>NC_036874.1:11204004-11382035 GCF_002910315.2 Salvelinus sp. IW2-2015 | reverse complement strand
TGCACTCTCACTGGGGGTCAGAGTCCAGACATAGCACTCCCCTGGGGGTCAAGGCCCCAGACATAGCACTCTCACTGGGGTCAGAGCCCAGAACATAGCACTCTCACTGGGGTCAGAGCCCAGACATAGCACTCTCCCTGGGGGTCAGAGCCCCAGACATAGCCCTCTCCCTGGGGGTCAGAGCCCCAGACATAGCACTCTCACTGGGGTCAGAGCCCCAGACATAGCACTCTCACTGCTGGTCAGAGCCCCAGACATAGCACTCCCCTGGGGGTCAGAGCCCAGAAATAGACCTCACTGTGGGTCAGAGCCCAGACATAGCACTCTCCTGGGGGTCAGAGCCCCAGACATAGCACTCTCACTGGGGTCAGAGTCCCAGACATAGCACTCTCCCTGGGGGTCAGAGCCCCAGACATAGCACTCTCCCTGGGGGTCAGAGCCCAGACATAGCCCTCTCACTGTGGGTCAGAGCCCCAGACATAGCACTCTCTCCTGGGGGTCAGAGCCCCAGACATACACTCTCACTGGGGGTCGAGGTCCCAGACATAGCACTCTCCCTGGGGGTCAGAGCCCCAGACATAGCCCTCTCCCTGGGGTCAGAGCCCCAGACATAGCACTCTCCCTGGGGGTCAGAGCCCCAGACATAGCCCTCTCACTGTGGGTCAGAGCCCGACATAGCACTCTCCCTGGGGGTCAGCAGCCAGACATAGCACTCTCACTGGGGGTCAGAGTCCCAGACATAGCACTCTCCCTGGGGTCAGAGCCCAGACATAGCACTCTCCCTGGGGGTCAGAGCCCCAGACATAGCACTCTCCCTGGGGTCAGAGCCCCAGAATAGCCCTCTCCTGGGGGTCAGAGCCCCAGACATAGCACTTCACACTGGGGGTCAGAGTCCCAGACATAGCACTTCCCTGGGGGTCAGAGCCCCAAACATAGCCCTCTCCCTGGGGGTCAGAGTCCCAGACATAGCACTCTCCCTGGGGTCAGAGCCCCAGACATAGCCCTCTCCCTGTGGGTCAGAGCCCCAGACATAGCACTCTCCTGGGGGTCAGAGCCCCAGACATAGCCCTCTCCCTGTGGGTCAGAGCCCCAGACATAGCACTCTCCCTGGGGGTCAGAGCCCCAGACATAGCCCTCTCCCTGTGGGTCAGAGCCCCAGACATAGCCTCCTCCTGTTGGGTCAGAGCCAAAACATAGCCCTCTCCTGGGGTCAGGTCCCAGACATAGCATCTCTCCCTGGGGTCAGAGCCCAGACATAGCCCTCTCCTGTGGGTCAGAGCCCCAGACATAGCCCTCTCCCTGGGGGTCAGAGCCCCAGACATAGCCCTCTCTCCTGGGGGTCAGAGCCCCAGACATAGCCGTCTAACTGGAAGTTTCTTTCTACCCTGACCCAACCTGTACCACCACAAACACTACAGACCCCTGACCCACACAGACCACCATCAAAACTATAGACCCCTGTCTCCAACCTGACCCACCACCAACCCTTACAGACCTACAGATTTACAGTTGAAGTCAGAAGTTTACATACACTTTGGTTGGAATCATAAAACTTGTTTCAAACTTGTAACAAATTTCTTGTTACAAAACTATTGTTTTGGCAAGTCGATTAGGACATCTACTTTGTGCATGATACATTTTCCAAACATTGTTAACAGACAGATTATTTCACTTATAATTCACTGTATCACAATTGCAGTGGGTCAGAAGTTTACATACACTAAGTTGACTGTGGCCTTTACACCTTGGAAAATTACAGAAAATGATATCATGGCTTTAGAAGCTTCTGATAGGCAATTTACATCATTTTAGTCAATTGGGGTGTACCTGTGGTGTATTTCAAGGCCTACTTCAAACTCAGTGCCTCTTTGCTTGACATCATGGAAAATCAAAAGAAATCAGCCAAGACCTCAGAAAAAACATCGTAGACCTCCACAAGTCTGGTCATCCTTGGAGCAATTTCCAAACGCCTGAAGGTACCACGTTCATCTGTACAAACATAGTACTCAAGTATAAACACCATGGGACCACACAGCCGTATACGCTCAGGAAGGAGACGCGTTCTGTCTCCTAGAGACACGTACTGTCACGTTCTGACCTTCGTTTTTTATGTCTTATTTTAGTTTGGTCAGGGCGTGAGTTGGGGTTGGGCATTCTATGTTGTTTTTCTATGTTTTGGTCTGTGCGTTATATTTCTATGTGTTTGCCTAGTATGGTTCTCAATCAGAAGCAGGTGTCGATCGTTGTCTCTGATTGAGAATCATACTTAGGTAGCCTGTTTCCCCACTATGGGTTGTGTGTAGATGTTTTCTGTTTCAGTGTTTGCACCATTCGGGACTGTTTCGGTTTTTATTTTGATTCTCTTGTTCTTTTTGTATTTTGTAATTCATTCTCATTAAAAAGATATTATGGATACGTACACGCTGCATATTGGTCCGATATTTCCTACTCCTCCTCAGACGAAGAGGACGAAAGTCGTTTACACTGTTTCTTGGTGCAAAAAGTGCAAATCAATCCCAGAACAACAGCAAAACCTTGTGAAGATGCTGGAAAAAACAGGTACAAAAGTATCTATATCCAAAGTAAACAAGTCCTATATCACATAACCTGAAAGGCTGCGCTGCTCCAAGGAAGAAGCCACTGCTCCAAAACTGCCAAAAAAAAGCCAGACTACGGTTTGCAACTGCACATGGGACAAAGATTGTACTTTTGGAGAAATGTCCTCTGGTCTGATGAAAAAAATAGAACTGTTTGGCCATAATGACCATCGTTATGTTTGGAGAAAAAGGGGGAGTTTGCAAGCTGAAGAACACCATCCCAACGTGAAGCACGGGGGTGGCAGCATCATGTTGTGGGGGTGCTTTGCTGCAGGGGGACTGGTGCACTTCACAAAATAGATGGCATCAGAGGAGGGAAAATGATGTGGTTATATTGAAGCAACATTCAAGACATCAGTCAGGAAGTTAAAGCTTGGTCGCAACGGGGCTTCCAAATGGACAATGACCAAGCATACTTCAAAAGTTGTGGCAAAATGGCTAAGGACAACAAAGTCAAGGTATTGGAGTGGCCATCACAAAGCCCTGACCTCAATTCTATAGAAATTTGTGGGCAGAACTGAAAAAGCAGTGCGAGCATGGAGGCCTACAAACCTGACTCAGTTACACCACTCTGTCAGGAGGAATGGGCCAAAATTACCCAACTTATTGTGGGAAGCTTGTGGAAGGCTACCGAACGGTTTGACCTAGTTAAACAATTTAAAGGCCATGCTACCAAATATTATTCAGTTATGTAAACTTCTGACCCACTGGAATGTGATGAAAAAATAAAAGCCGAAATAAACATTCTCTCTGCATTATTGTGACATTTCCACTTCTTAAAATGAAGTGGTGATCCTAACGACCTAAGACAGGGAATTTGTACATGATTAAATGTCAGGAATTGTGAAAAACTGAGTTTAAATGTATTTGGCTAAGGTGTATGTAAACTTCCGACTTCAACTGTATTAAAGCATATGAAGCATGTGTTGTAATGCCCTGAAGGGTTAATAGAAAATTACCATTACATTAAGTAGTAATAATCAAGTTTTAACAGTCATTCAATGTAACAAAACCAAAATATATTGGTTCAATAGCTTGTCTTTCGATCCATGCAGAAAGTTAGACTGAATCGGCACATTACCTCTCTGTGTGCTCTCTCCTCCTGTTGATCAAGAGCCCTGTGTGTCTCTGATGGGTGTGAACTGTCACTTCATGTCACTTCATATACCACGGACCTCTCGTGGTGCATGAGGGCATTGTCATGCTGAAGAATGAAAGGGCCTTCCCCAAACTGTTTCCACAAAGTGGATGCACAGAATCATCTAGAATGTCATTGTATGCTGTAGCGTTAAGCTTTCCCTTCACTGGAGCTAAGGGGCTGGCCGAACCATGAAAACAGCCCAGGCCATTATTTGTCCTCCACCAAACTTTACAGTTGGCATTATGCATTGGGGCAGGTAGCGTTCTAGTGGCATCCGCCAAACCCAGATATGTCCGTCGGACTACCAGATGGTGAAGCATGATTCATTACTCCCGAGAAAGCGTTTCCACTGCTTCAGAGTCCAATGGTGGCGAGCTTTACGACACTCCAACCGACTCTTGGCATTGCGCATGGTGATTTTAGGCTTGTGTGCGGCTGCTTGGCCATGGAAACCCATTTCATGAAGCTCCCGATGAACAGTTCTTGTGCTCACGCTGCTTTCTGAGGCAGTTTGGAACTCGGTAGTGAGTGTTGCATCCGAGGACAGACAATTTTAAGCGCTACACGCCTACCAATTTGCGGCTGAGCCATTGTTGCTCCTAGACATTTCCACTTCACAATAACAGCACTTATAGTCGACAGGGCAGCTCTAGCAGGGCAGAAATTTGACGAACTGACTTGTTGGAAATATGAACCCTATGACGGTGCCACGTTGAAGTCACTCAGCTCTTCAGTTAGGCCATTCTGCTGCCAATGTTTTGCTATGGAGAATGCATGACTGTGTGCTCAATTTCATATATCTGTCAGAAACAGGTGTGGCTGAAATAGCCGAATCCACTAATTTGAAGGGGTTTCGACATACTTTTGAAAAATGGTGTATTTTGTGATGATTTTATAGCTTATTCAAAATCAGGAACATATTTTTTTTTTTTCCACAATCTTCACTTATACATTTATGTCAGACCAATTTGAAGAGTGTGATTCCTCTTCACAGTTGCATTATTTTTTAAATGTTAAAAAAAGATTTGACCATTACTGCAATTCCTCTAAAAACAATATTACCGTAAAAGTCATGCCTTCTTGGACTTCAACTCAGTTTTCCCATTACATTTTTATTGTATTTGAACCAGACCTGTTAGTGCATCTTCACAGAGTTTGACCAACCCTTACAACCTCTGTGGGCCCTAGTTAAGTTCCTCTTCACACTTTGAGACTGTGTTGAAGTGCTATGGTCTTGCTATATTTGTTAGTTGGGGTTTGACTTCTCCTAAATACTTCCGTTTAAACTCTACACCATGTTCCCTGAAATATATGTGTTTGCTGCTGTTGAAAAAGGGTGTAAAGTACAGGTCTCCTGAGCAGGCCTCATGCTGCAGCAGGGACAGTATAGCAAACTGTCTTTACAATACCTGCTATTGTGACTTTTATAAGGGATTCTAGATATTACTTAATTTGGGCTCATTCTGGTGGCATGAGCCTCAACCTGTTGGTTACTCCTGCAAATGCCTTCTAAAGTATCCATCAGTATGCACCAAACTACAGATACTCACACAGTTGGTACCTAAACTAAAAGCCTTGTAGAATTATTCTAGCCATTRTAAGTCATAGTCAAACTGAATGGAATTGAAATTAAATTTTGGGTAAACCTAAGTGGGTTAACAACTAAGTAAAACATACTCAACTGATGCATTTGGCACAATCATTGTGATAAAACTGGGTTTTTCCGCACAAATATAGTTACATAAGCGTTGGAACTTTTTATTGTATCACAAAAATATAATCTATCACAACCATGGTGTCAAATGCGTCGTACATCAGTTGTACAACCTAAGTGTGTACGGGGCCAAAGATATCGGTTGAGTCAGATGTTAGTGAACTATTAGTAAAGCTTAACCAGCAGCATAAAATATTGACGTATTGTAAGCTCTACCAATGACTTTTGGTTTGATATTTGTTGTTTTTGTAATTCATTGAGATGCACTAAAAACTGAAGTGTTAAGATGTGAGGAATGCAATCCCAGGATAAAGTAACTGACCAATGTGAACCATATGCACAGTTATTTTAATCTGAAATATGAACTGCCCTCATGCATTAGTTCAAAGACTAAACAAACAAGTATACCAAGGGACTGAATGTCAATGCAGTRTTTTAGGTTACTATGCTGACTTTAGTATAATYTACAGCTGTTCCTAATTGTGCTGACATTAACACAGTGTTGTACTGTGCAACAGTTTATATTGTCTCAACACAAAATTAGGTTGTGAAAAGGGGGAACTAAAGATAGATACTGACCCTCAACTCTGGCCTCTACAGATATTTTTACATTTCCCGCAGCCAGAAATGACAGACAATATTTAGATATATCTGTAAATGTGCTCACAAGTATCAGAGAACAAGATCTCAACCGAACGGTGAGACACTAAGTGAGACAGGGAGATGGCTGGTACACAGTAGAGAGTGGTAAATTGATTTATAACAATATAAACAAGAGTCATTTATCAATATATTATGAAGTGATGAATCGTTTGTGCATTTGTCTAGCTGTTTAGGGAAACAAATGGTATATTCTCTATTACAGCATAGATTTATATYTCATACATTTTGATTTCTTATGTCTTGTGATAACAGAAGATGCTGGTTGAGATCTGCACTGTGGCTATCTGCTGGGTCATAACAGCAAGCTGTAGTCAGTGCATAGGTACAGTATAATTGTCCCGCTCGTCTTCTTCCTCTTCTGAGGAGGAGTAGTAGGAAGGATCGGAGGACCAATGCGCAGCGTGGTAAGTTTCCATATTTTAATAAAGCAAAATGAACACTGAACAAAATAACAACGTGAAACGAACGAAAMCGAAACAGTCCCGTATGGTTAGACACAGACACAGGAACATTCACCACCAACACACACTGATAAACAAGCTACCTAAATATGGCTCCCAATCAGAGACAACGACTGACACCTGCCTCTGATTGAGAACCATATCAGGCCAAACACATAGACCACTGTGGAGACACCCCCTCTCACAGAGGGAGAGTGGGCCACACTGACCTGCAAAGTATATTCACTCAAATTAAATGACCTGCCTCTGCCTGTGAAGACTCGAAGAAGACTTTGTTGGAATTTCCTGGAGAGGGACAGAGAGCCTATGCATGTCCATCATCATCTGCACATTTATCACTCCAGTGTTAATTTGCTAAATTGTAATTACTTCGCTACAATGGCCTATTTATTGCCTTACCTCCTCATGCTATTTGCACACACTGTATATAGACTTAATTTTTTTCTATTGTGTTATTGACTGTACGCTTGTTTATTCCATGTGTAACTMTGTGTTGTTGTTTGTGTCRCACTGCTTTGCTTTATCTTGGCCAGGTCGCARTTGTAAATGAGAACTTGTTCTCAACTAGCCTACCTGATTAAATAAARGTGAAATAAATRAAATACAAATATTTTTTGAGGATAATGGATCCATCAACAGCAGAGAATGGATTCAGTGTGGATACATTGTCTTTCACTCCTAAATCCGAACATCACAACATCAACCTCACATGTATGGGCTTCTACAAGAAGGCCAAAATTACTGTGGAGAAAACAGTGACTTTAACAGTAAAATGTAAGTGCATTCACTTTTCAGAGCATTCCCTCATTATCAAAATACAGTACAGTACTTACTTATTCTTAAAGATTCTCTGTTAGGTAAAAAAGCCATATCTCATGATGCTGTAAAAACTATATACTGTATATCATGATGAATGTAAAAACGATTTATTTGTCTTCCCTAGACCGTCCCAAGTTCCTGAATGGCTCTCTGTGTGTGGTCCAAGCAGAGGTCCTGACATGTGTTTGTGTCAGTCAGGGGGTTCCCTTACCAGTGATTGCTTGGCCAATGTTAGGGGTCTATATTAGTTACAGTGTCATCGTCTCCAGGAGTGCCCAAACCGTGAACAGCACCATCACCATGTCTGCCTCAGAATACCAGAACAGCAGCGTGGAGTGTGTCAGCAGGAATGTAATTGGCCAGAACGAGATGGAGTTCCCMATACTACAMCAAGCTGAAGGGAGCCTGACACGTAAGTTCTTCAGTTTAACATCCTATGTATGTACGTATAGGACTCGTGTTACATTTTAATATTTTAGTGAAGAAGAATCACCAATTCATTTCTGCTCAAATTCAGCTCAAATCAAAGACATCGAGAACAACATTGTCATACTACAAAAATTGTCAAGTGCAAAATTCACCATTAATGTCATTATAATCTGGCAATGTGATTTAATGTACAACTTTTCTTCAACAATGTGCATTATAAAGAGGCGACTATTTATTAAATATTGTTTGTACTCAGTTTATGCACAGTTTACTGAACTATAGTTTCATAATCACCTCCTTATAACACACATTGTTGAAGAAAATRTTTAAATTAAATCACACCACGAGATTATTACTGTCACGCCCTGTTCTGTTTCATCTGTCCTTGTGCTTGTCTCCACCCCCTCCAGGTGTCGCCCATCTTCCCCATTATCCCCTGGGTACTTATACCTGTGTTCTCTGTTTGTCTGTTGCCAGTTTGTCTTGTTTGTCAAGTCAACCAGCGTTTTTGTCTCAGCTCCTGCTTTTCCCCAGTCTCTCTTTTTCMCGCCCTCCTGGWTTTGACCCTTGCCTGTCCTGACTCTGAGCCCGSCTGCCTGACCACTCTGCCTGCCCCCCTGTACCTTTGCGTCTACTCTGGATTACCGACCTCTGCCTGCCCTGACCTKTCRTTTGCCTGCCCCTGTTGCTGTAATAAACATTGTTACTTCAACACAGTCTGCATGTGGGTCTTATCTGAAGCATGACAGTACGAACTGGCCATGACTGACCCAGCAGACTTGGACCAGCTCCGCAGCGCCATCTCCTCCCAAGGAGCCACCATTGGTAGGCACGAGGAGTTGCTTCGCGGTCTGATGGAAGTGTTCCAGGCCGTGGTCGAACGTCATGACCTAGCATTGGACGCATTGCGGGAGCAATTCCGATGGGTTGCCTACTAGGCAGCCTACCATGATTGGTAACCTCCCAGCCCCAGCTGGTAGCAACGCCGTCACCCCGGTTTCCTGGGAAACCCGATTACCTCCCCTGGAGCGCTACAATGGAGATTCCAGAACCTGCCGGGCCTTTCTCTCCCAGTGCTCCCTCGTTTTCGAGCTGCAGCCTTCTTCGTTCCCCTTGGACCGCCTTGAGGATAGTGTATATCATTACGCTGATGTCCGGGAGGGCACCCACCTGGGCCACGGCGATGTTGGAGCAACAATCTGCCGTCTGCCTCAGTCTGAAGGGATTTGTGAGTGACCGCCTCTGCCTGACTTGACCCTGAGCCTGCCTGCCCCTGTACCTTTGCCCCACTACTCTGGTTTATCGACCCCTGCCTGCCTTGACCTGTCGTTTGCCTGCCCCTGTTGCTGTAATTAACATTGTTACTTCAACACAGCATTTGGGTCTTACTGAAGCGTGACAATTATGAAGTTCATTGTATTTTTTGTACTTCTTTTCCACTTTGAAAAATGTCACCTGAAGTGTGAAAAGACAATTGTTTTAAAAAAGTATATCAGTAACCACATTTCCATCCAAATATTTTTGCTAGTAAAGCCATACCGTATAAAAAAAATCATGACATCTGTGATGAAAACAGGAAGTTTCGGTACAATTTTATTAAAAGGTAAAACTACAATTCCACAGTTTCACACATGGGGACATACAGTGGGAGAACAAGTATTGATACACTGCCGATTTTGCAGATTTTCCTACTTACACAAGCATGTAGAGGTCTGTAATTTTTATCATAGGTACACTTCAACTGTGAGAGACGGAATCTAAAACAAAAATCCCGAAAATCACATTGTATGATTTTTAAGTAATTAATTAGCATTTTATTGCATGACATAAGTATTTGATACATCAGAAAAGCAGAACTTAATATTTTGTACAGAATCCTTTGTTTTTGCAATTACAGAGATCATACGTTTCCTGTAGTTCTTGACCAGGTTGCACACACTGCAGCAGGGATTTTGGCCCACTCCTCCATACAGACCTTCTCCAGATCCTTCAGTTTCGGGGCTGTCGCTGGGCAATACGGACTTTCAGCTCCTCTCCAAAGATTTTCTATTGGGTTCAGGTCTGGAGACTGGCTAGGCCACTCCAGGACCTTGAGATACTTCTTACGGAGCCACTCCTTAGTTGCCCTGGCTGTGTGTTTCGGGTCGTTGTCATGCCGGAAGACCCAGCCACTGTCACGATCTATCACAAGGATGACGCTGGAGAGACGAAGCAGGTACGGGGAGTAACATTTAATAAATCACGGACATGGAACGAGACATAACAGCTTAGCAAACAGAAAAACAATCAAATCAGAAGCAGGGAACAGAGCTGGGGAACTGACACATATAGGGAGGAAATGAACAGGTGATAATAGAGTCCAGGTGAGTCCAATAACGCTGATGCGGCGTGACAAGGAAAGGCAGGTGTACGTGATGGATGGCAGGATGAGTGATGCAAGGCATTCTGGCGCCCTCAAGCGCCAGGGGGAGGGAAAGAGCGGGAGCAGACGTGACAGCCACGACCCATCATCAATGCTCTTACTGAGGGAAGGAGGTTGTTGGCTAAGATCTCGCAATACATGGCCCCATCCATCCTCCCCTCAATACGTGCAGTCGTCCTGTCCCTTTGCAGAAAAGCATCCCAAAGAATGATGTTTCCACCTCCATGCTTCACGGTTTGGATGGTGTTCTTGGGGTTGTACTCATCCTTCTTCTTCCTCCAAACACGGCGAGTGAGTTTAGACCAAAAAGCTCTATTTTTGAATCATCAGACCACATGACCTTCTCCCATTCCTCCTCTGGATCATCCAGATGGTCATTGGCAAACTTCAGACGGGCCTGGACATGCGCCTACTTGAGCAGGGGACCTTGTGTGCGCTGCAGGATTTAACCATGACGGCGTAGTGTGTTACTAATGGTTTTCTTTGAGACTGTGGTCCCAGCTCTCTTCAGGTCATTGACCAGGTCCTGCCGTGTAGTTCTGGGCTGATCCCTCACCTTCCTCATGATCATTGATGCCCCACGAGGTGAGATCTTGCATGGAGCCCCAGACCGAGGGTGATTTGACCATCATCTTGAACTTCTTCTATTTTCTTCTATTTTCTAATAATTGCGCCAACAGTTGTTGCCTTCTCACCAAGCTGCTTGCCTATTGTCTGTAGCCCATCCCAGCCTTTGCAGGGTACCAATTTTATCCCTGATGTCCTTACACAGCTCTCTGGTCTTGGCCATTGTGGAGAGGTTGGAGTCTGTTTGATTATTGAGTGTGTGGACAGGTGTCTTTTATACAGGTAACGAGTTCAAACAGGTGCAGTTAATACAGGTAATGAGTGGAGAACAGGAGGGCTTCTTAAAGAAAAACTAACAGGTCTGTGAGAGACGGAATTCTTACTGGTTGGTAGGTGATCAAATACTTATGTCATGCAATAAAAATGCAAATAAATTACTTAAAAATCATACAATGTGATTTTCTGGATTTTTGTTTTAGATTCCGTCTCTCACAGTTGAAGTGTACCTATGATAAAAATTACAGACCTCTACATGCTTTGTAAGTAGGAAAACCTGCAAAATCGGCAGTGTATCAAATACTTGTTCTCCCCACTGTATGGCATGAGGTCAGGTGGCATAAAATTCTTATCATTGTTAATTTAGCTTTTTTATCAATAAATTATGCAATTTAGGACTGTCTGAGCAAGGTAAATGATACTCAAGGAAAACTTTTTAGCTCTGTCCTGTTAACTGAAAGTTGCAACCAGAGACAGTAGCCTACCAGTTAGAGAGACGAGCCAGCAACCGGATGGTTACCAGTTCCAATTCCGGGTCCGATGGGAAAAGTCTGGTGGAAGTGAGCTGGCACCAGGAGGGTTTCTTGGTATTAAATCCTACATGCCATTGCCTGCCGTTGTGCCCTTGAACAACCCCCCACAACAACAGCTCCCCGGGCACCAAGTGACAGGTTAGTGTTTTTTGTCATGAATCATTCTGGAGGCAGCTCTGCAGAGTGGTCAATAGCTGACACAGCCACAAAGTCATAAAATCTGATGTTAAACCTAATTAACCATTGCCTTAAACACACAGCTAAATCTAATGCCTAACCTTAAATTACATTTTCCATTGCTATATGCTTTTTTGTTGTGTGTGGATGCGCAGAGAAAACATTTTTATGTGGAATGAATTCAATATTTTTTCTGAGTAATGTCTCTGGTTTTATGCAAACAACAAAAAAGCTCAATTTTAACCAAATGATGTTGTATTTATTGTAAAAGCACATAAGGAAGCTACAAGTTTTTGTTATCTTCCTCATGTTCAACTACGTTAATAAAGATGTTATGTAGATAATCAAGGTAACACATTTGTGCGTATTATCAAGTGAAATGGTTTAAAAGAAAAGCTTTGTGTGATGTAGCTACTGCAAACAATGAGGGGTGGTGTGGCAGGAATAACTGTTACATACTGTATCAATAAAGTCCTACTAATACATGGAGATATAGAATGTATTTGGGGTGTATTTTCCTTACTGTTTTGGGTATGAGAGAACAGATAACACWMTATAKAKAWAMWSWGMKSKKSWCAYWYTCTSTKGTTTACTTTATTTATTTGTTGWTTGGAACCAAAGAAAGATGGCTTTGCTTGAGGCGGGACAGACTTGTAAAATAAAGAGAATGATCAAACATCATCATAGAGCTCATATTGTCATTAAGTAATAACAGTGCTAATTTGCAGAAAGATTGCAGAATTCTGATCGGAATTATTGTGTCAAAGATATAAAAAAAAATCATCACAATAACAATAATGAATACCACAAAATAAAGAAAGTACAAATCTGCTTTCCAACACACTATGTGACAAACAAATTAGATAAGACATGAACAGCGCTTCTCCATTTTGTTTCCAGGTTTAGAAAGAAATAAACCCCCCATGAGGCGTTCAAGAGAACTGACGACAGTAAGTGTTACTAAACGGATGTCCATATTGGCATGTCTCAATGTTGGGTAACACATCTTGAACGCTCTGACATTAGGTCTAGTGACTAAACCATGTCAGAACAATTACATAAAATATGTTATTAACAGTCATGACAGCTGACATAAGCTTGACAGCTGTCTTGACACTGTCATGGCACAAATCTTTGCTTCAGTCAGTTTATTGGCTTAGAATACAGCTAGCCAACTAATTTACATAAATAACCATTTGTGTCGTGACAGTGTAAAGGGTTGTCAGTATTTTCACATCAGTTTTCATGACCGRAAATGACATGTGTTATGTTATGACCGCGTTACGTCACCCTTATGACAGAGAAGTCAGTTAAAGTGTTACCATACCTGTATCCGACTTGCCTGTGTAAATCATTGTTGTAGTACTGAGCATGTACTATACATACCGTAGTATATTTACACATATGGCTGACAGCATAATAGTCATGCAGGGTATTTATTTACATAATGTATACTGGTATCCTTTTACCCATCCATATGCAGATAATTAATATTGTATTAACAGTCATTGTTATCAAGTGATGCCATTAGTGAGCTTGGAGATTACATTACATGAGTTGATCAAGTATATTTGAATAGCACAACCAACTGGTATATCAGCTTCAATGTTGTGCCAGTCAAACGCCTCATCTGATACAACCCTATAGGATTAGGCGTCGATTTCACAATTCACAACCATTGAAGAAGACATTTTAGGAGAAGCGGTCTCAGGTAAAGTGATACTTTGAAACAGCCACAGTGGTCAGTGTTCGCTGATCTTTCAGCACTGTTTACACACACACACACATTGTCTCAACGAGATACATTTTGGCCTGCTGTGCGAGTGCTACAGTGGAGTCWTGTATGCCAGATTGATCCAAAAATGTATTCTACCCCATTGGTTCCCATTTAAGKATAAGTTAACACTTACACTTAGCAAAACAGAGAAATCGTCCAAAAATACTATAATTAAATCATGGCCAACGACATAAASAGAACATTCTGTGTTAGCCCAGCACAGTTCCCGAAGAGCAAACCACAACTYAACCAGTGCTTATAATGCATAAGAACTAAAAAATCAGCCCACTTCTTGCACAAACAGAACCTTGTGTTCAAGGCTGGATAAACCTCTAAGAGTATTCATCTTCTCTCTTTATATAAAATCAAATAAATAYTCATTTCTCATCATCATCAAAAGCCACRGAGTCACAGCACACATCACTATTGAACTCTATGTGGGAACAKAATTTTTGAGATGAAGATGACTGGCTTCAATTGGATATGTATCAGGCCTGGCGTTTGTTGAACACTGGTCAGTGTTGACAACCGCTGGATCAGGAAGAGATCCCTCATTTCCTCCAGATCCAGGGTCAGAAATAGAGATAAGAAAATAAAAAGCACAAAATACACCCCTTTCCCAGACACTTCGACTGGCAGCGGACACAGTGGAGAAGGACTATAATGGACAGATCTAGATAGTTCGCCTGGTATCCAAGCTGATTGCGTTGCCTTTCACAGGAAAACTGGTGAGCGCAGCGTTCAATCTGGTTTAACCAGGCTAGCTATAAGTATGATATAGGGTGACATACAGAAGGGGAGCCCCAGAAAATGTGTTACTGTGTCCCAAGCTTGATAGCAATGCAAACAATTAATGGTATAGAGATGGAAATTGCAACATTGAATCTAGATGATACAGTACAGTAACAAACACATTGCACCTGTTGTGAGGGAATTTTGTGACTATGACCAGTAGGGTAAGAGCTGGGAGACCGACAGCTGCTGATAATACAAAGATCTTTTTACATTGTCCACTTGGCTGTGTTCCGACCCTGCAAGTAGCTATCAGCAATCCTGGGTGGCGAGATGTGACTGGGGCTCCCCCTGGAGGCTTGGGGGTCGACTAACGGGGACGTCATTTGAGATGAGTCAGGGACGGGGGGAGACGATGGGGGATCTTGGTGTGATGGTGAAGAGTGGTGATGGTGTCCACGGGGAAGGGGGGAAGACGTTTGATGAGGGGGTGAAGACTGGAAGGGCGACAACATGGCTGCACTGTGTCCCGCAGCGCCAGGTGACGATGGGTCAGGGAAGGATCGCGATTCATTTGGCCTTGATCTCGGTGTAGTCGCTGCCGTCATCCCCCCTCCCTGAGGTCCCCCCATCCCTGGAGCGCCCCCCCAGAAACTCCAGGGCGGCGTAGTTCAGCTCTTGCCTCTCCAGGTCTGCCATAGAGCCCACAGGTTGATAATCCCCGTCTTCTCCCTGTTGAAGGTATGGAAAGAGAGAAGGCCCATTCAGACTCACAGGTTATACCTGCGCAGTGCCACCAATGCCATTGACACCTCAGAACATAGAGCGTATAAAGGAATAACATGATAGACATTGAGAGAGAAGAAAGGAGGGTTAGTAGTTATTGGTGAGCAGAGGCGTAAGACAAGGAGATTGAGGCGGTTTAGCATATCCTGTTAGTATCGAGGCAGCCATGCAACAACAGTCGTGGAAATGAAAGGAGATACAGCACATGGAAGYGGATCTCAGACAGCAGACRACTGTGSGTTAGATCTGGTTGTTTGGTGACACATACAGTATAGCTCAGTTCTGGCACCACAATGCGTCATATGGCCCAGATCTGGTCCGAATGTAGGAGATGCGAACTGGGGGAGGGTTGGCACTTTGCTTATGGGCCATCTCTGGCTTGAGTTATGTGGCCCTAACAACATCTCATAGTTACTGGGCTACTTTAGGTCTGAATGTGGGCCACATCCACCTTGCCAGGCAAGGTCTGGACATTTCACGATACAGATCCACTTCAGGACCGTGACACCAAGTGGTTAACTCGGCCAAACGGTAAATCGTAATATTGTAGATTAAGGACGAATTTGAGCCATCATATCATTTAGCTGTCTGGGATGTGTGAGGGATGCTGTCTACCACTGAGACTTGGAGTTGGGATTGGGGCGGGGTTGTTTAGGAACCTTACCGTGCTCTCCTCTAGAATGGAATTAAACTTTGAGCCCAGAAGCTCTGTCTTAAGCTGTGCAAGAGTTAGGAAAGAGAAAAAGAGACAGAAGAACGCAGAGAAGCGATGAAGCAGAAAACAGTGGTTTGGAAAGGCTGTGGCCGCAGCTACCCCTGTGGTACTGTGATTGATAGCTATAGTGGTACTGGGATTCTCAGGCTAGGCCAGTAGTTGGCTGGGGAAGTTTACATTTTATCTTTAACATGAGAAGTTTTATTTATGAGTATCTCCACGGAATGAACCTTACTGTGCATCAAAAATGGGACATGATTTGAACCAGTATAGTATCAGTATCAGCAACGTGTAAGCTATCATGTTCCCGTCTAAGACAGATCTGAGAATGGTCATTATCTCCATTATAGTCATCATCATCAACATGTCTCACCACTTTCTTCCTCAAACATTGTTTGTCCTTCTTGACTGTGCTGTAGTACAGCGCTGGGTTCTCCAGTTTAGAGACCAGGTCCTGCCCAGGGTTGCCATTCTCTCTGGGGGGGTGGAGTCACAAGATCAGACTCGGTTTCATGGCCACTAACTAACTCAGGGCGACACTCCAAGCCTGGGCATCCATTTTAAAACAAGGGCCTGTTTCCCAACATAGTTAATAATCTACAGGCCTATGATTCATGGTTGTGGTCGACGTTCATGGTTGTGGTTATTGTTTCATGGGTTTAGTTGCGGTTGAGCTGACACCCTCTCTTAGAGCGACTTCCTGTAAAAGCTTTTGTCTGAATGTGATGTATTGCTATAATGCTGAAGCACCTTAGTTAAGTAGGCTACCGTGGCTGTATTTTTAGCATAGCAGGTCAAGGGTACAAAGCAGTATCAAAGCAGGGAATTGAGCCTGCAAACTATAGGCTACGGTTAGTCTGGCTTGCTAACCCCACTCCACCAGGCAGCCATTTTGGATCTCCGTCTCAGAGGATTTCAGAAAGGGAACTAGTGATGGCAAATTAATTGAACTCGCTCTGGCGTTAGCATAACTTATGACCATGATTCTCACGTCCGTCCATTGATCAATCATTCACTCATGAATACACAGAGGTGTTTTAGAATGGATGGCTAGGCTGAAGTGTTTCCTTATCGTCAATTCAAACAGGAAATGACTACCTGTAACTCGCATCGACCCCTGTCACAGTTAGTGAAGGGTGGATACTCACTTCTTGTTGTTATGGCCCACATATCTCACTGCTGCGATGATGAAGGCGATGACAGCCACTCCACCGATGGTGCCAACGATCACTGCCATCATGTACTTCTCTAACRTCRGACAAGAACATCATATTGAAGACAGTGTAGAAACAGAAAATACTGTTTAACTAGGTCATGGTACTATAACGTATTTAATTCAAGATAATGCCATTTCAATATCAAGCCAATGGGGTAGCCAGTTTGTGGTCTTACTTATACAGTCAATGTACATACCATATAAAGGTACTACACGTCTCATTTCAGTTCAATCTCTCATGTATGCTAGGCTATACAATTGTTTCCATTTTAATGGTAAGCAGTTCTGTGTTTAACCATGAACCTGAACTTGTGTACTCACTCTCCTGCTGTAACTCCAAATGAAAGCTCTCCGACCCGTACATGTTGCTAATGCTGCAGTGCACATTGACAGCGCCGTTGCCCAGGCGCTCGCCCTTCTCCCGTAGCTTGATCATGCCCGTGGACGTGTGGCCGTCCGTGTGCGTGTAGTAGTTGTAGCGGCCAAACGTGTCGTTGATGGTGATGTTCTTGTCGGGGAGGTAGAACTCGATGGTGGGCTCAGGATTACCCGTAGCCATGCAAACACACTGAACTCCCTCCCTCACCACCGCGCACTTGGACTCGTCCAGAAGGACTGGGGCGTCTGAAGAGAGGGTGGAGGTAGGGCTATGACTGACATGTAGAGTGGGATGGGATGGTGTAGCGTAGTGTAATGTAGTGTGGTACAATACGGTATGATATGATACCATATGTTATGATACAACATGATGACCCACTCACATTCCACAGTGATGTTGAGGGAGCTGCTGGCTCGTCCGTGTTCGTTCTCTGCCAGGCAGCGGTACTGTCCCTCTCCCTGAGGGGTGAGCTCCAGAAGCTCCAGCACAGACACCTCCTCGGCCGTGATGGTGCCCACCAGCTCCCCGTCCTTCAGCCAGGTGAGGGTGGGTGCGGGATTGCCTTGTGTGCTACATTGCAGGGAGATGGAAGAACCTTCCATAATGGTCAGGGAACCATTTACCACTGGCTCMCTGGGAGGGTCTGCAGGGAGTATAGAGAGGTGATGAAAGGTAGAGTTAAATGAGGAGAAAGAAAGGAGTTGAACAAAGGAGTCAGTTAAAGAGGATGAAATGTTGTACTGTGTATCACCAAGAGCAGGACGCTATGGGCCAGGTTTATCACATAACTAACACATTGTTATATATATTGCGCGTTACTACTTCACAGGAGAGACATTTGAACATAATTATAATTTTTTTATTAATAAAAATATGTTTTGGGGCAGAAATGCCTTCTGGATCATGTGCACTTTCATGTGCCTTAATAACAAACTTGTATGCCATCTGTAAATATGAATACAATTGTTAAAATTACAAGCCTAGTTGGTTTAGCCACGGAAAAAGTGGGAACCTTCCCACTAGTCATGATTGGCTGAGATAATGGATGGGCTGGACAGGCTGAGATAATGGATGGGCTGGACATGCCGAGAGATGCTTCTGTCTATAATGAGTTGCTCAGTATGTCTAGGTCATCCTTTCTAACGCAGATTTTTCTGAAAGATAGTTCTCCACTTTCTGGAGGACCGAGTTTTGAAATCAGTGGAATTCCCGGTGGAAGCAGAGCATGATAGCTAAGGAGATGGAGAAAATGTAAGCGTTTTATAGCAAATGTGGAGGGAGTCGAAAAGAAAACACGGAAGTCTGCTGTATAAAACACCTGTCTCCGGATTACATCTTCAGAATTAAGGGCAACCATGTCATCCGTGACAGAGGGAGAAGCATTCATCCATGTACTGTATACTGGTAAGAGAGTATAGATAGCAACATTTTAAGATATTATACATTTCTAATTTTGTCAGAAAGTCGTTTTCAATGCAAGTTAAAGCGTACTGTTAGCTTGCTAGCTAACGTTAGCTGGCTGGTTGTCTGGTTGGCTCGCTAGCTAACATTACGTGTATGATCTGTGTAGTAATATTATTCGTATCTCAGAGCCATTTGCTAGTTTAGCTACCTGTAAATTCATGCAGGGTACTAATGCTATGAGTTGGGATAATGGTTCATTGTTTAGCTAGCTAGCTACATGTCTAAACAAAAGACTCCACTATGCAAGTAGCCATTTCACTGTACAGTTTACACCTTCTGTATCCTGTGCATGTGACAAATAAACTTAGATTTTATTTGATGTAGTGTGTGTTTACCAGAGACTGTAATGTGAGGAACAGCATGACCTGCCCCAAAATCAAATTAGAATATAACGTTAGGCCAACGAGACAGTGTCCAAGTAAAAAAATTCAACCATAAGCTATTTTCTGTAATTAGCGAACCATTAACTTGTAAATAATGATCTTGTTGTGAGTTTATTTTCCTGTAATAATTAATTGACAACTGTATACAGACATGTTGATAGAAGTAGTATAAACCAGCCTTTAGTCTTAAAATCTTTGGTTGTTTAGTACATGACCATACTCACTGTTTAGCACATTGCCTCACATGTGAATCCTTACAGAGATTGGTGAGGCTATGTCTTAAGAGGGTGTGAACAATGCTGAATGGGTGTAGACAAAGAAGTGCTCTCCAATAGGTCTACCAAAACATTAAAGTGCCATTTTCTTAAAAGTGGGGTTACAAGTTAATCAACTTTCAAAGCAGAATTACTTTCACATTGTTCCTCAACTGTAATGTTTGATATACCATTTTCTAGTCTCTACTTTTATCCAATGTAAAAAACACTGTTTCAAATTTTACTAAATAAGACCGAATCGAGCCGGTCGGTCACATATGTCACCGCAAATGACAGAAACTAAAATGTCAGATTGGTTGACATACTGTATAACTACAATGATTAAATGTAACTATTTTTGATCATTCCACAAACACCATGTTGCACAATGACACTTACACAAGACGGCCAGGTACATGGACGTGTTCATGACGCCGTAGCCGTTATTCCCCACGCAGGTGTAGATGCCCTCCTGAGAGGGGGTTAAGTCTTCCAGGGAGAGCGAGGTGTTGGAGGCCGTGTCCCAAAGCAGCTCCTGGTCCCCAAACAGCCAGGAGATCCTGGGAGGAGGGTTACTGTCCACCTCGCAGTGCAGCGTTACTGAGCTGCCCTCCATCACCTCCGCAGACACATTCACCCACACCGAGCGAGGGGCATCTGGGGTGAGAGGAAGGGGAAGGTGGGGTTAGACTTGTAAAAGTGACAAGTGTATAACCTGGTTAAACCAGACCCAACACTGCGCTCATCATTGTTTCAAAGAAAAACAAAGGTGAAACGTAGAAAAACAGGTTTGGATGCCAGGCTAACATACCCAATGTGTACCATGTCACAATCATGCAATACATTGCTAAGTCAAGTTGTTATCCTTCTACTGTAGATGGAGAATAACGGGTGACTGTAGATATTGACAATGGTTCTGCAATGTGTATATCAGAAATATGTGTAACACTGCTACTTTTACATTTGGCGTAGTCGGCAGGATTAGTTTTTCCATATTAATATAATCCCCCACATGACATAATGTCCCCTCTGTTGTGTCCAAATGACACACTTCTCACAGAATTTGAGGATTCAAGCTACAGGTTCAGTGACAACGGTCAGTTGGTCACTTACACTTGACATCCAGAGAGATGAGTCTCTCGTAGACCAGGGTGGTGTTGGGATAGTAGACCCTGCAGCCCAGCAGCTGACCGTTGTGCATGGGCCTGGGGGTGAAGGTGAGCGTGCTGGACAGCACGGCTGTGTTGCTCTCTTCCACGTAGTCTGAGGWATACTCGGGTTCAGGCAGGTAGTCTGTGTACATCCATTGGATCTCTGGGCTATTCTCTGGACAGTTGTCTGGAGCATAGCACGTCAACTCCAGATTCTCGTCAGCGACTATCTCCTCAGGGATGTCAATGTTCGGCTGGTCTGGGGGACAGAAAGGACATAAGTGAACGAGTGAAAATTCCCCAATTCACAAAAAAAACTACAATAATTATAATCACAGCTAGTGCAATCCTAGCCTGGTCCCAGATCTATTTGTGCTTGCCATCTCCTACTGTCAGTGTCCACTGTAGTTGACAAGACAGCACAACAGATATGGTACCAGGCTAGGGCAAACCAGCCCATAAATGTGACACATTCAATTGTAAACATGGCCCCTCAGGGTCTCTCAGCAGGCTTACCCAGCACCTTGAGCTCAGAGAAGTCTGGGTAGGTGTAGATGTTGGCACCGCCCAGGTCGGCACGGAAGTAGTACCTCCCTGAGTGCTCTGTACCGATATTACTGATGAGCAGAGTGCAGTTCCTCTGGTGCAGGTCCCCGATGAGCTTGGTACGCCCTTGGTAACTTTCATGTACGATTTCTGTGCGCGTCTTGAACACCACAGGTGGGAAGAGCTGGGGGTAGGGCTGGCCAAAGTACCAGATGCCGTGGATGCCGCGGTACGGCCGGATACCAGACGGGTACATGAATGTGCAGGGGATGACCACACAGGAGTTGGTCATGGCCGAGATGTCCCTGGGTATCCATACGTTCCACTGGCCACTGACATCTGAGGGAGGGAAGGAGGGATATGGGACTAAGATTGGAAATGGGAATATTGAGAGCGAAACTGTATCAATGAACAATCAAATCTACAATACATTTACAGTTTCCAAATGGAATCACTGAGAAAGAGATGAACAATAGAGAGACAAAGAGAGAGAGAGAGAGAGAGAGAGAGAGAGAGAGAGAGAGAGAGAGAGAACAGAGGATGATATCATGATGTTATCCCTGCTTGAGATGGTAAGAGCAGAGACCCTATGTGGAGGAAGCATATGTCTCACTCTCACCACTGGCACCACTGTTTTAGTGAGAGGGACAAGGTTGAGCCAAGATGGACGCCAGCCAGCCATCACAAAGCACTGGAACAGTAGGCTGATTCCCTGCTGCCATGTGTGCCAGTTGGACCCTGTGACAACGCTGTACCCTTTTGTTTTAGTGTTGTTTGCTGTATGTTTGACATACTCTAAAAAGTCAACTGTCAATCAGTTTTACATTGCAATTGCATATCTAGATTACTGGATTTCTAGTATTACATCTGCAGTCTTCAAGGGAATTTACAGTCTGAGTTATTGTGATGTAATCGAGTAGTTATTCACACTGACAAGAGGGAATGAGAATCATACAAGTTTTACCTTTGATGATTAGCAACAGCGGCAGAAGCAGCTCCAAACACCACATGGCGTCTATTTAACCCTGAACCAGAGGCCTCTGCAACAGACATCAGACCTCAATTACACATCCACAACTTCACCCTTTACCATTCTGTTGTGGACCAATGGAGCCCAATGCTATGTGATATATATTGAATATAATATTATAGTGACATATAACTATGTGGTGACATATAGCTGCAATGGTTAAATGTCTTCTTTTTTTTGTTTACATATTCTAATGAGCCTATGTTGCTTTTATCTCAGGTAACAATGACATATGTCCATATGATTGTGTGTAAAAAGACAGTAGACATTACTGACTATTACCTTGAATTGCTCAATGGGCGAAAAGTAGCCAAGACAGAAAATATCTGATTCCTCAGCTTGGTGGTCGCAGTAGTAGTAGTAGTAATGTTCACTAGAGGGTGCCCAATCACACCCAGACACCTCAACAGCCCTCTCCCTTAACTTCTCTGTATATAAAAAAAACACACAACAAGTGACATCAGCATCAGGCGATGACATCAGCCCTTCTGCCTTAGACGGACAGCAGGCTCTTCACTGGCACTGACACATAGACATGATGACGCACACTCTCTCTCTCAGACGGCACCTGTTCGGCCGCACCGTAGTGGGAGTGCTAGTAGAGTCCCTCATTAGGCTATTCATACGTAAGTCCCAGGTCTTCGACAGACAGTCACTGTTGGGTACTGTTCAGAACCATGACTCACTACCCTAGTCCCTAGGCCCTTATCCACTACATTACATCATGGCGTCAACCATCATCATTTGGTCCGTTGGTTGTTTGGACCCTTTACTCTGTATCTACCAGTCTGTGTCTCCCGAGCAGCCGGTGGCTGCAGATGGTGGGCCTAAGAGTGGATTGTGTTGGAGAGCTCCATGATTAACACATCACTACGTCCCCAGACAGTCTATAGGCTGATAAGCTGTGTTCCTACGGAAAATAAGGGCAAATTCTGTTGGTTTTAGGCAGTTTGGCAACAACAGCGAGAGGTTATTCTGGGCTGAGGCACACGAACATCCCGCTCTCAAACATGCGATTGTACGCACACAAACAGCATGCTCGTGCGTATTTCCAAACTGTGTCGTAACACTTATACACACAGACATACACATTTAAAATCCAAAGTAAAAAGTACGGTCCACATACAGATCACTTACAGTGGGGAGAACAAGTATTTGATACACTGCCGATTTTGAAGGTTTTCCTACTTACAAAGCATGTAGAGGTCTGTAATTTTTATCATAGGTACACTTCAACTGTGAGAGACGGAATCTAAAACAAAAATCCAGAAAATCACATTGTATGATTTTTAAGTAATTAAATTGCATTTTATTGCGTGACATAAGTATTTGATCACCTACCAACCAGTAAGAATTCCGGCTCTCACAGACCTGTTAGTTTTTCTTTTAGAAGCCCTCCTGTTCTCCACTCATTACCTGTATTAAAGCGAGAATCAAATTGCATCCTGTTTGAACTTGTTACCTGTATAAAAAAAGACACCTGTAACACACATCAATCAAACAGACTCCAATCTCTCCAACAATGGCCAGAGCCAGAGAGCTGTGTAAGGACATCAGGGATAAAAGTAGGACCTGGCAACAAGGCTGGGATGGCCAAGGCAAGGATGGTAACAAGCAGCTTGGTGAGGAATGGACAACAACTGTTGGCGATCAATTATTAGAAAATGGAGAAGATGTTCAAGATGACGGTCAATCACCCTCGGTCTGGGGCTCCATGCAAGATCTCACCTCGTGGGGCATCAATGATCATAAGGAGGTGAGGGTCAGCCCAAGAACTACACGGCGCAGGACCTGGTCAATGACCTGAAGAGAGCTGGGACCACAGTCTCAAAGAAAACCATTAGTACACACTACTCGCTGTCATGGATTGAAATCCTGCAGCGCACGCAAGGTCCCCCTGCTCAAGCCAGCGCATGTCCAGGCCCGTCTGAAGTTTGCCAATGTACCATCTGGATGATCCAGAGGAGGAATGGGAGAAGGTCATGTGGTCTGATGAGACAAAAATAGAGCTTTTTGGGTCTAAACTCCACTCGCCGTGTTTGGAGAAGAAGAAGGTTGAGTACAACCCACAGAACACCCTCCCAACCGTGAAGCATGGAGGTGGAAACATAATTCTTTGGGGATGCTTTTCTGCAAAGGGGACAGGACGACTGCACCGTATTGAGGGGAGGATGGATGGGGCCATGTATCGCGAGATCTTGGCCAACAACCTCCTTCCCTCAGTAAGAGCATTGAAGATGGGTCGTGCTGGGTCTTCCAGCATGACAACGACCCGAAACACACAGCCAGGGCAACTAAGGAGTGGCTCCTAGAGAAGCATGCATCCAAGGTCCTGGAGTGGCCTGGCTCAGTCTCCAGACTGAACCCAATAGAAAATCTTTGGAGGGAGCTGAACGTCCGTATTGCCCACCGACAGCCCCGAAACCTGAAGGATCGTGAGAAGTAGTATGGTATGGAGGAGTGGGCCAAAATCCCTGCTGCAGTGTGTGCAAACCTGGTCAATAACTACAGGAACGAAGTATGATCTTTGTAATGCAAACAAATGGTTTTGTAGACAAAATATTAAGTTCTGCTTTTCTGATGTATCAAATACTTAGTCATGCAATATAAATGCAAATTAATACTTAAAAATCATACAATGTGATTTTCTGGATTTTTGTTTTAGATTCCGTCTCTCACAGTGAAGTGTACCAATGATAAAATTACAGACCTCTACATGCTTTGTAAGTAGGAACCTTCAAAATCGGCAGTGTACTTACAAATCACTTATTACTCAAAACGCTGCTGACTGTGATAAAGTTGACTTGGACCCCTTTAAATCAAACCATGAGGCTCTAGGTCAGGGCAATCATAGCCAATGCCAGTAAAATATTTCTAAAACATTGCGTCAAGCTGTACCATCTGCATTAGACAAAACCCCAAGAGAAAGGACTGTGTCTGAGCTGAGAGTCAATGCTTCAGCAATGGCAGGATGAACAGAATAGCCCGGAGAGCAGGGCACTGACACCACCAGCAACAACAACGAGAGCCATTGATTGACAGACAAATGGCCAGCACAGAGACCAGCCACAGACAACTTGCCTCATACCAGCTTCAGCACCAGGCTCCGGCTCCCTCTCGGTTCTTTCCCTCGGTTCTGTCGGTTCTACGTTCTCCCCGGGAGTGTGGTTCCCTTGTGCGTCTCCACAGGTTGTAAAATCCTGTCTGCCGGGTTCTATGGATTCTAGGACAGGGGATGGGGAGAGAAAGAGGGACAGAGGCAGAGAGAGAGAGAGGGAAAGAGGGAAAGAGAGCGACTGTGTGAGCTGCAGGCTGTGGTGAATGTGTGTGGTGTGTAGTTTTGAATATGAATTCAAACATTTCTCTGCCTTTTCCTAGACCCACTCCACACATTCCTCTCCTCTACCGCCCTCTCTGCTGTGGCCAGTCTGTCTCAGACCATGGACCAGGCCTTTGACTCTCACAACCAGGTCAAAGTAACCCTGCTAGCATTAGATAACTTCCCCGCTAGAACCTACTGTATCCACAAAGAGCCAGTGACCTCAGGGTGATGTTGAGTCATAACATCACTATGACTAGTGACAATGACTAGAGGAGCATGGCTGGGTGTATACCCATACAGATGAGAATATTCTCCATTTCCAAACAGTTCCATTGGAATCATACATCCCCTCAGTTAGAGGCTTTAGTTATTCTACGGTGCCCTCGTTGACTACCGTTTGCAGCCAAAATGAGTAAATATGAAAAAGAACTAAGCCAAAAGATGCTAACCTGGGATTTTGATCTAGAAATGAACAACGACGGTTCTTATTTTATTACAAAAAAATAAGTATATTGGTGTTGTAAAATGTTTTGGGCATTCCCTTGGACGCACTACACACACCAAATATTTTCCCACATAAGGTATGTTTGTGGATGTGGGATGACAACATGATCCAGCAAGCAACTAGGAGTACCCCCTACTTTACATATCAACGCAACAAAGAATACTTCTATTTCATAGTGGAGCGGTTGTTATAGTTTAAGTGGCGTGAGTCACTGTCTCCAAGAGCCATTAAGTCATATGATGACATCCACCAAGCCATGGATGTTTTCAAGGGAATCCCAACACAAACACACTTGAGGATGGGCTGAGTAGGCCTGGGTGGGGGAGGTTGGTAACGTCAGAGTGAATACCTCATTCACAGACTGGAGCCTGTACAAACGAATGTGCAGCATGCCACAGACCCCTACACACACACGCAGCACACGGCGTGCCAGCACACTTCGCACTGTGGCCCTTACAGCTTTATGGCGACACGACAGCTATGTGACCTTCCTCCCTGCCCCCTCCTCTCTCCTCCCCCCATCCTCCTCCACTCGCTGTCGTTCAGTTGGGACAAAGCAGTGTTTCCCTGCGCCATGGTCATTTTTTGTGTGTGCCTGTGTGTGCCTGTGTGTGCGTGCGCGTGTGTGTGTACACATGGGGAGGGTTCCTCCTAAGCCATGTCAAACATGTACAGAGCTGAGAGTGTATGCATGCTCATCTGCTAATCTGACCACTATCGCACTGTCATTGTTAGCATTGTTGGCACAGCAACATTTCCAAACTGCTATACTTTAGTTAATGGTATTGAGATAAAAATAACACGTTGATGAAATAATTTTATAAAGTTGTTTCTTATTCATGATTGTCGGTTTCTGTGTGTTATACAGTAATAACAACATCACACTGGTACAGGTCACAGTTCTGTATTGTGATACATACGGTAGTTGAAATGTACAACATAGGCAATGACCTTAGTGTGGACTTTCACTCTTGAAACATTCACATTGTATAAATGACTGCAACACAAATTCCMCTTTAGGAGTATATGGGAGAACCTCAATTGGCTTTGCTCGCCTCTTGCATCCTCTCCTCTGTCCAGGGAATCTGGAAGCAAATGTCCTTGTATGAAATGAGACTCTCCTTCTCCACTCAAGCATCAGCAGGCAGATGACGTTTCTAGGGGTGGAATCCCCAAATAAATGTGTAAAGTGATAAAAACAAATGTAGCTAGTTGTGCAAGCCATTGTAAAGGTAAAATAATAAGTAGTGTATAGTTTTTAAATGTGTGCATTTATGTGTGCATTCTCATTCGAGAAAACAACAGCTGATTCAAAGGGGGTGTGGCGGATGTTAAAACCCTTCCGCGCTAGCCGGCGTTAGGATGCTCTTGTGCGTCCTCTGCTGAAGTAGGTAAATCTCTCGACCACTTATCGGTTTCTGGGTCACAGAGGAAAGGAGGACGGGGGAGTCGAGGAGAGGACGTACTTTTGCTCAATTGAGAATCTCCCTAGGCGTACACTCGATCACTCTTCCTGTTCTTCATAACGTTTCACATAGCCTGTGGGGGCTGGATTATCCCAGCGCCAACACAGTAGTTAATAGACAGAATAATCACAGGCATCCTTATCCCCATAATTTCATTCTATCAATTATTATTCAAAGAGAAAATCACAGTGTACACTGTGCATATGCCCTAGTGTAGGCTATTTCCATGACGTCTAGTGCAACAATGAGACTATCGGCACAGAATCAGTAGGGCCGAAACAGGCCATGACACCTTGACATATTACCGACTCATATTCCAAATGATCAACCAATAACAAATGCCCCCACTGTCCTCAAGAGAAGGAGCCAGCTCAGCCAAGATCATTTGTATTCTTAATATCATATACTTTATGTATGTGAGTGCTCGCTGGTGGCTCATTGGAATAAAGGAAACACTGTACGCGGAACACTGCCCATTGTGAGGCAGAAACTGGAGGAATTTTCCGGAACAGGCCAGCTCACAGCTTGCATTGCTGTTTGCCTGTGACGAGCGCTGGTCCACAAGCTCTGGCCCCCACTAAAATACCCCAAGGAGCAGATGGTCTTAAAGCACACCCTTTCCCCCCTCCCACACACACAGCACTCGGAGCTGCCTGTGAGAAGCACACCCCTCCACCATCACTCCATTACAAACTGTAAAATAATGACAAAATGTAGGTGTGACATGTACAGTGCCTGTACAGTTCCTACGTGTGCATGTAAAGTAACAGTCAAAAGTTTGGACACACCTACTCATTCAAGGTTTTTATTTTTGCTATTTTCTACTTTGTAGAATAATAGTGAAGAAATCAAAACTATGAAATAACACATATGGAATCATGTAGTAACCAAAAAAGTGTGAAACAAATCTAAAATATATTTTATATTTGAGATTCTTTAAATAGCCACCCCTTGCCTTGATGACAGCTTTGCACACTCTTGGCATTATCTCAACCAGCTTCA
Organism: Salvelinus sp. IW2-2015; assembly: GCF_002910315.2. Classification (NCBI taxonomy): domain Eukaryota; kingdom Metazoa; phylum Chordata; class Actinopteri; order Salmoniformes; family Salmonidae; genus Salvelinus; species Salvelinus sp. IW2-2015. The sequence continues at coordinate 11,353,508 of NC_036874.1, read as the reverse complement.
TGAGTTACCTGGAATGCATGTCAATTAACATGTGTGCCTTCTTAAAAGTTAATTTGTGGAATCTCTTTCCTTCTTAACGCGTTTGAGACAATCAGTTGTGTTGTGACAAGGTAGGGGTGGTATACATAGCCCTATTTGGTAAAAGACTAAGTCCATATTATGGCAAGAACAGCTCAAATAAGCAAAGAGGTCAGTCATTCTGGAAAATTTCAAGAACTTAAAACGTTTCTTCAAGTGCAGTCGCAAAAACCATCAAGTGCTAATGAAACTGGCTCTCATGAGGACCACCACAGGAAAGGAAGACCCAGAGTTACCTCTGCTGCAGAGGATAAGTTCATTAGCGTTACCAGCCTCAGAAATTGCAGCCCAAATAAATGCTTCACAGAGTTCAAGTACCAGACACATCTCAACATCAACTGTTCAGAGGAGACTGCGTGAATCAGGCCTTCGTGGTCGAATTGCTGCAAAGAAACCACTACTAAAGGACACCAATAAGAAGAAGAGACTTGCTTGGGCCAAGAAACACGAGCAATGGACATTAGAAAATCTGTCCTTTGGTCTGATGAGTCCAAATTTGAGATTTTTGGTTCCAACTGCCGTGTCTTTGTGAGACGCAGAGTAGGTGAACGGATGATCTCCGCATGTGTGGTTTCCTCTGTGAAGCATGGAGGAGGAGGTATGGGGGTGCTTTGCTGGTGACACTTTCTGTGATTTCTTTAGAATTCAAGGCACACTTAACCAGCATGGCTACCACAGCATTCTGCAGCGATATGCCATCCCATCTGGTTTGCGCTTAGTGGGGCTATCATTTGTTTTTCAACAGGACAATGACCCAAAACACACCTACAGGCTGTGTAAGGGCTATTTGATCATGGAGAGTAATGGAGTGCTGCATCAGATGACCTGGCCTCCACAATCACCCGACCTCAACCCACTGGAGATGGTTTGGGATGAGTTGGACCGCAGAGTGAAGGAAAAGCAGCCAAGCTGGTTGAGAGAATGCCAAGAGTGTGCAAAGCTGTCATCAAGGCAACCGGTGGCTACTTTGAAGAAGAATCTCAATTTTTTTTGGTTACTACATGATTCCATATGTGTTATTTCATAGTGTTGATGTCTTCACTATTATTCTACAATAATTCTACAAAAACCCTTGAATGAGTAGGTGTGTCCAAACTTTGGACCGGTACTGTATGTGTGCATCCAGGCATACATTTTTTGAGTGCATTTGTGTGTGTATGCACTTGCATGCATTCAAGAGTGTATTTGTGTGTGTCTATACTAATGTGTGTATCCTCTACCTGGCAGCCGTGTGTCTCTGGACCAGTATCCAGCACAGTGCCTCCCAATGCAGTCCCAGCACAGTGGACAGATGGTGAACCACAGGCCTCCTCTCTCTCTCTTCCACCCTGCCCAGTAGGGGGCGACAAACAGAGCAGTCACCTGCATAGCCCTAAARGCAGGAGGCCAAGACCTACTGCGGAAAGATATGTATCGCCATTTTCAATCCTCCCCCAAACCTTGTCAATGTCCGAATCCCTTGCCTTCGCATAACCTTCTACGCTGGCAGTATTTCCTTTTGTACCACATATAGATTGAAGGTGTGTGTTGGTTTATTCCTCCCTATAAAGTATTTTCACATCAGTGGTCACGCAGGAGAAGAGCCAGAGAAAGGAACCTATTTATTAAGACTATTTAGCCACAATGGTTCACATGAAGAAATACATCTCTTAATATAGTTTCTGTAAAAAGCTTTTGCATGTGTTCAGCACACATGGACGTAATGGCACAAAAAGCTCAAAACAGTCCGTCCGAATTTGGATTTGGAATATTCATTTGCTGTAGTATCTGCTTTCAGAATTCTAAGTAATTGTGGTGAGACACTGGCCAAAGCTCTGGTAAAAGCAGGAACTGTTCATTTCTCTGTGGTACTCGGAGGAAAATCTGTCCTGTGATTATTGCATGGCTTTCACTAGCCCCCACTCGCACACAACACACACACACACACACACACACACACACACACACACACACACACACACACACACACACACACACACACACACACACACACACCACCACCACACACACACACACACACACACACACACACACACAATACTCAATCACAAGATCACTCACTTGCTCATTTGCCACTTCACTTACACACTCACATTAGAAACACATGTTGATAGACGTATTTTATATTTTTGTTTACTGCAAATGAAAATCAAGAAGAGAAGGATTCTCATTTTACTCGATGTCTTACCAATTTCACATCATGCCGCTGAGTATTAAATGAAAAACAACTGAAATCCAATACATTTGCTATATCACTGTATTATTGAGGACACATTGAACCCTTATACAGACACTGCTCCTCATACCTTCAATATTACTGTAGAACAGCAAGAGTCGTTCAGGTGTACCAACTCATCCAAAGTCAACACCTAGACCAGTGGTTCCCAAACGTTTATGAACAGCGGCACACCTTGACGGGATAAACAATTCTGCAGAACACCTAACATTTCCCTATTAATGTATTTAGTGGTAATGACATCCATCTAATCTGATCCATAATACAAATCTTCTATTTTCTGTGACAAATGTTTTTTATAGATTAAATAGGATTTATTTGAACTATTTTCATCGTTTTGCATAGTTCCTTACTCATTATGATTAATTTGAGTGTAGGCTACCCCTTTAAGAGCATCCAGGAATCCACGCCCCAAAAACATAACAAATGTGCTCAGGTAGTTTTAAACGGTTTGAGCTAGAGAGGAGCGGTTTTCTGCATTGTAAAGGTTCATCCACGGACACAAAGCCATGATCGGTTTGTTTCTATGGCAGAGGCTGTGGTACAGCTTACCCTAATCAGATTTGCCTGTGCTAATGGTTCTTGTAGGCAAAGTAAAATTATACAAATGACTTTGCTCTTGATGCCAGCCTGAGCGTATTGGACTTGAAAAACAACGGTACAGATATAACCATGTGCCAATGTCAATATATTATTAATGTATTGTCAATGTTTTATCTGAGCGCACTGGTGCTCCCAAGTCAAAATTCTATGTGCATTCCACAGGTCAGGTCACCTTTATAGGTAAGGGATCAAAAAAATTCAGCACACCGGTTGAAAACCACTGACCTAGACATCTCTAACAAAATGTACGACACACAGAGAGGCCAAAAAGCACTGAGCAACCAAGTCAATAGCCTCCATTAATTGAAGTAAATAATCAATCTTGGCCATAGAAACCAACTAACTCCATGGATCAACTGACTCCGACTAACTCCATGGACCAACTGCCTCCAACTATCTCCATGGACCAATTAACTCCAACTAACTCCATGAAAAGGATATTGTCCAGAGCTTTTACTCACCTGTGCAGTCAGGTGAGTGTCGCAGGCGTTTCTCTCCCTCTCTTGGACTTCTAGCCTCAGCGCCAACAAGCCTGTCCCCAACAACAAGCACATGTACTACTATACGCTAACCGTCACGCCACCACTCGCGCTGCCATGAAGAGACCTCTCGCCCCTCTCTGTACCATGCCCCATCAAGAGGGGAGGGGGGGGGTAAACTGCCCACCCTCCTCCTCTCCCATATGGAAATCAGTCTCCTCAGTGTACCAGCATTGTTCAGTGCCTTTGCCTCAAGGCCCAGCCATTCATAAATGCACACCCCGCACCGCCCTGGCCACAATGACCTCCACTGTTCCCACTCATCCCAACAGACGTGTGTGAGGCTTTGAGCTCCAAGACCCTTTCCATCCAACACGGCCATTAGTTTAACATTGGATGGGTCCGAGCATATTCGTTTGTTTTGGATTGATGGAGTGCCACGTCCTTGTTTGAGGTCACTACTACGCCAAAGGGGGATGGGAGAGGGGACGGGGAGAAGGGGGACAAACAGGGTAAAGAGATGGGAATTAAAATAACAATGTCATTGTATGGAAATGTTAGTTGTTTTGTGGTAGAAGCCTCAGAGGCTAATACAGTATATGCCACTCATGTCCATATGTAATCTATAGACCTATTTGAACTATAGCTACAGTACTTGTAGCTGCCACCTAACCTGGCCAAAAGAGGGCTTGACCGACACATTTTCCACCACAATCTTCTAAATGGCTGGATATTGAGAATAATGAAAGTCACTAAACTTGACCATACTGAACTGGTGTTTGAGGGCACAATGAGGAGCATGTGACCTCAAATCGCATCACTTCCTGCGTGACCAGCTCATAAACCATGGACGCATGGTCAAAAACTCCCTTACAGGTCTCAAGGGGCCCTATCTTTCCCTCCAGCCCAATTTTCTATGACCTTGTCCAAGATTGAAGGTTGACAACTCAAATGTACGATATAAGAAGGAAGGACAATATATTTACCGAACAAAAATATAAACGCAACATGTAAAGTGTTGGTCCCATGTTCCATGAGCTGAAATAAAAGATTTGCCAAGACATTCCATCCACCTGACAGGTGTAGCATATCAAGAATCTGATTAAACAGCATGATCATTACACAGGTGCACCTTGTGCCGGTGACAATAAAAGGCCAGTCTAAAATGTGCGGTTTTGTCAGACAACACAATGCCACAGATGTCTCAAGTTTTGTGGGAGAGTGCAATTGGCATGCTGACTGCAGGAATGTCCATTAGAGCTGTTKCCAGAGAATTGAATGTTCATTTCTCTACCATAAGTCACCTCCAACATTCTTTTTGAGAATTTGGTAGTATGTCCAACCGGGCTCACAACCTCAGACCATGTGTAACCTCGCAGGATTGTCTGAGACTAGCCACCCGGACAACTGATGAAACTCAGTATTTACAGTATGTCTGTAATAAAGCCCTTTTGTGGGGAAAAACACAGGGCCTGGCTCCCCAGTGAGTGGGCCTATGCCCTCCCAGGCCCACCCATGGCTGCGCCCCTGCTAGTCCTGTGAAATGTATTTACTTATTTATTTAAATTGACTGATTTCCTTATATGAACTGTAACTCAGTAAAAAAAAATGAAATTGTCGTATGTTGCGTTCATATTTTTGTTCAGTATATTTACAAACATTTATTTCATGATACAAACAATTATAACAATAACAATATGAAGGATGATATGACCACTTAAATGAAGATATTGAACAAATCTATTGGGGCAAGTTCAGGTGGCACAGCCTCTATCTGAAAATGTTTGCTTCCATTTGGAGCCTTCTGAACATGACCCATTGACTACAGTGACTGTAATTGCAGTATGAGAACATTCACGTGTGTTTTTAGGGCCAGAGGAAAGGTCTAAATATGGTTAAATGCTGAAAACCAATGATATGCACATGGCATATGTCCATATCCTGATAATAATACTGCAATATTATTATGATATTGCGATATACACTGAGTATATACAACATTATGCACACTTTCCTAATATTGAGTTGCACACAGTTTTGCCTTCAGAACAGCCTCAATTTGTCAGGGAATTGACTCTACAAGGTGTCGAAAGCATTCCACAGGGATGCTGCCCCATGTTGACTCCAATACCTCCCACAGTTGTGTCAAGTTGGCTGATGTCCTTTGGGTGGCGGACCATTTTTGATACACACAAACTGTTGAGCGTGAAAAACCCAGCAGCGTTGCAGTTCTTGACACAAACCGGTGCGCCCGGCACCCTACTACCATACCCCATTCAAAAGTACTTACGTTTTTTGTCTTCACACTCTAAATGGCACACACACAACTCAGTTGTCTCAAGGCTTAAAAATCCTTCTTTAAGGTTAACCTGTCTCCTCCCCTTCATCTATACTGGTTAAAGTGGATTTAACAATTGACATCAATAAGGGATCATAGCTTTCTCCTGGATTCACCTGGTCAGTCTATGTCACGGAAAGAGCAGGTGTTCCTAATGTTTTTCAGACTCAGTATACACTATATTGCTCAGACCTTAGAAAATAGAGCATGAAAACACAATGTTGAGGGGAGCTGCTCCCTGTGCTCCTTGACTGAACCTCTCTCCACCCAAGACTCCTCCACAACCTCCACCCCTTCAACCCACCCTGCTACCACCCCCTCCTGTCCTGACACAGTAGCCATTGTCTCCCAGGTCCTGCTGGGAGAAAAGAACAGCACAGCTCGAGCCTGACACCGCACAACACTGGGAAGTCGATGTGCACAGATAATTGTCTTTTAATCACAACAATCGTCTTTTCTCTCTGCTCTCGCTCCTCTCTCTCTCTCTCTCTCTCTCTCTTGTTGGATTTTTCTCTCTTCTGGTGGCATTAGCTAATTCGACCCATCGCCCTTCTTGTTCTACGATTTCTCACATTAGTCTTCCATTGTTTGGTCATGGCAGCATTCAAGTGAATCATTTTCTTCTTCTGCTTCTTCTAGTTCACCATCATCACCACCACCACCATCATCACCCACTACTATCGCCAAAACACACAAATACACACTTACTCTCTCTCTCACACACACACACACTCACTTACTTACTCTCTCACACCACACACACACACACACACACACACACACACCACACACACACACACACACACACACACACACACACACACACACACCACACACACACCACCAATCCCTTATTTGTAGTGTATGATGTAGGCGTGTTTTTTCTTATTCTTGTTGCACAGAGATGGCCAGGCCAGAGTGAGAGAGCAGACACACACTGAGTAAGGATCCATACCTACCCATCCATCTTTGGTGGACAGGAGAGATGGATGGATGTCATTTGTGACCTCCCAAGTGGAGCAGCAGTCTAAAGCACTGCCGGGCTGTATCACTGTATCACTGCCGGCCGTGATCGTAGTCCCATAGGGTGGCACACAATTGGCCCAGGCGTCGTCCGGGTTAGGGGAGGTTTGGCCGGGGGGGGGGGGGCTATACAATTAGGCTGTCATTGTAAATAAGAATTGCCTTGTAAAAAAAAAAAAAGAAGTGAGTTATTGATACGCTAGACACAGGGTGTCAGTAGAGAGACATCAATCAATCAAATGTATTTATAAAGCCCTTTTTACATCAGCCGATGTCACAAAGTGCTATACAGAAACCCAGCCTAAAACCCCAAACAGCAAGCAATGAAGCACGGTGGCTAGGAAAAACTCCCTAGAAAGGCAGGATCCTAGGAAGAAACCTAGAGAGGAACCAGGCTCTGAGGGGTGGCCAGTCCTCTTCTGGCTGTGCCCGGGTAGAGATTATAACAGTACAACAGTCAAATACCTAAGCTCTTAGGGTACTACTCTCACTGATATATATATWTTTTTTTAAAGAACCGTAAACTCATTATTTTCTTTCTCATTGATTAACATTCATCATCTGATGCTACTAACTTGCTATCTTGGTACATTCCAGACCTGGGTTCAAATACTATTTGAAATCAAGTACTTTATCTGGTGCTTTAATGAAGTTGCCTGGCTTTATGGATCAATAGAATAATCAAAACACTGTAAACCCCATTTGGCACTATATGCAGGCTAGAGCAAACTCTCAAAGTATTTGAAAGATTTCAAATAGTATTTGAACCCAGGTCGGGAACCTTCTGCTAACATTCTGCCATCATTGAAGTCTCATGACATTATGATGACATAGAATGATCATGTTGACATTACGTCCATCTGTTCCAGCCATTGTTGGGCCCAAAGAAATCGGGTCACTAGATTATTGGATGTGTCTGTCGTACACCCACTGTCACTACTGGCTTGTGTCCCTGTGGAACGGAGGATTTGCTCCCCAATCTGTGCCCCACTTGGCCTCATACCCAATTCTGGCTCTATCTTGGGAATTAAGTCAACTATACTGAGATATAATGCCAAGATCAACTGAATTGAATTTGTTTAAACTGGTTCTCCCAATGGACCCTTCTCCCGAGGCACCTCATCTTATTACCTAAAAGCTCAAATAGGGTCACCCTCTCGAATAAGAAGAGAATAAGAGTACAAAGCTTTGACGGGATATGAAACAGCACTCTACCCATCTAGCTATCCTAGTTGTTCTGTTACACTGCTGCGTACAGACCCAAGACAACATACTGTACACCCCTTGGCATTAATGAATTGGTGTGAGTCATGCTGTTGTTTTCAGCCTTAAAAAAGAACATGGATGAGGAGAGAAACTCTGTTTTGCTATATCAAGGCTTCTAAAGCCTTACTGGTCCCAAACCTCCACAGCTTTCACATGAAAACAACTCTTATGTTATAAAAGGTCACCAACTCACTCTCACAATGCCACACTCACCCTGTCACCAAAGCCTGAATGTGGCTGCCAACAACCAGGTGCTAACACATTTGAAAGACATGAGGCTGAACTCACAAAACACACCTTGTGAACTCGTTTGTGATAACCAATGAATTGTAATGGTACCCTGATACAGAGCATGCACTACAGTGTGAGGTATTAAAGGCAAACAATGGAATACAATGGAAGCATTTCAGCCGACTATCAAATAAAGTAGTATTACGCAACAAGACTAATATTGCTCTCAATAGGTATTACAGCCCTGAAAAGACTGATGCAATTAAAAATAGTGACCAAAGTCAATAAAAGTCAATTAACATAATTGCAATAAAATCAAGATTAGTAATCTAAAGCTAAAAGCAAACATAAGAACACAAGTCCCATACATGTGGTATGGCTCTTACCTCATCAGTTGATATGCACCCAGTGAAGAGCTCTAATTCCCAGCAGATAGGAATCAGCAAGTCTCCTCTCCTATGGCATCTGCCTTCTCTCCTACTCCCTCCCTCTCTCATTTTCTCCTTCTCTCTCTCTCTCTCTCTCTCTCTCCATTGTTGAATCAATCAAAGAAATCTAAGGAAAAAACCCAATTCTGTATCAGTTGTATTACTTTTAATATGTATTCATACCCTTAGGATAAATCTGTCAAACATGAACCACTGTCTTTATATAGGCAACAACATTTAATTGTAGTGTCAGGCAGGTTGTAGTGAGTGAATAACATTGATTAAAAGATAGTTGGGCCCTCTTTGTGAAACATTTCAATATATAGCACGGCTTTCAGYCAATCAGCATAAAAGGCTCAAACCACACGGTTTCTAATTATCTATATAACTCTTAGTTTGCATTTTTGCTTTCATATCATTAGATCTATCCAAAAGCAGGGTGACACAGCAAARTCTGGTGTGCTGGCAGAGCTGATGTACCAAGCAGGTGGCAGCTGGRCTCTTACCTTGTACAGTACCAATCCTCATGACYTGCCATAGCAAAATTTGGCAACAMTTAAATTCCTGAACACATTTCAATAACAGGTATAAACAGAGGCCACCATTCAGTCAGACCCAGTGTTACACCACATCCGTCATGTCTACATATTGGCAGACATTGAACATGGAGATTGAACAAGCAACGGGAAAGGCCTTTAGAGTAAAATCTATGGAAATAGGAAAGAAAGTATGTTTATGATGTTCATGTGATCAAATAGTAGATACCATAAAGACAAAAACTGAAATACTAGTGTGCCTTCTGTATGTCATACAGCATTCCCTGCATGATACTCCCTCAGTGAACAGCTCTTCTTCATGCCACAGAAACAAGACAGTGACATCCGGTGGTACCTCCTAGAACAGCATGTCAGAGCCTATTAGAATTTTCACTCGGTTTCCAATTGACATCAATGCATGACTAAGAGAATATTTGACTTAAGTAGAAGTTTGCCCCATAGACTGTATTTTTATATAGGAAAAAAAAACTAAGCATTTTGAAAAAGCTTTATTGTAAAATTACGCTTGTTGTAAATCAGTCAACACAGTACGGACAGTGGGTATGACAAGTAGACTGTACAACAATGCAGTAAGTACATTTTTCAKAGCAAAAAGAAAAAAAGAAAAAAAAGGAACAAATATAACCTGTCTATGGCTGACATTATTCATGACAAATACATGCTGGACAGACAGTTAAAACTAATCCAATACGATGATAAACAATGTAAAAATAAAATGGCTATTATTTGATTTTAGTCATTTAGTAGAGGCTCTTATCCAGAGTAATTAGGGTTAAGTGCATTGCTCAAGGGCACATCGGCAGATKTTTTACTTAGTTGGCTTGGCGATTCGAACCAGCGACCTTTCGGTGAGTGGCCCAATGCTATGAAACCGCTAGGCTACCTCCCGCCCTAATAAAATCTATTCCATTTCAAATCTATAGCATGATCTCATTTTCATTWAAAAAATTCACGACTTCTCACAGTAAATAATTAAAAGTTCAAATGAATACTTGCTTTACAATCTTAAAGCTCCGGGTTACTCACATTGACTGTAAGATGACTGTAAGGTGAAAATTAATGGTTAAAAAGAGTGAATGAAAACCATTTCTGGTTTACTTTGGCTACTGCCATTCCAGTGTAGGCTACTTTAATTAAGCCTTGGTATGTTCAACCACACACTACACTTAGTGCTTCAGTTAGAGCTATTCTGTACATTAAAAATAATTGAGAGGACATAAGGCTGACAATGCTTTCAGTAAATATGAAGCACACAATTACTAAATTATCCCCAATAAGGTCATTTGTACATAAATATCCAGCATCAAATGTTGATATCGGAGTTTAGGTATTGAAAATAAAATCACGGTAGCAAGTTTGCAACATTAGTACTATTTACATAGACAACTRGTAATTGTGTTAAGGGACAGATCAGTTACGCTGGGGGATATTGAACGTCTCACACCACCAGAATCTCCCGACTCACGGCTCCATTCTGTCAGAAAAGAAAGGGAGTTGAAACAAACAGAATGATGAGTTGGCCTGGTACTGTACTATAAGCATTACTGTCAGTCTAGAGACAACAAGCATACATATGAGAAAAACCTGCTAAAACATACCACCACAATTCTGGCAAAACTAGGATCTGGATATATATTTCCTTCTGCTAAATATGATTATACMATTTTTTTGTAACTAGCATTAAAGGGAAACTTTGKGATTTTGGCAATGAAGCCTTTTATCTACCTCCCCAGAGTCAGAGGAACTCGTTGTAGCCTCTACGAATCCCAGAGTGGAAGACTCTTCTCTCGTCTCTAACATATTTTTGGGAACAGTCCCTTCACAAGTCAGAATGCTGAATAAACTTAATTTGAACGTACTTTACCTTAATCTGACACAAAATATCCAGAGTATTGTTATTAACCTGACTTTCAGCATGCTACTCTGTATATCGGTTTGTAGTTTCAATAAAGATGCAATTTGCATGTTACTTGCACAATATGTCAACAATGGCTGATCTTAACCGAAGTACAGACCGAAAGTTGTCACACGCAATCAGCTGGCAAATTTCAGAAGTACTTCCAGCTGATTGTGAGGGAATGCACTCCGGTCGACAACGTTCGGTATCATTCGGCTGTTCTTTACATATTGTGCATCACGTGAAATGCATCAAGAGATGGAAAAATACATGCAACATAAAACTACCAGCGCCKCAAAAAGTTGGGTAAACAACACTTCACTGTGGACATTTGATCTCCACTACCTTCAGGCAAAAGGACCAATAGCACAGACATTCATTTTAGTCAACATTCTGGCTTGTAGAGACTATTGCGTCTTTTTTACAGCGTCTTCTCTGACTGATTATCCATGGAATAACCATGGTAACAGTCTGATGTTTAGGTAAAACTCGTGTATACCCTTTTTATGTCTCGGCATCCTGTATGAACAAAGTTAGTGGTATTTTCACACGCAAATGCTAACTAGCATTAGCACAATGACTGGAATGCTATGGGGAACAGCATGCTAGCTTTTGCTACAAACAAGACGCAGAGACATAAAAAGGGCATCCACTAGTTCATCGGACTCTGGGGAAGTAGATAAAGGGCTTCATTGCCAAAATCCTGAAGTATCCCTTTAACTATGTTGATGAAAGTAGTTCTATGAATGAAACAATCAATGAGGCATTATGGCAATGCAGTAAATAACGCTGTGGCCTTGAGTGGCACCCTGAATGCTCAACGCCCATATGCAGAACCCTGTGATGACTGACTGACCTTGCGTAGATTGCTCTTCTTGGAGGACGTCAAGCTCTCGTCATCGCTAATGTAGGGAGGCAGGGGAGGGGGTGGGTAGTTGTCGTCGTAGCGACGGTCGGGGTAGTTGGAAGGCGGGGACATGGGAAGTGGAGGGGGTCCACGGGGGGCCCTGTCTCGGTCCGAGCGTTCGCTGTCGCTGTCCAGGCGCTCGCGGCTCCTCGCCCTCTGCTGCTCGCCTAGACGCTTCTTCTCCATGGCTTCCCGCAGAAAGCTATCATCGTAGGCGTCCCGCCCACCACCACGGCCGCCACCGTGCTCCCGATCACGTTCGATGGCCATCAGGTCGTCACGGCTACGGCTGCGTCTCCCCTGGAGACCGCTGACCGGGCTGCCTCCGCGGCGACGACCGTCAGGGGAGGGCTCGCGCCGTCTGCGGTCGTCAAAGTCACGGCCGCGGTCGTAGCCGCCGCGGYYGCTAAAGTCATCATCCGAGCTGAGGGGAGAAAAAAAAGTGGGTAAACAACTGGGTCGAATCATTATCTTCCCCAGATTTGACCTCTGAGAAGTACGTCTCATGCACTAGAAGGAGAAAGAGTGAGAGAGGCGCCAAATAAGAACCTCACCCTCTCCTGTCTCTGGCTCCTCCTCCGTCGCGGCGGTGGGGAGGGTAGTCGTCGCGGGGATCCCGGGTGTCTCTGGGGTAGCGGTCTCGGCGGGCGATATCATCCAGGTTGTCCATGGAGCGGGCGCGTCCGTGGGCCCCCATGTGGGGGGAGGGCCCACCTCCTCGCCGCGGGTACTCGTCACGCCCCCGCTGGCCGTGCGTGGACACGCTGCTGATGGTGCTCATGGCCTCGTCCTGGTCGTACACGGTGGCGAGGGGCGGGGCCTGGGAGCGGCCACCGCCACGGCCCCGTGGGTCATCGTGTAAGGAGCTCACCTCGCTCATCCCCCCATCCACTGAGAGAGAAAGAAAGATGGGGGGAGAGGAGAAGGAAAAAGGAAGAGGATGGGGAAACGCACAAGAAAGACAGTGAGAGAGATATCAAGTGATATCACAGTTAAAAAGCCCTATCACATTAACATTACAACACATTAAAGTTGATGAAGCCAGTTGAAGGCTCCGTGTGAAATGAACAAACACTTCCCCCTTTCACTTGAACAACACCCACAAAACACAACATTGAACTGATCCTAGAAGAGCACTCCTACTCTGATTACAGGCCCTGAACTCTGCAGTACAGTACAGTTGACATGGCTGTGTTTATGTGTAGGTGTAAGACTCACAGCGGTTGTACTTCCCAGCGGCGTCACCAGACCGGGTGGGGTCCAGGTTGGCTAGCTGTCTCTCCATGTAGTAGATGGCCTGCGTTGCATTCCTATCTGGGTCCACCTGGATACGGTAGCCGCTCCGAGCTGAGGAGGAGGAGGGAGTAAATCATGAGAGATTGTGACAAGCAGGGTTGGTCTCAATTCCATTTCAAGTAAACATTTTTTTTGGTTTGCTTCGTAAAAAAAGCAATGTGGAAAATTTGAATGGGAATTTCAGTTTAATTTGTGAATTGACTGAATGGAAATGTTAATGAGCCCAACCCTGGTGAAAAGATGAAATATGCTGACATTTTTCAGCCCCCGAKATGATTCGGGAGCTGAGCTATAGCTCTGGTTAGACTTATGTATTATCACAAATAATCAAACAGACTGAGAATTGTAGTAAGCATTTTAACCACTCACTTTGGTCTCCTGCGCCACTGTCCTGGTCATGCAGCAAAGGCACCTGGGAGCCATGTCCAACTACAAACAGAAAACAAAAACAGATTTATCAAAAGGTTCCTCACCCCAGCGTTGAAAACCACATTGCTGCGAAAATGTGCAGTACTGAGATCAAGACGAGCATTAGTCCACTCAAAACGGAGGGGAAAAAAGTCACACATCAAGTCCTTGCTTTTATCAAGCTAATTGTCATGTTAAAACTGGAGAGGGGCTGTAGTTACCTGAGCTGGCTCCGTCGTAGTCCCGTCCGTAGCCGTTGGGGTGTAGTGGGGGGCCGCCCATCCCCTGGGGTAGGGGCAGCATGGGTATGCCGGGCTGTTGCATGACCCCTCCGTAGGGTGGCTGGGCGTACATGCTGGGAGCGTAGAGCGTGGGGGCGTATTGGCTGGGGATGCCTGACTTCACCGCCTTGCCTGCTTCGTACACTGAATTGAGAGGAGTGAGTTCACAGTGTTACGACACATTAAYGTTGTAGTTAGGTGGCATACTGTAAATACATATTCTGGAGGACTTCATTTGCCAGTGTGTTGTGCATGAGCAAAACCTTATGTCTTTCTATGAATTGTATTTTATTTATTTTTATTTAACCTTTATTTAACTAGGCAAGTTAGTTAAGAACAAATTGTTATTTACAATGGCGGCCTACCCCGGCCAAACCCTAACGACACTGGGTCAATTGTGCGCCGATCTATGGGACTCCCAATCACGGCTGGTTGTGATACTGCCTGGAATCTAACCAGGGTCTGTAGTGACTCCTCTAGCACTGAGATGCAGTGCCTTAGACCGCTGCGCCACTTGGGAGCCCCAAGAAGATAAGAGTAGCAGCACATACTGTATAAATAATATGTACATGAGAATGGCAAATGAAAGGTAAACAGTGCCAGGGTCACAAACTGGCAAAGTGAAACTGAATGAGAAAAAGGAGTTTGGTTGAATGGAATGGGCATACTAATGTGAAAGTGGCATCGAAGCAGGATGCTCTGTGCCAAGTGGAAAAGGAACAAGTAGGGGTGGAGAGTGGTACTTACGTGCCCGAGGGCAGCAGCATTTCTCAGGGCAGCAAGGGCAGCTGATGTAGCAGCAGCAGGTGTGGGGGCAGCACTGGCACCAGCAGATCGCTATGAGGAGCAACAGCAGCAGGAAGCCAAACACTACCAGTACCACCAACAACCAGTCTGTAGACAGAGAAAGAGTAGAGAGAGAGACAGAGAGCAAGATATTATAATTATGTATGTATGTATGGGCAAGCTAATGTGTGTGCCATTCAGTCAAAATGAAACATCTCTGCGTTCTCTGGGTGACTATCAGCGTGGTTGAATATTAACGTTTCTGTATTGACATAGCACTTGTTCATGCAGTTCTAGGTTTCCCTTGGCTCTGTTTAAACCAGAGAAGTGGAGGACGTCTACTGTTCAAATGCCAATTTGACAAAGCTCATTTCTTCAAAAATGTGGACCAGAAAATGACAATTTCCAAGTCTATCAAGAACACTGGAGAACAGAGCCTTAGTATAGAAAAATAAACATTTGTATTATAACCTGTAGCTTGGCTATTCCAATGGTCAGTCTAGTATGCAAAGGCCACAGTATGTATTGTGTGAAAAGTCACAATGACAAGCAGTAAACATTGGAGCATCTACACGAGAGGATCATTTCAGACATCAGAGAAACCAGATAACACGGTGAGTCATTCTGTCAGATGAGGGAGCTAGCTGCACGGGAAAGAAAAATATATGCCAATATAGTGAAAGAGGACATACTCACTTCAACCACACATCGCCTATAAATGACATAGGCTGCAGTCTGACTGAAAAAGTTCATTTGCGGTTAGAGCCGACACAAAACAGACCAGAGCTATGTGCTGAGTGGCCCCATATTGCAACAATGTCAGAGCCTTTAGGGCTATAGTTATGTTCTGCTGAGAGTTTTGCGGTCTCGACCATGAAAGAGAGAAAAAGCAAGTTAGAGTTGAATATAACTTTTTAATCAATGCAACCAACTCATTTTCTATTTCAAGGGTTAACAATCAGTTTTTTAAGTTGTTGTGGGGAGACTTCCCATGCAAGGACAAGTCAAAACAAGATAATTGTAAAGAGGTGTGTTTTTTTTAAGCTTTTTAGCTGTCTGTTGAGCATTACTTTGAGATGTTAAGCAATGTTGCTCCTCATACTAAAAAGTAGACCTTGAAGGTGTTGTAATGTTTAAAAATTTACAAAACAGAGGCTTGATTCAGTACAGCCAAAATCGTTGCACGAACTACCTTCATAAAAACATTAACAAGCTTGTTAAAGTAAACCATGCTTGATAAATCAAACCAGCAAAACCTTCGTTTTTGTCAGCCATTCTCAAGGGAGGCTGCTTCTCAGACTACATTTTCTAACCACACTGACCATATGTTGTCCCATTCAAAGCTGTGGGTTCAGGCCAAATGTTATTCACCGGAAACTGAACATAAACCAGTGGCATAGTTTACATATTATCTTAAAAAACAGGGCTCTTAGGCTAGGGTTAGTCTCTACTGATTATAAGGGGCAAATTGGAAAGTACCTTCCATAACCAGTAAGTCAATCTCAGGCAGGAGATCAGTGGTATTTGACTTTCTCTCTGTGAAAGAAAGAAAGCCACAATTATTTTAAAAAGCCCCAACTATCTTTCTAATAAATGACTACACCTTTGCCCTCTTGAGTCTCCCTCACAACAACTTGTCCTTCTTGGAAGTCCCTGCTAAAGTGGTTCATGATTCACGAATCACTTCAAAAAATAAGTCATAGATCCTTCCGAAGAAACGTCACTGAGCAGTCTCATTAAGCACAACCAGGAATCAAATAGCAAATTTGGAAATTGTGGAACTGCCTGAAAATTGGATTTGGCTTTTCAAGATCTTTTACATTTGATTGCTACTGCTATCAGATGTTGTGTTGCCCCACACGGTGTCTAGCTAACTCAACAAATAAACCCAAGCGAACTAAGAGGAAACTAGCACAGAGAAAATTAGTGATTGTTCCTCAAAAGGACACACAGTTCTGTGAGGAGCAGTGGTATAGGACTTGGTAGAGAGATGGAGGGGTGGTGGTGGAAGGGTGGATAGATGACAGCAGGTCAGGGGAGCTCTAAAAAGGGTCTATTAGGATAGGAGCCACTCACCCAGCACTATGAGCTCAGTGTAGTCCTCGCTGTTCCCTGTCAGATCCTGAGAAGACACGACAGAGCACACGTACACGCCGCTGTCTCCCCACGCCGTCTGGGCAAGGTTCAGGTCTGCGTCTAAAGAGACAAGTAGGGTGGGTTTGAGGAGGGGACACTGGCAACAGAAGACTCACTCTGATATAGGAGCCTTGTAATGGAACGCTGACAGAGAGAGACAGGCACACATACGCGCACAGACTGGTGCGCTTGCCCGCCCCCCCACATCACATCACATTTGAAATCACAAAAAGCCAAACTCACTGTTCAAGATGCTGACTTTTCGCCCCTGGTACTCCTCGCCCAGAGTGACAGCACTGCCCTGCTTGGAGGCCACGATGCGCACTGTCCGCATGCTGTCGGCACACTCAATGTTGGCGTTGTAGTTAGGGTTGTTCTGGGACAGGATGTTGTCAGCGCTGCTGGGGTTCAGGGCTGCCTGGATGGGGTCCCTGCAGTAGGACTTGTACCTCCAGGTGATTACGGGCGGCTGCGTGGAAGACGTCTGGAAGTTGCAGGTGAGCGTGACCGGCTGGAACAGGATGACCACGTACCTCTTGACAGGACACTGGACAGAGATGGCCATGGTGGAGCCTGGAGAGAGAATAGGAGTGTTAAAAGAGGATAGTTTGTCTCAATGCATGCAGGTAGAGATAGATATCTTCACCAACCATAACAGTGTGCAAGAAAGTGTTTGTTGTTAACTGAAGGCAGCTTACTTTTCTCGTGAGTACATKATTTGCAAAATTTTCTAATTTGTAATTCAGCAGCTCTGTGAGAGTGAAGATACAGACTGGTCAGCTTTTTGCCACACCCAGAGTAAGTGACAGTCACAAAGATATGTCATAACTAAAGACTGGTATCATAGAGAATAGATGCAATGAGTCACCAAGACCTTAAGCTGGGCATGTTYCATCAACAAAACTCYACATTWGAGTAATAGCCTAGCCCTAGATGCTGACYCCATGGTCAAGACTCAGTGAGATGATGTAATAGTTCAGCTTTGACTGAATTATACATTTCGTAGGGRGTAAAATGGTATCAAATGTATAAGGCAGACATAGGCATTTGGCATGAACATATTAGATGTTACTTGGCTCCATCAGAAACTTCAACTTGCTAAGATTGCTTCACCGCTCTTCAATTGTCAAAAAGGTAGCATCACTGTGGAATTCCTGCTAGATAGACTAATCTGTTGAACTACAGTTTCATATCATATTTGGAGTAGGGAGGTAGTCTGACTAGTATCATTGATGTGATATTATCAAAATCACACCCCTTCACCTTATTCCAGGCTATGTGTGTGCACAAAAAAATGTCAGGAGTCAAAAATATTATGATATGATGAATACTTGATCTGAAAGTAAAAAAGAAAAGACTTTGACTATGATTCAGGCATTAAAATGAAAGTGTCTAGTAAACCTTAGKTTACTGTATTCTGACATGTAAATATAGATTGTTGTCCACCACTGGAGAACTGGAAATCTGTTATCTGAAAAATACATAGGACTATAATTAACCTTATACATTTTCTTTCTATAGGAAAAACACTCAATATTACTTATACGGTGGTGATTTTACAAAGCCTACACAAAACTGTAAAAAAATACATAAACATAGTATTTAGGGCACGTCATGATGCCAACAGATGCATAGYATTCATACATGTTCAAATTAATACAGATGTAGCCATTTGGTGATCAACACCTGACAAATCAACGAACTCCAGAGATACAGGTTACCTCTAACGATAAAAAAGAAAAAATACAATTGAGCACAAGGCTACTTTYCCCTACGAATTCGACATCAAAATAAGTTAACATTGGATAATATAAACTGTTTAAAAGAAKAAGTTTATTAATAAATACACAAATCAGTAACTAACTTATTGATTAAATTGTGCCCTGACCCTCCCTTCTTGAAAAACATTGCATTTCCTCTCCCTACCTGTTGCCATAAGGACGGTCACGACGAAAGTCAGGAACATCTTTCGATCCGGAGTATATTTTAGAGAAGTCTCAATTTATAAACCTCAATGTAAAAACCATGTATAGTAATGAATTCAAGGCCTGCATAAATGCCATTAGAAACCTTGTAGAACCCCAACCATGTATTGTTTTTTTCTTAACTAGGTAGGCCTTCCGACATTTTGTCTCACAGCGTAGGTATGCAAGTAGAAGGCGGACCAGACAGGTGAGATTGTCAAGCCTCTGGCACAATRGGGGGACGTTTGATGCGAATCCTAGGGGTGGCCATTGGAAACTAGTATTAGTTTCCAATGGCCAGCCCTAGGATTTGAATGTGAAATATGTTGAAAAAAAACATTTAATACATAAAAWAAAAAAATATTACACAGTTTATTTAGTTTATCGCCCTCTGCATTGATAATCTACATTTGAACGTGACCTGGGATACACCCATTCCACCTCAAACTACCGGGAGCGATAGTTGGTATGGCCTAGCTCGAAACTAGTTTTTTTGTTTTGCCTCTATGCTAAGCAGCAGCAATGTGGTGATCTCAAGCTCATGGCCTAGTGAAACACTGTTTTATGAGGATGGTTTGTTTATAAGCAATGTACTCTATGCGTGAAATGCCAGTATTGGCCGGGCTTTCAATTGTGGGTTTCAATTTCTATTTGAGTTTGATTTGTTGACTTCAACTGTTGCATTTTCTTTGAAGAAAAATCGTTTTACATACAGTTTTCACTCTGAATATCCTTAGCGATTGTATCCTACACGTTTCACATTGTTTTGATACCGAGGTAAAGACAGTTTCAGGTTGGATAATCGCGCTTTCAAACCACTTGAGCCACACTCCAGATAAGTGTCATGATGTTAGAAAAATTGCACACAATTGCACACATAAGAGGTCTTATTTTCACGATTTGGACATTAATTTGCTTTGCAAAGCTAATAAACGTGGAAATGTGAGCATCATTTTGTATTTCTAGTTGAATTATGTTGGTCATGTGACCACCTGACCTCAAACAAGGTTCAGAATGTACACTCATTGGGCCTACACATTGCACACCCTTTAGTTTGTATATTTTCATCGCACACAATTTTACATACATTTTTCAAACTTTTATAATTTCAATAGCTCCTTGGTCATGTAACCTACTGGACTCAAACAAGGTGCAGAATGTCCACTGACTACCCTTCTATATTGCACACCCTTTAGTTTGTCCATTTTCATTTTACATGAATTTCTYAAACATKCACATTTCAATAGCTCCTTGTTCATGTGACCTACTGACTTCAAACACGATTCAGAATGCACAGTCGTGGCCAATAGTTTTGAGAATGACAAATATTAATTTTCACAAMGTTTTTTGCTTCAGTGTCTTTAGATATTTGTCAAATGTTACTATGGAATACTGAAGTATAATTACAAGCATTTCATAAGTGTCAAAGGCTTTTATTGACAATTACATGAAGTTGATGCAAAGAGTCAATATTTGCAGTGTTGACCCTTCTTTTTCAAGGCCTCTGCAATCCGCACTGGCATGCTGTCAATTAACTTCTGGGCCACATCTTGACTGATGGCAGCCCATTCTTGCATAATCAATGCTTGGAGTTTGTCAGAATTTGTGGGTTTTTGTTTGGCCACCTGCCTCTTGAGGATTGACCACAAGTTCTCAATGGGATTAAGGTCTGGGAAGTTTCCTGGTCATGGACCCAAATATTGATGTTTTGTTCCCCGAGCCATTTAGTTATCACTTTTGCCTTATGGCAGGTGCTCCATCATGCGGAAAAGGCATTGTTCGTCACCAAACTGTTCCTGGATGGTTGGGAGAAGTTGCTCTCAGAGGATGTGTTGGTACCATTCTTTATTCATGGATGTGTTTCTTAAGCAAAATTGTGTGGCTGAGAAGCAACCCCACATAAATGGTCTCAGGATGCTTTACTGTTGGCATGTTACAGGACTGGTGGTAGCGCTCCCCAAACAATCGGAAAGGGGATTCATCAGAGAAAATGACTTTACCCAGTCCTCAGCAGTCCAATCCCTGTACCTTTTGCAGAATACAGTCTGTCCCTGATGTTTTTCCTGGAGAGAAGTGGCTTCTTTGCTGCCCTTCTTGACACCAGGCCATCCTCCAAAAGTCTTCACCTCACTGTGCGTTCAGATGCACTCACACCTGCCTGCTGCCATTCCTGAGCAAGCTCTGTACTGGTGGTGCCCCGATCCCGCAGCTGAATCAACTTTAGGAGACGGTCCTGGCGCTTGCTGGACTTTCTTGGGCGCCCTGAAGCCTTCTTCACAACAATTGAACCACTCTCCTTGAAGTTCTTGATGATCCGATAAATGGTTGATTTAGGTGCAATCTTACTGGCAGCAATATCCTTGCCTGTGAAGCCCTTTTTGTGCAAAGCGATGATGGCACGTGTTTCCTTGCAGGTAACCATGCAGGTAACCACAGAGCAAGAACAATGATTCCAAGCACCACCCTCCTTTTGAAGCTTCCAGTCTGTTATTCGAACTCAATCAGCATGACAGAGTGATCTCCAGCCTTGTCCTCGTCAACACTCACACCTGTGTTAATGAAAGAATCACTGACATGATGTCAGCTGG
Source organism: Salvelinus sp. IW2-2015 (assembly GCF_002910315.2). Taxonomy (NCBI): domain Eukaryota; kingdom Metazoa; phylum Chordata; class Actinopteri; order Salmoniformes; family Salmonidae; genus Salvelinus; species Salvelinus sp. IW2-2015. The sequence goes on along the minus strand of NC_036874.1, from coordinate 11,332,006 downwards.
TCCTTTTGTGGCAGGGCTGAAATGCAGTGGAAATGTTTTTGGGGGATTCAGTTCATTTGCATGGCAAAGAGGGAATTTGCAATTAATTGCAATTCATCCGATCACTCTTCATAACATTCTGGAGTATATGCAAATTGCCGTCATACAAACTGAGGCAGCAGACTTCGTGACACAAATATACATTTTCATTCTCACAACTTTTGGCCACGACTGTACACTCAGTGGGCCTGCAAATGCTTTAGTTTGTCCATTTTCATCTCACGCAATTTTACATGAATTTTCAATGTTTTTCAATTACACTAATTTCAATAGCTCCTTGGTCATGTGACCTACTGACCTCAAACAAGGTTCAGAATGTCCACTTACTACCCTTTTTATATTGCACACCCTTTAGTTTGTCCATTTTCATCTCACACGTTTTTTACATTAATTAGCCTGCTCTGCCCTTCTGAAGGACAGTGTCACTCACAYACCTATTCACTTGGGCCTTCTCCCTGGGGCCTTCCTGACCTCCACGCAGGCCCCCATTGACCTGGTGACCTCTGACTCCTGGCCTCTAGGTCTACACACTCCCTGCCCGCCTACCTGCCTGCCCTCTCCCTGGACCTGAGAGTGTATAGCTTACTCCCTGGAACTACAGACCTCCAGGCCTCYASACCTACTCTCCCTACCCGGTCAACACCCCTCTCCTTTGGCCTTAGAGTATAGCTTACTCCCTGGAATTACTAAGACGTCTATGTCCGGCTGTCAGGAACCATGTGCACCTGGTGACCCGCCCGCTTTTATCCGCTCAGAGACTAAGTCTCCAACCCAACCTCCACAGCCTGAGTGCTGCCCCCAGCCCCTGAATCTGGCCGCCCCTGCTCGGACTCTGAGTGCCCCCTGCCTTGGGGGAGGCCTCCTCGTGCACCTGGTGACCATTTGACTTCCACAGCTAACCTGACTCACAGTCCCACCAGAGGATGGGCCTGGGCGGATGGGCGACCACCACCTAGCCCCCTACCTATTCAGAGCCCAATGTCAATGTTTTATGCCTTCTACCCACSTGCCTGGGCTCTCTCACACTCTGAGTCTGGCCCCTGGCCTTTCTGCTTTCACCTGGTAACCCGTAAGTAAAGGAGGAGGATGGTGGAGGAAGACGCCCTCCGTCCCCGACAAAAGCTTGGATGACTTTCAATAAATCRCAGCGAGCGAGTGAGCTGCACTGCTATGTACGAAACCCTGACCTAGAATCAGGTTGTCTACGAGTGATTTAGCATCAGGTTCCCCACAAACATGCGGTGTGCATCAGGAGAGGGGCGACAACTCATCCGGCCGCACCCCAACCCCATCACGGACGGCCCTACTCACCTGCCAAAAGAGGCAGGCTATCCTGGGTCAACCGAAGAACCGCGGCGCTATGGTATCGTTACGTTTAAGGGGATTCTGACTTAAAGGCATTCAGTCATAATCCCACAGATGGTAGCTTCGCACCATTGGCTTCTCAGCCAAGCAAATACACCAAATGTAATTAGTCACGCCCTGTGGTATCATCAGAGGCTTTTCTGTCTTACAAACTGGACATCAGTTGCCGCTACTAACCTTCAGCGGACTTTAACTTTTACACCCAATCGACATCAAGTGCCAGCGCAATACTTATAGGCTTGAGAACCAAATACCCATTGCAGTATCTAGCGGCACTACCCACATCAGATGTAGGCCTCCCTCCCCAGACAAGCTGGAGATGCCTCTCCCCWYTTTGTAGGGCATGAGCCAGATCCATGCAATGCCCTATTACTGCGGAGCCAATGGGTTTAGTCTCCGCCTCAAGTCTAGTGAGTGTAGAGGAGACCTCCCCACCTACAATGTGTGGGGCCGGTGAGCGCTGTAGCTGAGGAGATCCACGAGAAGGGCCCGGCGCGCGTCCAGAGTTGCCGCCACCAACTGCTGGACCCAACTCCCCAAAGGTCCGCCTTCGGCCCTCCGACGGACACCACCCCGACGAACCCCCGCACGCAGCCCCTTGCGAGACCACGCACGAGAGACCGCAAGATGGGCCGCACAACGAACTTCCAATAGTGACGAGAGGAGGGCAACAGAGCGACTGCTCCCCCAGCCGCAGCTCGAGCCCAGCCCTGCTTCGCACCCCAGTCCGACCGACCCATCCCTTAGAGCCAATCCTTATCCCGGATCTTTTTTGCCAACTTYCCTTACCTACATTGTTATAACATGCCAGAGGCTGTTCACCTTGGAGACCTGCTGTGAATATGGGTACGKCCCGGTGTGAGATTTACACCCTCTCCCCCAGATTTTCAAGGGCCAGGGAGAGCTCACYGGACGCAGCCGAAACCGCAAGGCTTTCCAGTGCTTGGACCCCTCTCTCGGGGCAAACCAATTCCAGGGCGCCCTGCCCTTCACAAAGAAAAGAGAACTCTCCCCGGGGCTCCCGCCAGCTTCTCCGGGATCGGTCGCATTACTGCACTGGATGCGTTGTGGCACCCGTCTCTGCCAGTCCGTGTACATTCTAAAAGTAGTTTGAGGTCAGTAGGTCACATGACCAAGGAGCTATTGAAATTATGAAGTTAGAAAAATGTATGTAAAATCGTGTGAGATGAAAATGGACAAACTGAAGGGTGTGCAATGTGTAGGCCTACTGAGTGTACATTCTGAACCTTGTTTGAAGTCAGTAGGTCACATGACCAAGGAGCTATTTTAAATMATTTAAAATAGTGCAAGATGTAAATCGACAAAAARGTGTGTGCAATGTGTGTCTATGCCATTTGGGTTAGCTACAACCAGTTTTGAAAGTTTTAGGAGTAATGGTTAAAGAGCTATTGAMATTTGATCAATTAGATTTGTCACTATGTTGACAGTCCCTAACTGCTGTTGGTGGACGTAAGGAAAACTACAGGCGAATATCCAACCTGAATCTGGCTTTACTTCAGTTGTTTTAATTGGGATTCCTCAATCCCTTTCATACAGATGCTTACCCATAAAGTACCTTTTATTTTAGCTGGTTCAGATTTTTCACATCACTATCAGATATGAAAGATAAGAGATCCCTTTCAATGCAATGAACATAATAATAATGTAATCCAGGTGCATAACATTGAAACCAGAATAATTGTCTCCTAACTATGAAGTTTTCTCACTAGGCCTGGCTACATASATGGTGACAAAATATTGGCAGCCCAATAATTTGTTTCACATTTGTCAGATTTGATTCAATAGTAAATCAATTAAAAACCTTAATATAGGATACATAGTTGGGGTTAGGAAGCACCTCACCAAATGAATGTCAGTATACATGTATGTCTCAGGGTGTAAAGCAACAGGTTATTTTGGATCTGGGTTGAGCGTGCAGTGTGAAGCAGAGACTGAACACAAAGGACAGCTTTGATAGATTTATTGTGGAAGACGGAATTCACCTGGGTGAAAATGGCTCCCGGCTGTTGTCATTAAACATTGGGAAGGTTGTTGGTCAACTAAATAGATATGAGGACAATATTAGCGCTTACATGTAAGTCAGTGTTTACCATCTCCTCATTGGTCACTGTGAGAGTTCCACATGTTGTATCTGAAAGTGGTGACATGCCAAATGGTGCTAACTGGAGAAATGTCATTGTTATTGCTGCTTTGTTTTCCTAATAGGTATAATCCAATCTTTGAGTATCCTCTTGTTCTGAAATCTCAAAGTTTTGAAACTCCGTATGATTTTTAATGCAGAAAAGGTTTGACATTTTTACATGTTAATATTGGTAGTTTATTACCTAAAATTGATCATGTCAAGATCTGGGCCTCACAGGCAGACCTTGATGTTTTTATTGTATCTGAGACTTGGTTAACTGGTAAAACCCTGGACTCTGATGTTGCTATGGATGGTTACAATRTGTTCATGGCTGATAGGAAAGGCAAAAGTGGCGGTGTTGCTATTTACACAAAGAATCTTTCTTTCTCTGTTAAAGGCTACTTCCAGTCCTAAACTATTTGAATTGTTGGCTTTAAGTCTTCAGTTGTGTTCAAACTCAAGAATAACAGGTACAGGAATCTATCGTCCACCTTCTGCCAAGAAGTGTGTACTAAACGAACTCACTGATTTAATTGCCATTTCCATTACCCCAGAGGTGTTGATTGCCAGAGATTTTAATATTGCATGGGGAATGCAGGATGCTGATTGTCTAAATGATTTTTGTGCTAATCTAAATTTGACCCAGCTGATTACAAAGCCCACACGTCCAAACTTAAAGGACCCTACGAAGTTGACTTTAACCTCATATTTACAAATACTCCAGAGAAATATGCTTGGAGTGGGGTATTTGCTTTGGATATTAGTGACCACTGTCCCATTGCATGTGTCAGGGATATACGGATGCTTCGATCCAAACCTCATTTTATCAACAAGATACATTTTTAACATTTCAATGAACAGGCCTTTTTTTTTTTTAACCTTTTATTTAGGTGACTTTGATTGTATTGCATCTATACCTGACCCAGAGTTGTCTCTGAACCACTTCTCAAATGTTTTCAATTGTATTGTAGTTAAACATGCTCCCTTTAAAAAATGTGAATACAAAATCGATCTTGCCCTTGGTTCAGTCCAGAGCTATCTTAAGTCATATAAAACAGATGCTGCCTGGGCCAAAGCTAGATTCACAGACTCGGGCCCGGACTGGCAGTCGTTTAGGCAGTTGAGAAGTCTGTGTGTAAAACTAGTTAAAAAAAAAAAGCAACATCTGATTATTATGTTAATACACTATCTGAATGTACAGGGAACCAAGCTACATTTTGGAAAGCTGTTAATTCACTGAAGGGTTGYATCTCCTCTTCTCTCCCCAATAAATTCATTTATAATCTGGCCCTTTTACTGACAAAATTGATATCATTAATGGATTTAATCACAATTTTATCTCTGCAGGCTTTATATTTGAATGTATTTCAAAGGCAGCTCTTGAAAAGAGTAGTTTGGATGTAGATGGTGAAAATCTATTGAATGATACTGAACATGCTGGTCAGGAGTTTTCTTTTCGGGAAATTCAATGATAAAGAAGTCCTGGATGCTTTGTTAACATTAGACCAAAAAAAAAGCCACAGGGGCTGATCATTTGGATCCTGGTCTGCTTAAGTGTGCAGCACCCCTTATTGCTGGCTCAGTAAACCACATTTTTTATTTAACATTGTTATCAGGAAGTATTCCAAAAGCTTGGAAATCTGCCACTTCATAAGGGTGGGGATGCAAAATATCTTGACAACTATCGCCCCATTTCAAGACTCATTGTTTAGCTAAAATTCTTGAATCCTTGGTTCATGTACAACTTCGTTTCTTTTTATCTGATAATTGTTTTCTTAATATAAACCAATCCGGGTTTAGGCCTGGGCATAGTACTACCACAGCAACCACGCTAGTTGTTAATGATCTTGTCAATGCCTTGGATGATAAAAAGAGCTGTGCTGCCTTGTTTATTGATCTGTCAAAGGCGTTCAACACTGTTGATCATTCTGTTTTGCTGAAGAAATGACCAAGAGTAGGCCTGGGATATAGAGCCTGTTTATGGTTTCAGGATTATCTTAGCGACAAAACTCAGGCCATCTTCATAGATGGGGTTAAATGAGAATTTCTTGATTCAAAAACGTGGTTCCTCAGGGCTTGATTTTGGGTCCATTATTGTTCACTTTGTATATTAATGAATAGGAAACACTGTTAATTCTCTTAGCATTCATCTCTATGCAGATGACACAGTTTTGTATTCCTGTGCCACCTCAGTGCAGCAGGTCATTCGTGAACTTCAACATGACTTTGATTCATTTCAGAAATCACTTACAGATCTTAAATTAGTGTTAAAACCAAGCTCATCCAGTTCTCTAGGTCACGAAATGTTGACCCTGAGGACCTGCATATGTGCGCTATAAATGGAGCACAAATTGAGCTTGATTTTCAACATAAGTACCTGGGTGTCTGGATTGATGACAAGTTGTCCTTCGTAACGCATATAAAAAATCTGACTAAGAAGCTAAGATCAAGATAGTTTTTTTTATATCGAAATAAATCATGCCTTAGTATTAAAAATAGGAGAAAGATTGTTCAAGCAATAGCTGTCTTAACCATCACCTGAGGGGTGGGGGACAAATTKGACCAAACCTATCACCTGAGGGGTGGGGTGGGGGACAAATTGGACCAAACCTATCTCCTCTCTTGACGATCTCTGTAAAAACACAAAAGGGGAGAGAGAAAATAACATTGAGCCATAAAAGTTTAGCAATTTTATTAGTTGTAGCCGTTTTAATAAATACATTAGCATTTTATTGTATAGAATGTTGTGGTTAGATTATGATATAAAATAGAGCATAGCCTTCCTAATTATAACTTGATATTTTAAAGAGGTCATAAAATCTGGATAAGAGGACCCTTAAACTATTAATCTTAAATTGTGTACATACCGTTCAATCTTGCGATAACAGAAACAGATTGTACACACTTAAATTGTGTACAACACTGACACGAGGCCAATCCCAGCACAGAAAACCCCTATGGATAAACATAAACTTAGCAAAAAAAGAAACGACCCTGTCTTTCAAAGATAATTTGTAAAAATCTAAATAACTTCACAGATCTTCATTGTAAGGGGTTTAAACACTGTTTCCCATGCTTGTTCAATGAACCATAAACAATTAATGAACATGCACCTGTGGAACGGACATTAAGACACTAACAGCTTACAGACTGTAGGCAATTAAGGTCACAGTTATGAAAAATTWGGACACTGAAGAGGCCTTTCTGCTGACTCTGGAAAAACACCAAAAGAAAGATGCCCAGGGTCCCTGCTCATCTGCGTGAACGTGCCTTAGGCATGCTGCAAGGAGGCATGAGGACTGCAGATGTGGCCAGGGCAATAAATTGCGAATGTCTGTACTGTGAGACGCCAAAGACAGCACTTCAGGGAGACAGGATGGACAGCTGATCGTCCTCGCAGTGGCAGACCACGTGTAACAACACCTGCACCATGATCGGTACATCCGAACATCACACCTGCGGGACAGGTACAGGATTGCGGCAACAACTGCCTGAGTTACACCAGGAACGCACAATCCCTCCATCAGTGCTCAGACTGTCCGCAATAAGCTGAGAGAAGCTGGACTGAGGGCTTGTTGTAAGGCAGGTCCTCACTAGACATCACCGACAACAACGTTGCTCACCTATGGGCACAAACCCACCGTTGCTGGACCAGACAGTACTGGCAAAATGTGCTCTTCACTGACGAGTCACAGTTTTGTCTCACCAGGGGTGATGGCGGATTCGCGTTTATCGTCAAAGGAATGAGCATTACACCGAGGCCTGTACTCTGAAGCGGGATCGATTTGGAGGTGGAGGGTCCGGCATGGTTTGGGGTGGCGTGTCACAGCATCATCGGACTGCGCTTGTTGTCATTGCAGGCAATCTCAACGCTGTGCGTTACAGGGAAGACATCCTCCTCCCTCATGTGGTACCCTTCCTGCAGTCTCATCCTGACATGACCCTCCAGCATGACAATGCCATACTGCTCGTTCTGTGCGTGATTTCCTGCAAGACAGGAATGTCAGTGTTCTGTCATGGCCAGCGAAGAGCCCGGATCTCAATCCCATTGAGCACGTCTGGATCGGAGGGTGAGGGCTAGGGCCATTCCCCCAGAAATGTCTGGGAACTTGCAGGTTGCCTTGGGAAGAGTGGGGTAACATCTAACAGCAAGAACTGGCAAATCTGGTGCAGTCCACGAGAAGAGACGCACTGCAGTACTTAATTCAGTGGGTGGCCACACCAAATACTGACTTGTACTTTTGATTTTGACCCCCCCCCCTCCCCTTTGTTCAGGGACACATTATTCCATTTCGGTTAGTCACATGTCTGTGGAACTTGTTCAGTTTGTCTCAGTTGTTGAATCTTGTTATGTTCATACAAATATTTACACATAAATAAACGCAGTTGACAGTGAGAGGAAGGTTCTTTTTTTGCTGACTTTATTTTCATACTTTTAAAAAACTACAAAATATATTTTGGTCTTGACATTCCCAACTCTAGTATCAAAAAATATAGGTAATTTGTGTTTATTCAAGTTACACAAAACACCAAAAATATATATTTTTAAAACACTACTGGTACATAGATACATACCAATACCGGCAATCCTACCAGGGTTGAGGGTACCAGAAATCTCACCAGGGATAAGGTCTTAGGGGATACAAAATCATATTTGATTTAGAAATATGGTATTGATCTTTATAGGTGAATATATCACTTTCTATTTTCTAACATCAATGTTTTAACAGATGTTTACCTGTTACACGATCAACAGTCTTCATCGCTGGGCAGTCTGTCATTAAAACAGTTAATGATTATAAACATCAATTGAGGGAAGGGTATTTAAATTACTTATTTATAGAATAACAAATCACATAAAAAAAAACAAGACAATATGCAACTGAAGATACATTTCCCATCCTGACAGTTGAATAGTAATGTTATCAAAATCTGTTTTGTCACATTGCTTTAATTCACTATTGAGTCCTATTTTAGCCATATGTTATACTTACCAACCATAAAGATGTTTTTCAATCGGACGCCATCAACCTCCCAGTCGAGCAGCCCAGCTGCTTCCCAGCTGTCTGAGCAAAAGAGGATTATATCTCCGATATCAGGAAGACACAAAACACACCTCCGACTCTGAGGAGGTGGTGCAGAGGTGGTGGAACAACTTGTGAGGTTTTCCATGGGGTTACTTCTCTGATACACTATGGTGTCATTCGATCCATATATTGTCTGCACTTTTGCACATCTGTCGTCATTGCAGGCTGAACAGCTTCCTGAGATAACACGAAAAGGAGGCATGGATGAACACAAAGTAGGAACATTAAAATGAACACATTTGGAATATAAMATTTTCCTCAGAAGGTTGATCATATAGATGGATTTAACTTTAAAATCTCCATGACATTTTTATTGATGGATTTGAAAATAATAGTAAAATGCCACACAACTAAAAATCTGTGGTTGCTTAGTTGTTTAAAGCAGTACATATCTCATACAGGGTGGGAAAGAGACATAGGGAGAGGGTGAAACAGAGGAAGTGAGACAATGCCTCTACTAGTATAAACTGATCACACATCCTCACTTACAGRAGTTTTCCTGAGAGAGTGTTCTACTTCCTGCATGTGTGTCAGTCAAGTTGAGCTCATTACATGACTGGCTGCTCTATCAATCTAAACACACATCAGAATGTATAGAGCTTTTCACTGCAAAAATAATCTCTAAACATTTAAAGAGCAAACGGATAAAAAGGCAGAGCTCACCATCAGAGTCTTGAATTAGTGCAGTGACGATTAAGACCTGAAGAAACACTGGAAACACAGGACATTATGGTTATTTTTTTGTTTGTTTTCATTGTTGTAACAATCACCAAAAGCACCTATTTTGTTCAACGTTATTGATTCCAACACAAGCTGGAATAGAACATGAATGAATTAAAAAAGTATCAGAAGTACTGCAAACACAGTGTACTGTTTGACAGAGTGATAGACTGTTTCATCAACGTGAAAGAGAGGAGGATGACATTGGTGTTTCTCTACAAGTAGGGTGAGTCAACATGTCTTTTTCTACTTGCACGAGCACACAGAAGTCCAAACCATTGACAGCCACATGATATTTAGCTTACGTTAATTGGACTAAATTGTTTTTGATAACTTTTAGTTGTCACTGTATTAGACTAAGCATAGGTGATTTGATGAGGTTGAAGTTGAAATGGTGCTGGAAGAGTGGAGGCAGCTCCTGTTTTCTTCGCGACTTGCGGTAACTTTCCGTGGTTCTAAATCAATAGTTGTTTAGTGGTCAGACAATTTCGGAAACATTAACTTGCTTGACCATGCTGTAGATCATGTAACTGTTTGTTAAATGCAATATGCTTGCTTTGTGGACTTCACTGGACAGAGGTTGCTCTCTGGTTTTGTGATGAAACAAAGGTGTTTAAAAAAAATTCTGCCACTGTCTTCTTATTGTCTCGGCCTTAGGCCTATATATCATGGTCGCAAGGCATATGCAAGGCATATGAACTAACAGGTTATAGAGTAAAAAACACAAGTATCACAACACATGGCTTGGATTCCCCAGTGATTTTTACCCACGCACCGCTACTGCAAACACGTAACAATTCAAGTGAAAGGAAAAATAAATACCAGTATATTTCACATGCTCCATCCCAGCCCCTCTTCTTCTGTCAAAGGTCATTTTCATTTGTTGACGAGGAGCTGCAAGTTCACTCACACACTGGGTAACAGGAAGTCGCTGGGTGACAGGAAGTGGGAGGCCTTTCGACTCCTGACTTTGAGCCATGGTTAATTTAAGATTTGGGGCCTCTTCATCTCTTCTGTAGGTAGCAATGTTCCATTTTGCCTCTCTCTTGTACCCTGTTACACCGCCATTTTGGATTGGTGATCCCCTGAAGACTCATACATTTTCTTCACCACTGTAGAGACACATCCTGGGCGGGTAGATCTCTGGTCAGTCCCATGAGTGTAGAAATCATCCACTTGACCATTTTTCTTAACACGACCAGAGATAACTCAAGGATCCTTAGGGCTTTCAGACACTTGCACAGGTAGATTAGCACAAGTAACAGGCACTCCTGGTGTCCTGTAGCTGTTGAGTCCTTTTATTCTCTCTGTTTTGCTAGGGATGGGCCTTACAAAACTGTCACTCTCAGCTTGATGTGGTGTTTTCTCAGGGTAATGATCAGTCCAGATGCTGTGCTGCATATCTGCTGAGAAGCCAGCACAAAGACATTGAATCAATACAAAGACATTGAATCAATTTATCATCTGGGTTAACCTGCCATGGTCAATGCCAATCCATGATATAAGCAAACGTGTGTGTGCACACAGACGAGTTATTTGTAGTCTTACCCACTTTCCTGAGCATGCTGCAATGATCTACCTGTGGGGTAAATAAAAATAGTAATTGTGAATCATTATCGTGACGTTGGGAAAACGTAAATAGGGGCCTGGAGAATATGATGTAGGCCTAGTTAAATTCATCAGCCGTTAAATGCTTACACATTAATGATCTACTGCAAAATAACGCCAAGCAAAATAAAACGCTACGTTTTTGTAGAGTATGAGTTGCGTTATGGACCTTGTGATGTCTGAGGACAGGTCTTTTTTCTTTACTAGGCTACTAACTATTGGAATTGTAAATGGCATGTCACACGTTATTGGAGTTACACGCGCCTTATCTAAAAAAAATATATCTAAAAGAACAGGTCAAGAGAAATAGCACAGGCTAATATAAATACAAAAGTCCTACTATAATAGCTTATATTTGACCAATTACACACACTAAATAGGATAACGATTAAGCTGAATTAACCATTAATCTTCCAAAATGTGATAATCATAAATGATGTCGATGACTCACCTGGCAAAATTGAAGTCGTATTAAAACTACGAGTTTAAGGCAGGCAAACATTTATTTAGGACTACCCCACGAAATACAGGCTATTCTGCACGGGCTACATAAAAAAAGTTATGTTCCATTTAGGCTATGCTTAATAGCATAATAGTATTCATTGCAATTCTGACTGTCACCCAAGTTCATAGACATTGTTTTATTAAAGACACCCTTAAACGTATTATTTTATGATCTTGGCTTATCATGCAAAGCCATATCAAAGACTATGAAAACTAACCCCATACAGTTTTCACCTTTCCTCCGTGACCGTATTATCGGAGAACAATTATCGGGCTTCTGCGCGCAATATGTCTACAAAGTTCAGAAATAGCTTAGCAGGCCTTACTCAGCCCAACCGGTACAGTTAAACTCCGGAACGTATAGGCTATTCCGAGCACAATAATGAACATTAAAATCATACAAGTTAAGTTAGATGATATATTTGAATGTAGACTTACTCAACTTTGTGATAATAATATGCATTGTCGCGAAGTTTGAGTGAGCCCAGTACGTGTCAGTTGTCAGATGTCGCCCACAGTATGCTTTAACAAACTTTCAAGAAAATACACATGCTGAACTGGATAGTACCGGTATGATCCTTATATAAAGAGTGATTGAACTTAATTGAAATTTGAGAAACATCTCCTCCTGGTGCTTCAAATGTGCATGGGCATAATAGGCCTATTCATATTAGCCTAAAAATAAAGCTGTATTACATATAGAAAACCGGCTCTAAAGGGCTCTTCTACAGGTGCAAGGGTTCATTCTCTTAGAATAAAGGCTTCTAAACTTTGTTGGGTGATAAGGTTCTACCTGGAACCATAAAGGGTTCTTCTACATGGACAAGTTGAAGGACCCTTTATTGTTCTAGGTCAGGTATTCCCAAACTGGGGTACGCGCAATGCCGTCGGGGGTACGCCAAATAAAAACGTGATTCACATTTAAACATATTTCACATCACATTTTCAAACAGTCCATTTATATTTTCCAACGGGTGTTTTTTTTCTTGCCTGAGTAGCCTCGTTTCACTACCCAAAAATAAAATGAGCCATCTAGTGTTCAGCGAAATAATAACAACACAATGTGAAATAAAGGTAGCCTTATCAAATAATTGATCCAATCACATTAACCGTAAATCTCTCGCGGGAATTCCACTAACCGTCCGTATGTAGGGAAACGTAGCTGCTGCTCATTCCGTTTTGTTTGAAAATGAATAATATATATTTTTTAAGTAAGGCCCGCGTCCATAGATACACATACCAGCTCTACTGGTAGTACTGCTACTACCAGCAGTACTACACCTGCACCTGTCGATGACACAAGTTGTTCTGCTTCCACGAGCACATCCAATGCTAGCATCAGTAATTCTACATTTGTTGTTAGCCCAGCTAGCATGAACACTGACAGTTGTGAATCTGATGCAGCCGAAGAGCTACTGCCCCCTTACATGGGAAAGCACCGAACAACAGACCGGGACGTTGGACCATCAAAGAGGCAAAAATATGATGAGAACTACATTGATTTGGGGTTCACTTATATTGGGAGTAGTGCCTTTCCTCAGCCACAGTGTGTTATATTTACAAAAGTATTATCTCACAACTCGATGAAACTTCCACTCTTGCGCAGACATTTAGAAACAAAACATGCCAATTTGAAAAATAAGCCACAGGAGTTGTTTGAGCGAGAATTAAGATGACTTTTGAGTAGTAAGACATGTATAAAAGCAACAGATACCTTTTAATAAGAAGGKGCTAGAAGCTTCTTATATGGTGAGCTACCAAGTGACTAGGACAGGCAAGCCCCATACTATTGTGGAGGACTTAATTGCTCCTGCTGCCGCAGATATGGCTGGGACAATGCTGGGGGAAAAGGCCAAAAAAACTATACAGACAATGCCTTCATCAAACACTTTCACAACGCATCAGTGACATGGCAGGAGATGTTTTGAAAAAATTACTGTTTTGCATACAAGCCAGTGAATTCTATGCGTTAACAGCTGGATGAATCAACAGACGTGGCGGGCCTGGCACAGCTCCTGGTATATGTCCGTTACGTTTATGGGGGGTCAATTAAGGAAGACATCCTCTTCTGCAAACCACTGGAAACCAGGACAACAGGAGAGGATATTTTTTAAAGTACTGTACAGCTTTGTGACATCAAATGGACTTTAGTGGTATGTGTTGGTATCTGTACTTTTGGCACAAAAGCCATGACAAGGAGACATAGTGGAGTGGTAACTCGCGTGCAAGCAGTTGCTCCCGACGCCACTTGGGTACACTGCAGCATCCACCCAGAGGCTCTTGCTGCCAAGAGAATGCCTGACAGCTTGAAAGATGTTATGGACACTACAGTGAAAATGGTTAACTTTGTTAAAGCAAGGCCCCTGAACTCTCGTGTATTTTCTGCACTATGCAATGATATGGGCAGCGACAATGTAACGCTTTTACAACATACAGAAAGAAGTGTGCTGGTTATCAAGGGGAAAAGTATTGACACGTTTTTTTTAATTGAGACGAGCTTAAAGTTTTCTTTACTGACCATAATTTTCACTTGTCTGACCACTTGCATGATAAGTTTCTCACACGACTGGCCTATCTGGGGTTTTTTTCTCGTCTGAATGATCTGAATCTACGATTACAGGGACTCCGCAACTATATTCAATGTGCGGGACAAAATTGAGGCTATGATTTAAGAAGTATTCTCTGTCTGCATTAACAAGGACAACACACAGGTCTTTCTATCATGATATGTTTTTTTGTGTGCAAATGAACTCAAGCTTACGGACAATGTCAAATGTGACATATTGAAGCACCTGAGTGAGTTGGGTGTACAATTACGCAGGTACTTTCCTGAAACAGTTGACCCCAACAACTGGATTCGTTATTCCTTTCATGCCCTGCCTCCAGTCCACTTACCGATATCTGAACAAGAGAGCCTCATCGAAATTGCAACAAGCGGTTCTGTGAAAATTTATTTAATCAGAAGCCACTGCCAGATTTCTGGATTGGGCTGCACTCAGAGTATCTTGCCTTGGCAAATCACGCTGTTAAGACACTGATGCCCTTTGTAACCACTTACCTACACTACCGTTCAAAGTTTGGGGTCACTTAGAAATGCCCTTGTTCTTGAAAGAAAAGCAACGTTTTTGTCCATTTAAAATAACATCAAATTGATCAGAAATACAGTGTAGACATAGTTAATGTTGTAAATGACTATTGTAGCTGGAAACGGCTGATTCTTTTAATATATATATWTTTTTTTAATGGAATATCTACATAGGTGTACAGAGGCCCATTATCAGCAACCATCACTCCTGTGTTCCAATGGCACATTGTGTTAGCTAATCCAAGTTTATCATTTTAAAAGGCTAATAAATCATTAGAAAACCTTTTTGCAATTATGTTAGCACAGCTGAAAAATKTTGTGATAATTTAAAGAAGCAATAAAACTGGCCTTCTTTAGACTAGTTGAGTATCTGGAGCATCAGCATTTGTGGGTTCGATTACAGGCTCAAAATGGCCAGAAACAAAGGACTTTCTTCTGAAACTCATCAGTCTATTCTTGTTCTGGGAAATGAAGGTTATTCCATGTGAGAAATTGCCAAGAAACTGAAGATCTCGTACAACGCTGTGTACTACTCCCTTCACAGAACAGCACAAGCTGGCCCTAACCAGAATAGAAAGAGGAGTGGGAGGCCCCGGTGCACAACTGAGCAGGAGGACAAGTACATTAGAGTGTCTAGTTTGAGACACAGGCGCCTCACAAGTCTTCAACTGGCAGCTTCATTAAATAGTACCCGCAAAACACCAGTCTCAATGTCAACAGTGAAGAGGCGACTCCGGGATGCTGACCTTCTTGAGATCTGTGTTTTGCGGGTAGTATTTAATGAGGCTGCCAGTTGAGGACTGCCAGTCAAAACTGTAACTCAGCCACTCAGGAGCATTCACTGTCTTCTTGGTAAGCATCTCCAGTGTAGATTTGGTCTTGTGTTTTAGGTTGTTCAAATCAAATGTTATTTGTCACATGTGCCGAATACAACAGGTGTAGTAGACCTTACAGTGAAATGCTTACTTACAAGCCCTTAACCAACAATGCCGTTTTAAGAAAAAGAAGTGTTAAGTAAAAAAGAGAAGTTAAAAATAATAAATAATTAAAAARCAGCAGTAAAATAACAGTAGAGAGGCTATATACAGGGGGTACTGGTACAGAGTCAATGTGCGGGGGCACAGGTTAGTCGAGGTAATTGAGGTAATATGTAGGTATAGTTAAAGTGACTATGCATAGATAATAAACAGAGAGTAGCAGCAGCATAAAAGAGAGGGGGGAAAATGCAAATAGTCTGGGAAGCCATTTGATTAGTTGTTCATGTGTCTTATGGCTTGGGGGTAGAAGCTGTTAAGTCTTTTGGACCTAGACTTGGCGCTCCAGTACCGCTTACCATGCGGTAGCAGAGAGAACAGTCCATGACTAGGGTGGTTGAACTATTTGAMAATTTTTTGGGCCTTCCTTTGACACCGCCTGGTATAGAGGTCCTGGATGGCAGGAAGCTTGGCCCCAGTGATGTACTGGGCCGTACACATTACCCTCTGTAGTCACAGCCATGTACACACTACCCTCTGTAGTCACAGCCGTGTATATCACCCCAAGCAGATACCTCGACGGCCCTGAAAGAACTTCACTGGACTCTATGTACACTTGAAACTTTATATCCTGAGGGTGTATTTATTGTAGCTGGGGATTTTAACAAAGCTAATTTGAGAACAATGTTACCTAAATTCTATCAGCACATTGATTGTTCGCTCAAGCAAAACATTGGACCACTGCTACTCTAACTTCCACGATGCATACAAGGCCCTCCCCCGCCCTCCCTTCGGCAAATCTGACCATGACTTTATCTTGTTGCTCCCCTCCTATAGGCAGAAACTAAAACAGGTCGTGCCCGTGCTTAGGTCTGTCCAACGCTGGTCTGACCAATCGGATTCCACGCTTCAAGATTGCTTCGATCATGTGGACTGGGATATGTTCCGGGTAGCCTCAGACAATAACATCGACGTATACGCTGACTCGGTGAGTGAGTTTATTAGGAAGTGCATTGGAGCTGTTGTACCCACTGTGACTATTAAAACATTCCCTAACCAGAAACCGTGGATTGATGGCATTATTCTAGAAAAACTGAAAGCACGAACCACCGCATTTAATCATGGCAAGGCAACTGGAAACATGACCGAATACGAACAGTGTAGCTATTCCCTCCGCAAGGCAATCAAACAAGCAAAGCGTCAGTATAGAGACAAAGTAGAGTCGCAATTCAACGGCTCAAACACAACACGTATGTGGCATGGTCTACAGACAATCACATATTACAAAAGAAAACCGGCCCCGTTGCGGACATCGACGTCTTGCTCCCAGACAAATGAAACAGTTTCTTTGAGCGCTTTGAGGACAATGCAGTGCCACCGACACGGCCCGCTACCAAAGATTGTGGGCTCTCCTTCAATGTGGCCGACGTAAGTAAAACATTTTAAACGTGTTAACCCTCGCAAGGCTGCCGTCCCAGATGGCATCCCTAGCCGTGTCTGAAGAGCATGCGCAGACCAGCTGGCTGGTGTGTTTACGGACATATTCAATCAATCCCTATCCCAGTCTGCTGTCCCCACATGCTTCAAGATGGCCCCATTGTTCCTGTTCCCAAGAAAGGTAACTGAACTAAATGACTATCGCCCCGTAGCACTCACTTCTGTCATCATGAAGTGCTTTGAGAGACTAGTCAAGGATCATATCACCTCCACCCTACCCTACATCCACTCCAATTTGCTGTGCAACTGGGTCCTGAACTTCATAACGGGCCGCCAACGGGCCGATCCTCATATCTGGGGCCCCACAAGGGTGCGTTATCAGTCCTCTCCTGTACTCCCTGTTCACCCATGACTGCGTGGCCATGCACACCTCCAACTCAATCATCAAGTTTGCAGACGACACTACAGTGGTAGGCTTGATTACCAACAACGACGAGACAGCCTACAGGGAGGAGGTGAGGGCCCTCGGCGTGTGGTGTCAGAAAAATAACCTCTCACTCAATGTCAACAAAACAAAGGAGATGATTGTGGACTTCAGGAAACWKCAGGGGGAGCACCCCCTTAGCCACATCGACGGGACAGTAGTTGAGAAGGGGGAAAGTTTTAAGTTCCTCGGCGTACACATCACGGACAAACTGAAATGGTCCACCCACACAGACAGCGTGGTGAAGAAGGCGTAACAGCGCCTCTTCAACCTCYAGGATGCTGAAGAAATTTGGCTTGTCACCTAAGACCCTCACAAACCTTTACAGATGCACAATGGAGAGCATCCTGTTGGGCTGTATCACCGCCTGGTACGGAAACTGCACCRCCCTCAACCGCAAGGCTCTCCAGAGGGTATTGCGATCTGCACAACGCATCACCGGGRACAATGTCACAGGAAGGCCAGAAAGATCATCAAGGACAACAACCACCCGAGCCACTGCCTGTTCACCCCGCTATCATCCAGAAGGCGAGGTCAGAACAGGTGCATCAACGCTGGGACCGAGAGACTAAAGAACAGCTTCCATCTCAAGCCCATCAGATTGTTATACAGCTATCAATAACATAGAGACTGCTGCCAACATACAGACGCAAATCACTGGTGACTTTAATGAATGGATTTAATAATGGTATCACTAGTCACTTTAAATAATGCCACTTTAATAATGTTTACATATCCTACATTACTCATCTCATATGTGTATATACTGTATTTTATACCATCTATTGCATCTTGCCTATGCCGCATGGCCATCGCGCATCCTCATATTCATACATATTCTTATTCCATCCCCTTACATTGTGTGTGTGTGTATAATGTAGTTGTTGTGACTTTGTTATATTACTGCACTGTCGGACTAGAATCACAAGCATTTTGCTACACTCGCATTAACATCTGCTAACCATGTGTATGTGACCAATAAAATTTGATTTGCCTTGCGGTCGGAGGCCAAGCAGTTGCCATACCAGGCAGTGATGCAACCAGTCAGGATGCTCTCGATGGTGCAGCTGTATAACTTTTTGAGGATCTGAGGACCCATATAAATAGGCTTTGTTGTGCCCTCTTAACGACTGTCTTGGTGTGTTTGGACCATGATAGTTTGTTGGTGATGTGGACACCAAGGATCTTGAAGCTCAAAACCTGCGCCATTACAGCCCTGTCGATGAGAATGGGGGCGTGCTCGGTCCTCCTTTTCCTGTAGCCCACAATCATCTCCTTTGTCTTGATCACGTTGAGGTTRTTATCCTGGCACCACCACACGGCCAGGTCTCTGACCTCCTCCCTATAGGCGGTCTCATCGTTGTCGGTGATCAGGCCTACCAATGTTGTGTCATCGGCAAACTTAATGATGGTGTTGGAGTCGTGCCTGGCCTGCTGAAAGGTGAATTAATTTCACAGTGTCTGGTGGAAAGCAAACTGAACCAGGTTTTCCTCTAGGGTTTTACCTGTGCTTAGCTCTATTCCGTTTCTTTTTTATCCTGAAAAACTCCTCAGTCCTTGACGATTACAAGCATACACAAAGCATGACTAAGTCACCAATATGCTTGAACATATTGAGAGTTTCGATCTGCCCCAAACATAACGYATTCAGGACAAAAAGTTAAATGCTTTGCAATTTGTTTTTTGCAGTATTACTTTAGTGCCTTGTTGCAAACAGGATGCGTGTTTTGGAATATCTGTATTGTACAGGCTGCTTTCACTCTGTCAATTAGGTTAGTATTGTGGAGTAACTACAATGTTGTTGATCCATCCTCAGTTTTCTCCTATCACAGCCATTAAACTCTGTAACTGTTTTAAAGTCACCATTTTCCTCATTGTGAAATCCCTGTGCGGTTTCCTTCCTATCTGGCAAGTTAGGAAGGACGCCTGTATCTTTGTAGTGACTGGGTGTATTGATACACCATCCAAAGTGTAATTAATAACTTCATGCTTAAAGGTATATCCAATGTCTGCTTTTTTATTTTATTTTTTACACATAGGTGCCCTTCTTTGCGAAGCATTGGAAACCCTCCCTGGTCTTTGTGGTTGAATCTGTGTTTGAAATTCACTGCCCGAATGAGAGACCATACAGATAATTGTATGTGTGGGGTACAGAGATGAGGTGTCATTCAAAAATCATGTAAAACACTATTATTACGCACAGAGTACAACTTATTATGTGACTTGTTAAGCACATTTTTAATCCTGAACTTATTTAGGCTTGCCATAACAAAGGGGTTAAATACTTTTCTTTTCTTTTTATCAATTTGAAGAAAGAAAAATCGAAAACACAGTTCCACTTTGACATTATGGGTTTTTGTGTATAGACCAGTGACAAACAAATCTAAATTTWGGTATTTTACAATTCAGCCTGTAACACAACAAAATTTGGAAAGAGTCAAGGGGTCTGTATACTTTCTGAAGGCACTAAATAGTATTCGCTACCCAAGTTAGGCTGCAAAAAACAAGAAAGGCTCATTCCAGTCATAAAGTGTTGTCATGTACATTSTTATGGAAGGATACCAAAAGATACCCCTAATTTGGTGAAGAACAGAACCCAGCAGTGTATGTATTATAGAGCACTAGCATTAGATGGTCTCTAACTAAATCATGTGACATTTTTGTCCCCTAAAAAAATTCAGCTGATCATGTCGCATTTGAATCCATGTCCTTTCCATACCATGGCTCGACTCCTAGCACACTTTCTCTCTGTGTTGTAATAAATCTTGCGGACCACTCGAGAGGTGGGACAAATACTGGATTGAGCAGAGTAGCTCAGGCGTCCGAGGCTTGGACACTCAACACAGTTATAACAAACAATGATCTTTATTAGAAAATACCAATTCATAGGACAGCGTGGACCAAAGATGTTAAGAACAAATTCTTATTTACAATGACAGCCTAGGAACAGTGGGGTAACTGCCTTGTTCAGGGGCAGAACGACAGATTTCTACCTTGTCAGCTCAAGATTCAATCTAGCAATCTTTCGGTTACTGGCCCAACGCTCTAACAACTAGGCTACCTGCCGCCCCTAGGGAAGGCCCTAGGAGTGGCCGTCCTCCCTCATGGGGTCTGGGTGTGTGCAACATCTTTGGGCCCTGCAGTAGATGCACATCTACGGTACACTGAATAAGCTACAATAAACTGGACAGAAGCAACAGCTAGGCTATACTCGGTTTCAAATTAATCACTGTGAATGCAGGAAACCAGATTGGGAAGACAAATGCAGCAAACTACAGTTGCAAGAAAAAGTATGTGAACCCTTTGGAATTACCTGGATTTCTGCATAAATTAGTCATAACATTTGATCTGATCTTCATCTTAGTCACACAGTGTGCTTAAACTAATAGAACCCATATTTTTGTATTTTTCTTTTCTATATTGAATACATCATTTAAACATTCACAGTGTAGGTTTGGAAAAAGTATGTGAACCCCAGGCTAATGACTTCTCCAAAAGTTAATTGGAGTCAGCTAACCTGGAGTCCAATTAATGAGACAAGATTGGAGATGTTGGTTAGAGCTGCCCTGCCCTATAAAAAAACACTCACAAAATTTGAGTTGGCTATTCATAAGAAGCATTGCCTGATGTGAACCATGCCTCGAACAAAAAGAGATCTCAGAAGACCTAAGATTAAGAATTGTTGACTTGCATAAAGCTGGAAAGGGTCACAAAAGTATCTATAAAAGCCTTGATGTTCATCAGTCCACGGTAAGACAAATTGTCTATAAATGGAGAAAGTTCAGCACTGTTGCTACTCTCCCTAGGAGTGGCCAAAAATGACTGCAAGAGCAGAGTGCTAAAGACTTACATAAATTTCTGGAACATGCTAACATCTCTGTTGACGAGTCTACGATACGTAAAACACTAAACAAGAATGATGTTCATGGGAGGACACCACAGAAGAAGCCACTGTTGTCCAGAAAAAAAACATTGCTGCACGTCTGAAGTTCGCAAAAGAGCACCTGGATGTTCCACAGCGCTTCTGGCAAAATATTCTGTGGACAGATTAAATTAAAGTTGAGTTGTTTGGAAGGAACACCTAACACTGTGTGGAGAAAAAAAGGCACAGCACATTAACATCAAAACTTCATCCCAACTGTAAAGTATGGTGGAGGGAGCATCATGGTTTGGGGCTGCCTCAGGGCCTGGACAGCTTGCTATCATCTACGGAAAAACTTGGGAATTAATTTATCAAGACATTTTGAAGGAGAATGTAAGGCTACCTGTCCGCCAATTGAAGCTAAACAGAAGTTAGGCGATGCAACAGGACAACGACCCAAAACACAGAAGTAAATCAACAACAGAATGGCTTCAACAGAAGAAAATACTCCTTCTGGAGTGGCCAGGTCAGAGTCCTGACCTCAACCCGATTTAAAATGCTGTGGCATGACCTCGAGAGCGGTTCACACCAGACATCCTAACAATATCTCTGAACTGAAACAGTTTTGTAAAGATGAGTGGTCCGCAACTACAGAGAAAGTTTGGTTGAGTATATTGCTGTCAAAGGAGTGTCAACCAGTTATTAAATCCAAGGGTTCACATACTTTTGCCACCCTACACTGTGAATGTTTACATGGTGTGTTCAATAAAAACATGAAAATGTATAATTGTTTGTGTGTTATTAATTTAAGCAGACTGTGTTTGTCTGTTGTTGTGACTTAGATGAAGATCAGATATTTTTGGACCAATTTATGCAGAAATCCAGATAATTACAAAGGGTTCACATACCTTTTCTTGCCACTGTATGACCGGGTTTAGCCTGATTAAATCTAATAGAGGAGCACATTAAAACTGGCAGCGCACTCTGTTTAGCCTAAAAACACTGATACAGCTTCAAGCTAATTAATATTGCATTTCAAAGAACAAGTTAGGCGCAGCGTGATCTGTTTACAGAAGCAGGAGAGAGGGCTAGCACTCCTAGAAATCCCACTATCCAACCTGGACTATCTGGTGTGATTCTCCCCTCCCGTAGGACCTGAGCCCTAGGACCATGCCTCGAAGGGCCTGACGACTCATGGCTATTCCCTTCTCAGTCCACCTGGTCGTGCTGCTGATCCAGGTGTTCTGTCTGCTGCTATGAAATCGTGACCTATTCACTGAACGTGCTACCTTGTCCCGAACCTGGTGTTTCGAGTGTCTTTCCCTCGACCTCTCTCTTGACCTCTTGWMCTCCGAATGCTCGACTATGAAAAGCCAACTGACATTTACTCCTGAGGTGCTGTCCTGTTCCACCCTCTACAACCACTGTGATTATGATTTGGACCTGCTGGTCATCTATGAACATTTGAACATCTTGAAAAACGATCTGGCATTAATGGCCATGTACTCTTATAATCTTCACCCGGCACAGCCAGAAGAGGACTGGCCACCCCTCAGAGCCTGGTTCCTCTCTAGGTTTCTTCCTAGGTTCCTGCCTTTCTAGGGAGTTTTTCCTAGCACATTGCTTGCTCTTTTTCGGTTTTAGGCTGGGTTTCTGTATGAGCACTTTGAGACAACTGCTGAAGTAAAAAGGCCTTTATAAATCAATTTGATTGATTAAACGTAAATCCAGGACACTCCAATTAGTATGATATGTTACGTTTCGTATGGTATGTATTCATTTGTGAATGTCCATACATTTCGTATGACATGTTACGAATTGCAATTTGTACAATATGTTACAAATTTCAAAAATATAATAATGTTACAAATTTCAAATTTGTTGTGGCTAACGTTAGTTAGGTGGCTAACCTGCTGACCAGACCGGACACGTCGCGTGCGCGAGCGTCGCAAAATAAATTTAGAAATCCATGTTATTCAATTATTGCGCGCGCCAATGAGCGTCTGCGACGCCAAGGGCTAAAATAGAACTCCTTTCTATTTCTGACGCAGATCGCGCTGAAAGTCCTGCCTCTCCCATCACCTCATTGGTTTATAGAAGCAAGTACCCACGTGCCATCTCCTCATTGGTTGTACCCACGTGGGTGATTGAAAGACGAACTGTTTTGCCGGTCGTCGTGGTAATACTATGAAAGTTCAGATGCCGATCACCATATAAGTTCAAAGATGAAAAAGCCTGGAGGGAGGAGAGATGACGAGAAACGATTCGGTTGGCCGATTATGTGTGGATTAATTGTTGGAGTAGAGGACCTTGTGCATTTCAGGTAAAATAACAACTCAATGTTTATCCCAGGACAAATTAGCTAGCAACAGCAAGCTAGCTAAATAGGACAAATTAGCTAGCAAGTGCAAGCTAACTAGCTAAATTGTCATACATGTTTAATGCTTTTCAACCTGTCCCCAAATTAATGTAATTGGTTCAGAGTTTGTTGTGATATTTTAACCTGCGTGTCGTGATGGCGTTTGGTGTAGGGGGACAAAATAAATGTATGCACGATAGCGCACGCGCAGCCGGTTTGGGTTCCGTGTAACGCTAACATTAGCTAGGTGGCTAACATTAGCCAGGCTTGGGGTTAGGGTTAGGTAAAGGGCTAGGGGAATGGTTAGCTAACATGCTAAATAGTTGCAAAGTAACTAGTAAGTAGTTGCTAAAATGCTAATGGTCAACCTTTTGGGTTTCTAGACATTCRCATTATACGCCCACCCATCTTGCGTTAAAGGGATACTATGGGATTTTGGCAATGAAGGCCTTTTATCTACTTCCCCAGAGTCAAATGAACTCAATGATACCATTGTTATGTCTCTGCATCCAGTATGAATGAATTTAGAGGTAGTTTTGCGAGCCAGTGCTAACTAGCATCAGCACAATGACTGGAAGTATATGGTATCTTATAGCATTCTATAAAAATGTATCCACAGTTCATCTGAATCTGGGAAAGTAGATAAAGGGCTTTATTGCCAAAATCTTGAAGTAACCTGTCTTATGCAGGGGTTGGAACGAAAAATGATTTCCCAATCATTTCATTCTGAACAGAACCATTATAACCAGCAAAATACAGTTCTGAACCGGTTTTTAAACCTTTGAAATCTGATTTTTACATTTAGCTCAACATTAAATTACTACGGATAGAGCAGCTTGCTATGGAGCGGGCAAGCGCTGGGTATCTAGTGATGACATGCATTATCTGAATTAGGCTCAAAGAATTATCTAGATGTCYTTGGGACATCCCGACCCCATTGAAGTTTAACATTTAAAAAGATTAAGGGTTATGGTTAATATTAGGGTAGGGGTTAAAGTTAGGTTAGGGTTTAGGGTAGGGACGTTCCAAGGATTCTGGATAGCACTGACCTTTGGCCATTCAGATCGGCAAATCAGATCATGACTCGTGACATTGAGAAATCGTAATCAGAAACAGAGATTATGGACTGCTTTGCTAGCGTTGATTGGAATATGTTCTGAGACTCCACCGATAACATTGACAAGCTAACCACCTCTGTCACCGGCTTCATAAATGAATGCATCGGCAAAGGTTCGCTGCTCCTCCAATCAAAAGCCCTGGATTAACACAGAGGTTGGCGCTAAACTAAAGGACAGGGCTACCGCACACAGGGMTATCACAKACAACCCTAAGGCTACAGCTGAGRATAGGAACAAGTACAAGAAGTCCCGCTACGACCTCAGCAGAGTCATTAAACGAGCAAAAGGACAATATAGGAATAAGGTGGAATCATACTACACAGGCGCCGACGCCCGTCGCATGTGGCAAGGGCTACAGTCCATTACGGATTACAAAGGAAGACGCAGCTATGATCTACCCAACAATGCCTCTCTTCCAGAAAAACTCAATGCATTTTATGCATGCTTAGACATTAACACTGTACTGTGCGTGAGGGCCCCCACCGACCCAGAGGACTGATCTCGATCTCGTGATCTCGCGCTTCGAGGCCGACGTGATTTAAGGTCTTTAATGAGATCAACACTGGCAAGGCCGTGGGCCGGAGAGTATTCCAGGGCGAGTTCTCAGCGCATTCACAGACCAGCTGGAAGGCATATTCATGGTCATTTTCAACCTCTCCTTGTCCCAGTCTGTAATCCCAACATCTTAAAATGACTGCCATCATTCCTGTTCCCAAGAACTCTAAGGCTTCTTGCCACAATGATTACCACTCTGTGGCCCTCGCATCTAATCATGAAGTGCTTTGAAAGGCTGGTTATGGAACACACCAACTGTATCATCGCAGACACCCTAAAAAACTTGAACTGCGGATACTTGCAAGGGTTACAAAACCCAATATACATCAAAGCACTAGCTCCCCTGCCAAGACCTGCCAAGACCTGCCTGCGCTCTCAGAGTCCCGGGCAGAGTTTAGCAAGCAGGAGCAGGTATGAGCAATTAGTTAATTATTTGGACATGTCTTTTCTTACAAGCTGTCCCACAGTTTCATCACAGTTTGACACCAGATAAAGGGGCGTTAATACTTTAGGGGTGGGGCAGAGGAGAGGTAAAAAAACACAGACAACTGTGTTCTCTCATGTTTAAACCTGACACAGCAAGACAGCAGCCATTCCTGAACTGAACTGACTGAGGTAGAGGTAAGATTATTAMATTTTTTAAGATATAAACTGTATTTGATTAACTTCCCATTTATAACAAGCATTAAGTTAATCAACTGTCCTTTTGTAAAGTAGAACAAAGGAAATTGTGATTTTGTATGAATATGTTGTATCAATATCCAATTAAATGTAAGTAGCTACTAGAGAGGATTGCAAATGTTATTGCCTATCATGAGGCATTAAAAAAACATGTATATCTGGTTTCTAGATGTGTCAGCGTAATTTGCCCAATGTGGCCAATAGGCAATGTCAGGACAGCTGCACATTGCTGGGGGGAAAAAATCATTTTCATTCCTGCATACTTAGTGCCTTCAGAAAGTATTCACCCCGCTTGACTTTTTCTACATTTTGTTGTGTTACACCCTGAATTTAAATTAGATACAATTTCGATTTTTATTCACTGGCCTACACACWAAACCTCATAATGTAAATGGTTTTTGACATTTTTGTAATTTAATAAAAAATGAAAATCTGAAATGTCTTGTGTCAACTATTCAACTCCTTTGTTATGGCAAGCCTAAATTAAGTTCAGGAGTAAATATGTGTTTAACAAGTYACATAATAGGTTGCATGGACTGACTTTAAAACAATTACAGAGTTTAATGGCTATGATGGGAGAAAACTGAGGATGGATCAACAACATTGTAGTTACTCCACAATACTAACCTAATTGACAGAGTYAAAAGAAGGAAGTCTGTACAGAGTAMAACATATTCCARAACRTGCATCCTGTTTGCAACAAGGCACTAAAGTAATACTGCAAAAGATGTGTCAAAGCAATTCACTTTTTGTTTGGGGAAAATCCAATACAACACATTACTGAGTACCACTCTCCATATTTTCAAGCATAGTGGTGGCTGCATCATGTTATGGGTATGCTTGTAATTGCAGCAGGACAATAACCTAAAACACAAGACCAGATCTACACYGGAGTTGSTTACCAAGAAGACAGTGAATGTTCCTGAGTGGCCAAGTTACAGTTTTGACTTAATTAAATCTACTTGCAAATCTATGGCAAGACCTGAAAATGGTTGTCTAGCAATGATCAACAACCAATTTGGCAGAGCTTGAAGTATTTTGAAAAGAATATTGTGCAAATGTTGCACAATCCAGGTGTGGAAAGCGCTTAGAGACTTACCCAGAAAGACTCACACTGGGCTCCTGAGTGGCGCAGCGGTCTAAGGCACGGCATCTCGGTGCTTGAGGCGTCACTACAGACACCCTAGGCTGTATCACATCCGGCCGTGATTGGTATTCCCAAGAATTTGTCCTCAACCGACTTGCCTAGTTAAATAAGGTTAAATGTTTATGTTTTTTTACAAAAAATTATAATCGCTGCCAAATGCTTTCTACAAAGTATTGACTCAGTGGTGTGAATASTCTTGTTAATGAGATACGTATTTCTGTATTTCATTTTCAATACATTTGCAAAATTTTAAAAATGTCAACTTTGTAATTATGGGCTATTGTGTGTGTAGATGGGTGAGAATTGTGTACAATTTTATTCATTTTGATTTCAGGCTGTAACAACAAAATGTGGAATAAGTCAAAGGGTATGAATATTTTCTGAAGGCACTGTACATGCTCATAGTTTAGCAATTCCCTCTTTTGCTTGAATAGCATGAGCTATGAATTCATTATTGTAATGCGTTGTCACTCCCAACATCAAGTATTTTCAAATAATTGTAGTGTTGGGAACAGAAGTAGGGGTCACATTATATTTGATGGCAGGCCACAAATGGTCGCTGAAAGGTATTTACCTATCTTGATGGCTGTCCCTCAGACAGCTTTGCTCCTATACATCATCTATGTCTTGCTATGTCTCTGTAATCTCCACTGAATGTACAAAACATTAGGAACACCTTCCTACTATTGAGTTGCACCCCCATTTTGCCCTCAGAACAGCCTCAATTCGTTGGGGCGTGGACTCTACAATGTGTAGGGATGCTGGCGCATGTTAACTCCAATACTTTCCACGGTTGTGTCAAGTTGGCTGGATGTATTTTGGGTGGTGGACCATTGTTGATACACATGGGAAACTGTTGAGTGTTAAAAACCCAAGTAGTGTTGCTGTTCTTCAGTCTTATGGCTTGGGGGTAGAAGCTGTTAAGGAGCCTTTTGGACCCAGACTTGGTGCTCCGGTACCGCTTGCCGTGCGGTAGCAGAGAGAACAGTCTATGACTTGGATGAATGGAGTCTTTGACAATTTTCTGTGCCTTCCTCTGACACTGCCTAGTATATAGGTTCATGATGGCAGGAAGCTTGGTCCCAGTGATGTACTGGGCCGTACGCACTACCTTCTGTAGCACCTTACAGTCGGATCCCGAGCAGTTGCCATACCAAGCAGTGATGCAACGGGTCAGGATGCTCTCGATGGTGCAGCTGTATAACTTTAAGGATTTGGGGGCGCATGCCAAATGTTTTCAGTCTCCCTAGGGGGAAAAGTGTTGTTGTGCCCTCTTCACGACTGTCTTGGTGTGCTTGGACCATGATAGTTTGTTGGTGATGTGGACACCAAGGAACTTGAAACTCTCGACCCGCTCCACTACAGACCGTCAATGTTAACATTTTTACATACATTTACATTTTAGTCATTTAGCAGACGCTCTTATCCAGAGCGACTTACAGTAGAGTGCATACATTTTATTACATTTTTACATACTGAGACAAGGATATCCCTACCGGCCAAGAGCAGACGCTCTTATCCAGAGCGACTTACAGTAGAGTGCATACATTTTTATTAAATTTTTTACATACTGAGACAAGGATATCCCTACCGGCCAAACCCTCCCTACCGGCCAAACCCTCCCTAACCCGGACGACGCTATGCCAATTGTGCGTCGCCCCACGGATCTCCCGGTTGCGGCCGGCTGCGACAGAGCCTGGGCGCGAACCCAGCCCAGCCTGGGCGCGAACCCAGAGACTCTGGTGGCGCAGCTAGCACTGCGATGCAGTGCCCTAGACCACTGCGCCACCCGGGAGACTTAACGGGGGCCTGTTCAGCCCTCCTTTTCCAGTAGTCCACGATCAGCTCCTTTGTCTTGCACACATTGAGGAAGAGGTTATCCTGGCACCAGACTTCTAGGTCTCTGACCTCCTCCCTATAGGCTGTCTCGTTGTTGTTGATCAGGCTGACCACTGTTGTGTCGTCAGCAAACTTAATGATGGTGTTGGAGTCGTGCACCCACGAGTCGTGCTCGTGGGTGAACAGGAAGTACAGAAGGGGACTAAGCATGCACCCCAGAGAGGCCCCAGTGTTGAAGATCAGCATGGCGGATGTGTTGTTGCCTACCCTTACCACCTGGGGGCGGCCCTTCAGGAAGTCCAGGATCCAGTTGCAGAGGTAGTGTTTAGTCCCAGGGTCCTTAGCTTAGTGATGAGCTTTGTGGGCACTATGGTGTTGAACGCTGAGAACACTGAACGCTGGGGCGGTATGCGAATTGAGTGGGTCTAGGGTTTGTGGTTTTGATTGTGTTTATGTGAGTCATGAACAGCCTTTCAAAGCACTTCATGGCTACCGACGTGAGTGCTACGGAGCGGTAGTCATTTAGGCACGTTCCCTTCGCTTTCTTGGGCACAGGGACTATGGTGGTCTGCTTGAAACATGTAGGTATAACAGACTGGGTCAGGGAGAGTTTGAAAATATCATTGAAGACACTTGCCAGTTGGTCTGCGCATTCTCTGAGTACACGTCCTGGTAATCCGCCTGGCCCCGCGGCCTTGTGAATGTTGACCTTTTTAAAGGTCTTGCTCACATCGGCTACGGAGAGCGTGATCACACAGTTGTCCGGAACAGCTGGTGCTCTCATGCATGCTTCAGTGTTGCTTGTCTGGTATGCTCGAGTCACTGGGMAGCTCGCAGCTGGGTTTCCCTTTGTAATCGTTTGTAAGAGTTTGCAAGCCCTGCCATATCCGACGAGCGTCAGAGCCGGAGTAGTAGGATTCAATCTKAGCCCTGTACTGACGCTTTGCCTGTTTGATGGTTCGTCTGAGGGCATAGCGGGATTTCTTATAAGCGTCAGGATTAGTGTCCCACTCATTGAAAGCGGGCAGATCTAGCCTTTAGCTCGGTGCAGATGTTGCCTGTAATCCATGGCTTCTGGTTGGGATATGTACACACGGTCACTGTGGGGACGACGTCGTCGATGTACTTATTGATGAAGCCGGTGACTGAGGTGGTATACTCCTCAATGCCGTTGGATGAATACCGGAACATATTACAGTTAGTACTAGCAAAACAGTCCTGTAGCGTAGCATCCACTTCATCTGACCACTTCCGTATTGAGCTAGTCACTGGTACTTCCTACTTTAGTTTTTGCTTGTAAGCAGGAATCAAGAGGATAGAATTATATTCATGTTAACCAAATGGACGGCAAGGGAGAGCTTTGTATGCGTCTCTGTGTGTGGAGTAAAGGTGGCTAAGAGTTTTCTTTCCTCTGGTTGCACATGTGACATGCTGGTAGAAATTAGGTAAAACGGATTTAAGTTTGCCTGCATTAAAGTCCCTGGCCACTAGAAGTGCTGCTTCTGGATGAGCATTTTCTTGTTTGCTTATGGCCTTTTACAGCTCGTTGAGAGCGGTCTTAGTGCCAGCATCAGTTTGTGGTGGTAAATAGACGGCTACGAATAATATAGATGAAAACACTCTTTGTAGATAGTGTGGTCTATAGCTTATCATGAGGTACTCTACCTCAGGCGAGCAATAACTCGAGACTTCTTTAATATTAGACATTGCACACCAGCTGTTATTGACAAATAGACACACACCCCCACCCCTCGCAAGTTAATTTAAATCCAGATACATTCATACTTTTACTCAAGTAGTATTTTACTGGGTGACTTTTACTTGAGTCATTTTGTATTAAGGTATCTTTACTTTTACTCAATTATGACAATTGGGTACTTTTTCCACCATGCGCATATCTAATTGTTCAGCAGTTGTCAAAGCCAAAATGAGAATGACATCCGGGCATTTAAAACATACTTGATTTTTGAAATGTTGAATACTATTAAACGTAATTTTTTCTCATACTCAAACAACCTACTATTTAGGACGCAAGTATGAATAGGCTATTCGGACACAGCCACTGTCTGTAGAATGTCTCTGTTCTACAGTTACAACACTGTTTGTTTTAGTTTGTAGTCAACAGACACACCCTTCTCACCTACTTCATTATTGTCTTTGAAATTCTCTCTTTGTCTTTGTAACTTTGAGAGAATTGACTTTGTAGGGTGTACTTAACCTTACAATAGTACTATAATAATTGTTATGCAGAGGTCAATACTTTAGTCGTTTTTGGTCACATTTTTTCACATTTTTATCGGATCTTGACCCCACTGCCCACCAAACCCCCTAGATGGAGTATTCCACCAAAACTATTGCTGCTGGCTGCTTTGGGAAGATCTACAGGGAGAAGTACAATGAAACCTGGGCTGCAATCAAGAAGGTGCCACAACACTTAATCAATAGGAGAGACCTGGAGAGAGAGTGTCAAGTATACAAGTGAGTATGACCGACAATGTGCTATCATGGTATGTTGCTAAATGGTGATATCAGCCCAGAGGGAAAGTATTTTGCTCAGTGGTCTTTTTTTAATCTCTGTAGAAATATGGGATATCTCCATTTTGTATCATTTATCTGAACTGTTTCTCCTAAGAGAATGAATTCTTGAAACTTTCTTGAGACAAATGAGCTTGAATTGAGACTTCCATTTGAGAAGCATGAGAAATAGATGAGATCTTATCATTGTATCCTCATGAGCTCATTTATTGCGCCAGAAATGCCTTTTTTGAGCATTAAGGAAATGCATTATAAAAATGTGCATGCATTCAAGTATCACAACAACAGATTCTTTAAATGTTAACAACTTTTAATGTTTAATGGTTTTTTTTATACAACATTGTCAAACATACAAATAAAATGACTGGGAAGAGGTTAGATTGCTTTCAATACAAAATAGTATTGCTTGTAAAATATCAAAATAGTCTAAATATGGCCTTCTCTAAAATTGGTGTGAAATTGAAAGTGCTGTCATTAACCCCATATAAAAAAAAAAACATGAGCTGGTGCAAAGTTGGTAGAGGTGCTGACTGACGGCAAGTAAAACTATGCTATTTAAAAAATAGAGTCAAACACTATATACAGGCTCCCAGTAATTTATTGGGTAAACCACAAACGTTTCGCCACCCTATTTAGACAGAGACAAAGTGGAAAACTCCCTGCAAAATGCCTGGGGGAGATGTCTAAAAAGCTGTCAGTCAGCACCTACTAGCTCATAACTGGTACAAACTGTACCAACTTCACACTTAGCGAAACTCCATATAAATACTGAAATCAGTTATTGCAAGCACCCTTGTCTGAAATTGAAAGTGCCATCACTAACCAATGAACACTTGAACAGATGATTGTAAACATCTTACATGTGTCAAAATGGACCTGAGGTTCACCTGAAATGCAGCTTAACCCAAATGAAATTACATAATTTATAGGGTTTAGGGCTGGGAATTGCCAGGGACCTCWWGATACAATATTATCGTGATACTTTGGTGACGATATGTTTTTGCGATTCTCACGATTCTATATGTATTGTAATTCCATACTGTGATTTTATTTCGATTCGATATTCCAAACATATTGCTCACCAACCATATGTCTGCTGCAGAGAGATGAGAGAGCCATGAGAAAACAAGTTTTGATCAGTCACGGAAATAAGTGCTGGAAAAAAATTGGCTCCCTTTTTAAAAAGTTGGAGAACAAGCAATGAAGGGAAAATACTGGAGTTTTGGTGCAGGTACAGCCAACTAGCACAAAAATTATATTGCGAMATTGTCAAAAGAATACAATATAGCGTCAAAGATTATATACCGATATTTAACTATATAGATGCTTTGCTTTATTACTATTAGGGTTGTCCTGATGCCAAAATATTAGCCACAAAACAATGCATGTGTAATGAGTATGATGGGAGACAGAGTGCTGGTTTCAAGCGCAGGGCGCAGTAGGTGTTTTATTTAGTCAAGGACCACAGGTGGTGGCAGGGTCCAGGGACAGGCAGAAGGTCATACACGGGGAATCCAAAAAGGTAACAGTACAGGCACGAAAAAGGCTAATAACGTAGTCTGGGAGATCAGGCAAGAGGTTGATGACAGGAAATCTGTACAGGCAGGGAACAGGCCAAAAACGTTGTTATTGAGGATGGCCAAAAACTACGACACACGGGAGGACTAATATGGAAATAAACAGCTCTCCGACTAGAATGTGTACAAAAACAATACCTCACAATGATGGGGTGCAATGAACTGAACTAAATGTTTAAATGACATACAGGTGTGTGAACAGGTGATCAGAATTCAGGTGATTGGGATCTGGAGAGTGAGCTGCGTTCAGGGGATCTATGTGTTTGAGAGTGTGAGTTGGAAGCAGACGTTACAGCATGTGAAAGTATCACGATACTACTGCAGAACTTTTTTGTCACTGATATCCACATCTCAGGGTTACAGGGTTAACATAACACTGTATTTTCTCTCACGCTATTCACAAACTATATGACTGTGGTAGCTGCTGCTGTTGTTGTGTGAGTGGTGGTTACGGTGTCTGCTGTGGTCTCTGGAGCCCAGGCTGTCTCATCTGTAGACCCTCTCTCTCGGTCTGAGTGGTGCGAGTGGTGGGAATACAAATGCTCTGTCASGTGCTCCCTCTCCGGCCTCTAGGTCACCAGGCTGCTCGTTATGGCGCACACCTGTCACCATCGTTACGCGCACCTGTGCGTCATCAGACTCACCTGGACTCCATCACTTCCCTGATTACCTTCCCTTTATATGTCACTCCCTTTGGTTCCTTCCCCAGGCGTTATTGTTTCTGTGTCATGTCTGTGCTTTGTTCGTGTTTATTATTTTGTCTTATGTTGTGTTTATTTATTAAAACACTCACTCCCTGAACTTGCTTACCGACTCTCAGCGCACATCGTTACATGCTCTAACTTAACAGCGTCTGTATGTAATAGAACATACGTTTGGCATAGAGGAACTAGGTCACTATATCTGCTTGGATAAAATAGTAGCTAGYAAGATGGAGATCAGAGGTTATTTTTAATGAATCCATTTCACAAGTGGCTAGTTTGCATCAACTATCTTCAGTAAAACCACAGCAAAGTTTTTGCCTGCAAACTTTTTTATATTGTATTTATTTTTATTTAACCTTTATTTAACCAGGTAGGCTAGTTGAGAACAAGTTCTCATTTACAACTGCGACCTGGCCAAGATAAAGCAAAGCAGTGCGACACAAACGACAACAGAGTTGCACATGGAATAAACAAACACTGTCAATAACACAATAGAAAAGGTGTAAATATACAGTGTGTGCAAATGAGGTAAGGCAATAAATAGGTCATAGTAGAAAGAGGAAGGGAAGCGCTACTAAAGGTACACTATAGTAGATTTTGGTAGATAGAAGGTGCTCTTTGGTAAAAGGGGTAAATTGGTCATCAAAAAGAAAGGAGGACCAAGGCACTCTTCGTATAATTAATTAAAATGCCTTTATTAGTATGGCATGTTCAATAGAAACAAAGTTTTTTTTAAACCGACACGTTTCGGCTGCATGGCCTTCGTCAGGGAGTACAAAAAAAGAGAATACAATGTCCTCTTTTGAAAGGCTTTTCCAATTAGCCCTAATTAGAAGAGGGAGTGGTTACCAAATTGGACAGACCTAGTAAGCAATAATATACACATTAAAAGGTGAAATACTGTAGCTATGTTATCATGAGCATACAACTCCAAGCTAGAAGTATCAGAACACTTAGAAAGGTAGTTCTAACCTTAAATATGACTGGGAGAAGTGTCAAGAATAAGAAAGCAATATATTCCATAGTACACTAGAACACAGCAAAACATGAACACCAGTCTAAACATAGCTGAGGGCAATTGAGCAAAATGTCCACTAGATGASAGCAAAATGGACCTATCACGACCCTACAGGAAGGGTGAGAAATCCATATCTTCATTTAAACCAGGGTATTTAGTGGCCTGTAGTTTGGAAATCCMAAAACTTTCCCTTTGGTTTAACTGTTTRAGACGGTCCCCTTTTCTAATAGAGGCCGGAATATGATCAATACCCATAGCTTGTAGGGAGGCAGGGTTGCCATGGTGTAGGGACGTGTAGTGCCTTGCCATGGGGTAGTCTTCATTGCCTACCCGTATGGCGTACTTGTGTTCCGCCAAGCGATCTTGAAGGCGTCTCTTTGTCCGTCCAATGTAGAACACCTTGCACTGTGGACATTCCAATCTATAGATGACATGAGTGGTTTTGCAGTTAATGAAATGCTTGACGTAATACTCCATTTTGGAAGCTGTGTCAACCAAATACTTTTTCTGTGCAATATTTCTGCAATGCACTGGTTACATTTAAAAGAGCCCTTGGGTTTGTGGTCAAGCCAAGTTTTTTGAGAGTCACCCGGAAGATAACTGTGGACTAATTTGTCATTTAGGGTAGGACATCTCTTAAAGCTTATGACTGGTGGTTCAGGAAAGACTTGGCGTAGTAGCGTATCACTTTGGATGATTCCCCAATTATTTTTTATGATTCTTTTAATGTTCTCTGCTTCAGTGCTGTATTTTGTAACAAAATACACTCTCTCTGATGTATCACGAGGCACACCTCTTCGTAACAAGTTCTCTCTGTCAAGTAATCCAGCCCTTATACCTGCATCTTTCAGGACCTGAACGCTGTAGCCACGATTCAAAAAGCGATTCTCCAATTCAGCAGATTTGACACTGTAGTCTGTTTCCTGATCGCAAATTCTGCGGATTCTTTGGAATTGGCCATATGGAATATTCTMTTTTAGCCTTTTGGGGTGAAAGCTGTCTGCCCTCAGAATGGTATTCCCATCTGTAGGCTTCCTAAAGATTGATGTGTGCAAACAACCTTTGTCATTTTTACTAATGTCGAGGTCCAAAAAATGAATGTAGTGTCACGCGGGACTAGGTGGGTGAAGGAATCAGACGCAGAGAGAGATCCACTTGGAAAAAATATTCCTTTTAGTAATGCACAAAAAATGATCAGCCCAAACATCCAGGGCGCAGAGGACAACTTGATAACCCAAAACACACACACGTAACATAAAGACAATCCCGCACAAAACAAGGGCGGGTCTACCTACTAAATATAGGGAAGCTCATTTACGAAAACAACAGAAACACAGGTGAAACTAATAAGACAAAACAAACAGACAAACGAAAAAGGGATCGGTGGACGGTAGGTGACGACGACCGCCGAGCATCGTGACAGTACCCTCCTCCTGACGTGCGCCGCCACCGGCCTCGAAGGATGACCCGGAGGGCGAGGTGCCGGGCGATCCGGGTGGAGGCGGTGGAAGTCTCTCAGTAGAGAAGGATCCAACATGTCCCCCACCGGAACCCAGCATCTCTCCTCCGGACCGTACCCCTCCCAGTCCACGAGGTACTGTAGGCCCCTCACCCGGCGTCTCGAGTCCAGAATACCACGTACTGTGTACGCGGGGACCCCTCTATGTCCAGAGGGGGCGGAGGGACCTCAGGCACCTCAC
Organism: Salvelinus sp. IW2-2015; assembly: GCF_002910315.2. NCBI lineage: Eukaryota > Metazoa > Chordata > Actinopteri > Salmoniformes > Salmonidae > Salvelinus > Salvelinus sp. IW2-2015. The sequence continues at coordinate 11,295,465 of NC_036874.1, read as the reverse complement.
CTTCTTGCAGGGGACCAGCCACCACCGGCCTGAGGAGAGACACATGAAACGAGGGGTTAATACGGTAATACCTAGGAAGTTGTAACCTATAACACACCTCGTTTATTCTCCTCAGGACTTTAAACGGCCCCACACACTGCGGCCCCAGCTTCCGACAGGGCAGGCGGAGAGGCAGGTTTCGGGTCGAGAGCCAGACCCTGTCCCCCGGTGTGAACACGGGGGCCTCACTGCGGTGCACGGGGGCCTCACTGCGGTGCTGGTCAGCGCTCCTCTTCTGCCGTTGTCCCACTAACCTTAGCGATTCCTGGACAGCTTTCCAGGTGTCCTTGGAGCGCTGTACCCATTCCTCTACCGCAGGAGCCTCGGTCTGGCTCTGATGCCATGGGGCCAGGACCGGCTGGTAACCTAACACACACTCAAACGGGGACATGTTCGTTGAGGAGTGGCGGAGGGAGTTCTGAGCAAGCTCAGCCCAAGGAACATACCTCGCCCACTCACCAGGCCGGTCCCGGCAATATGACAGCAAAAACCTGCCCACATCCTGGTTTACGCGCTCCACCTGCCCATTACTCTCGGGGTGTAAACCCGAGGTCAAGCTGACCGAGACCCCCAGTCTCTCCATAAACGCCCTCCAAACTCTGGATGTGAATTGGGGGCCCCGATCAGAAACGATGTCCTCAGGCACCCCATAGTGTCGGAAGACATGGGTAAACAAGGCCTCCGCAGTCTGCAGGGCCGTAGGGAGACCGGGCAACGGGATGAGACGGCAGGACTTAGAAAACCGATCCACAACGACCAGGATCGTAGTACTTCCCTGGGACGGGGGAAGATCGGTAAGAAAGTCCACCGATAAGTGTGTCCACGGCCGTTGTGGAACGGGGAGGGGCTGTAACTTCCCTCTAGGCAAGTGCCGAGTAGCCTTGCTCTGAGCGCACACCGAGCAGGAGGAGACATAAAATCTCACGTCCTTAGCCAAYGTGGGCCACCAGTATCTCCCTCTAAGACTCCGCACTGTCCTCTCRATGCCAGGATGACCCGAGGAGGGGAGAGTATGAGCCCAACGGATTAGCTTATCCCGGACCCCGGCACATACTGAGCCCCCGCTGGACAGTTAGGGGGGCCCGCTCTAACCGTGAGGCTCTCTATCTCCGCGTCCACCTCCCATACCACCGGTGCCACGAGACATGAAGGTGGAATGATGGGAGTTGGCTCAACGGCCCGCTCCTCGGTATCATAGAGGCGGGACAGCGCGTCGGCTTTGGTGTTTTGGGAGCCTGGTCGGTACGAGATGGTGAACTGAAACCGGGTGAAAAACATGACCCATCTAGCCTGACGCGGATTTAGTCTCCTCGCTGCCCGGATGTACTCGAGATTACGATGGTCAGTCCAGATGAGAAAAGGGTGTTTTGCCCCCTCAAGCCAATGTCTCCACACCTTCAGAGCCTTGACTACAGCTAACAACTCCCAGTCCCCCACGTCATAATTTCGCTCCGCCGGACCGAGCTTCCTCGAAAAGAAGGCACAAGGGCGGAGCTTGGGTGGTACGCCCGAGCGCTGGGACAGCACGGCCCCGACCCCCGCCTCGGACGCGTCCACCTCCACTATGAACGCTAAAGAGGGGTCCGGATGCGCCAACACGGGCGCATTGGTGAACAGCTCCTTCAGACGACTGAAAGCTCTGTCCGCCTCTGCTGACCAACGCAAGCGCACCGGTCCTCCCTTCAGCAGTGAGGTAATGGGAGCAGCCACCTGACCAAAACCCCGGATAAACCTCCGGTAGTAATTGGCAAACCCTAAAAACCGCTGCACCTCTTTCACCGTGGCCGGAGTCGGCCAATTACGCACCGCTGTAACGCGGTCATCCTCCATCACCACCCCGGAGGTGGAAATACGATAACCCAGGAAGGAAACGGCCTGTTTGAAGAACTCACATTTCTCCGCCTTGCAATACAGGTCATGCTCCAGCAGTTGCCCAAGTACCTTACGCACCAGAGACACATGCGCCGCGCGTGTGGCAGAGTAGATCAAGATGTCATCGACGTACACTACCACTCCCTGTCCGAGCAGGTCTCGGAGAATCTCATCTACGAAGGATTGAAAGACAGCTGGAGCATTTTTCAACCCATATGGCATGACGCGGTACTCATAATGGCCAGATGTAGTACTAAATGCGGTTTTCCACTCATCTCCTCCCCGGATACGCACCAGATTATACGCACTCCTCAGGTCCAATTTTGTGAAGAAGCGCGCCCCGTGAAATGATTCCACCGCTGTAGCGATGAGAGGTAGTGGGTAACTAAACCCCACTGGGATGGAATTTAGACCTCGATAATCAATGCACGGGCGTAAACCGCCATCTTTCTTCTTCACAAAAAAGAAGCTTGAGGAGACAGGTGATGCGGAGGGCCGAATGTATCCCTGTCCCAGTGATTCAGTAACATATGTCTCCATAGCTACTGTCTCCTCCTGGGACAAAGGATACACGTGACTCCTAGGAAGTGCAGCGTTCTCCAGGAGGTTTATCGCGCAGTCCCCTCTACGACGGGGTGGTAATTGGGTCGCCTTCTTTTTACTGAAGGCGATAGCCAAATCGGCATATTCAGAGGGAATGCGCACGGTGGAAACCTGGTCTGGACTCTCCACCGTAGTCGCACCAACGGCAACACCTATGCACCTGCCTGAACACTCCTCTGACCACCCCTTAAGAGCCCCCTGTCGCCAGGAAATCACCGGGTTGTGCTGGTCTACCTACTAAATATAGGGAAGCTCATTTACGAAAACAACAGAAACACAGGTGAAACTAATAAGACAAAACAAACAGACAAACGAAAAAAGGATCGGTGGCGGCTAGTAGGACGGTGACGATGATCGCCGAGCACCGCCCGAACAGGCAGGGGAGCCAACTTCGGCGGAAGTCGTGACACATAGTTAGTTTGATGTTAGGGTTAATGCTGTTAAGGTATTGGTGGAAGGAAATAAGTTCATCTTCTGAGCCGGACCAAAACAGGCAAACATCATCAATATAGCGTCCCCACCATATAATCCGGTCAAAGAAATGGTTATTAGAAGGATCCAAAATGAAGTAATTTTCCCATTTACCCAAGTACAAACCAGCGTAGGAAGGGCTGTAGCAAGCTCCCATGGCACATCCTTTGACCTGTTTAAAAATACGGTCCTGGAAGATAAAGATGTTATGATTAAGAGTCCATTCAGTCAGTGATACAATGAATTCTGTAGGAGGCATCTCAGTTTCAGGCCGGGTACTCAAGAAATGGTGCATCGCTGCCAAACCTTGTTGATGCTCAATGGTGGTGTATAGAGACTCCACATCCATGGTGACTAAAAAGGAAGCTGTACCTATATTGTTCAATTCCTTAATTTTGTTCAACACATCTGTGGTATCTTGGTCATAGTGGTCATAGTGGTGAAATAATTACAGTTTAGCAATTAAACACTGGAGTGATAGATGTGCAAGTAGAGATACTGGGGTGCAAAGGAGCAAAAATAAATAAATAACAGTATGGGGATGAGGTAGTTGGATGGGCTATTTAYAGATGGGCTATGTACAGGTGCAGTGATCTGTAAGCTGCTCTGACAGCTGGTGCTTAAAGTTAGTGAGGGAGATATCTAGAGTCTCTAGCTTCAGTGATTTTTGCAATTCGATCCAGTCATTGGCAGCAGAGAACTGGAAGGAAAGGCGGCCAAYGGAGGAATTGGCTTTGGGGGTGACCAGTGAAATATACCTGCTGGAGCGCGTGCTGCTATGGTGACCAGTGAGCTGAGATAAGGCGGGGCTTTACCTAGCAAAGACTTATAGATGACCTGGATCCAGTGGGTTTGGCAACAAATGTGAAGCGAGGGCCAGCCAACGAGAGTATACAGGTCACAGTGGTGGGTAGTATATGGGGCTTTGGTGACAAAACGGATGGCACTATGATAGACTGCATCCAATTTGCTGAGTAGAGTGTTGGAGGCTATTTTGTAAATGCCATCGCCGAAGTCAAGGATCGGCAGGATAGTCAGTTTTACGAGGGTATGTTTGGCAGCATGAGTGAAGGATGCTTTGTTGCGAAATAGGAAGCCGATTCTAGATTTAATTTTGGATTGGAGATGCTTAATGTGAGTCTGGAAGGAGAGACTTTGGTTTGCCTGGTGATTTGATGGGAGAGTTGTCTGTCTGAAGAGGACCCACCCGGAAAAAATATCCCTTATCAAAGATGCCAAAATAGTCCGACATTGAAATCAGACCCTAGTCACTTGCCCAGGGTCGGATTTTCTAGACTACTGTTATGCATGTTTATAACCTCATGTTATATTTTTATTATTATCCTCCTCCGACTCAATGTCACCCCAAAAGGGTGTAGGGTGTTTCAATTCAAATAACGTTTATTTCCTGAGGGAACTTCATGTATGGTGACATGACGGACTGACCTGGCAACAGAGTAGCCCGAGTCCTGTGAGTCCAGGAGCGAGGTGTGTAGTGCATTCCTTTTCCCAGGGAGGAAGCAGAGGAGCCTTTGGCGCGTAGGGTTCCCCCATGGAGGAGGGGGGCGTGTCTAGATGCTGTTAATTAACTGAAGCTTGTGTCCACAGAGCAGGGGCTGGTGCATCCGGGGGTAAGTGCTAGCATCCCTGCTGCCAAGCCAGCTATCTCAGAGGACAGCTTCCGCCTGATATCTGAAGACTACACAGAAACAATGAGAAGAAAGGATTAGATAGATACATTACACAAAAGCAGGCAATGAGTCTCAAGCATGAGGGACCATAAAGGTAAATCATAAATATTACATGAAAATGATGGTTGTGATGAGCCCTCGGTCAGGGCCTCCTGTAGGCACAGTTTGGGCCGTGTAGGAGCCATTCATCAGGTCATAATACTTCTGCCTCTGCTGGCCTGCAGATACACACACTCACACATACGCACACAAACAAACATGTCTATAAAAAATATATATATTATTTGTCACATGCAGATGTTAATGCGAGTGTAGCGAAATGCTTGTGCTTCTAGTTCCAACCATGCAGTAATATCTAACAAGTAATCTAACCTAACAATTTCACAACAACTACCTTATGGATGATAGCGGTGTGAACAGGCAGTGGCTCCGGGTGCTTGTTGTCCTTGATGATCTTTTTGGCCTTCCTGTGACATCGGGTGGTGTAGGTGTCCTGGAGGGCAGGTAGTTTGCCCCCGGTGATGCGTTGTGCAGACCTCACTACCCTCTGAAGAGCCTTACAGTTGTGGGCGGAGCAGTTGCCGTATCAGGCGGTGATACAGCCCGACAGGATGCTCTCGATTGTGCATCTGTAAATGTTTGAGTGTTTTTGGTGACAAGCCTAATTTCTTCAGCCTCCTGAGGTTGAAGAGATGCTTGGCTTAGACCGCGCGCCACTCGGGAGCCCAGGGGGAAACAAAGGGGGAAAAGATGATCTCTTCTTGGATTTTGCTTTAATTTAGGATAAATGTGATGATGAGGGTGCTGATGAAGGTCACTACAGAAGTGATTAGTTGTGCTGTCTGTAGACTCCAATGCCCTCATAACCCTTTCTCACCATTTTCTTTCACACTTTCTCTGTGACCTGGGACTCCAGTAAGGCAATTCATCCTAACATAGTGAAGCTTCTGGGTAATCCAACACTCAAGGACTCTAAGTGGATCATCCCCATGGAGTTCATCTTTGGAGAGGAACTGGAGACAACCATCTTCAAATCACAAAAATCTCAAATACAGGTAGGCCTATGGTTCCCACCACTCCCACCAAACATGCATACGACGGTGTTGATGAAAGTTCACATAGAAAAACTCTAAATATATTTCATAAATAAGTATCTAAGCCTACAGGATTTTCAGGGGGCCTTCCAAACATTTTTGCAAAAAGTGCAAGTTAACTCATCAGTTGATTATGAAAGCCTTTGATCTCCCACAGTTAACTCCATCTGTAAAGGCTACCCTCATCACAGGCATGTGTGAAGGACTACTTCACCTACACAGTAAAGATATTGTCCATCAGGACCTCAAGCCTGAGAACATCATGGTGAGACGGGCATTAAAATATTTGTTGTTGTTTTAATGTTCTTCATTAATGATGCAAGACTTTAGAAGCAGTTGTTCATCTGTTGTTGGGAATAAAGGACATTGTCACACTAAATGCTTAGATTAGATATAAAACAATATTTTTCCACCCCTCTCAAATGATCTCTTCCAGGTAGAGCATGACACTCACCGAGCTGTGATCATTGATATGGGACTGGCCAAATTCTTCCGCAATGGCCTAAATTCTGCTGTGGATATGGGCAACGAGGCCTACTCTTCCCCTGAGGTCCTGCAGAGGCGGGGCCAACGAGATCAGCGTTCAGACGTGTGGGCTATGGGTAAAATCATTGCTGAACTCTGTGCCAGAGTCAGGCTGCACACCCCCAGTGTCTGTCCGGCTATGATCTATGAGATCCTCAGTCTCCAAGGACAGCAGTACTGTAATGCTGTCTGTAGGATGGTGCAGAGCGACCCCACAGTGCGAGCCACCATGGCCAGGATCATGCCAGAGATACGAAGGGCAGGGGGAGGTGGCAACACCGGGGAGCAACAAAGAGAACATCTTCCGACACCCTTTCCTCACACTGAGGTAAAAGACACCTCGCCACGTCCTCAAGCTCCCCCGCTATCAAGAGCTGAGTGCACAGCCTTGCCAAAGACTGAGGTCAAGACGACACTGCAACCACAACCCGTACAGCGGTCACCTTCCCCGGCAAGATGGGAGCATGCAGTCTTGCAAACGACTGAGGTCAAAGACGACACTGCAACCACAACCCGTACAGCGGTCACCTTCCCCGGAATGGGAGCATGCAGTCTTGCCAAAGACTGAGGTCAAGACGACACTGCAACCACAACCCGTACAGCGTCACCTTCCCGCAAGAATGGAGCATGCAGTCTTGCCAAAGACTGAGGTCAAGACGACACTGCAACCACAACCCGTACAGCGGTCACCTTCCCCAGCAAGATGGGAGCATGCAGCCTTGCCAAAGCCTGAAGTCAAGAACTCACCATCTCTCCTTCCAAAGATAGACCAGGGTAATGCATTGGTGGTTCCATCAGGCATGGTTCAACCCAGTCAAGATGTCATGAAACAGCTTCTCTACAAAGAGGCCCCAAAGGGTCTCGCATGCCCACTCCCCACAACGGGCAAGGTGCGAATCTGCCGCTATGAGCAAAGGAATGGGGAAGTGGAGACTTGGGAACAAAATGAGGTAGAGACTGAAGGAGGGAGGATAGTCAAGTTTGAGAATGTGATGTTTAACAAAAAGTCGTAAGTAGGTTATTGAGAGGTTGTGAAATAGTTGGGAGTTGATTTGACTCTGCTTCTGAAATAGTTGGGAGTTGATTTGACTCTGGTCACTCCCCTTCCATCCTTCATTGTAAAAGTCTGACATGTTTATGGAGAGGGGGATGAGTATATTTGGGAGGTGGGATAAACTAATGGAAGAATTCTAAAGTCCAGTGAAACTGTACCGGACGTACTGTGCCTAAAAACAAAACGACACAATATCCCACTACGTGAGACCAATATATATATATTAACAACAAAAGTTGTCTTGCACTGGTAAGAAGGAAACCTTGGAGTGTGTTAAGGTTGAGTAAGGATTTAGGGATGATCTTGAAAGTAGTATCACTTCTAATGCTACATCATGTTACAATGTTGCTCATCTGGTTAGGTGACAGTGTACAGAGGCACCTGGAGTCAAGTAACTATCGGTGAATGGTTTTGAAACCTTTTTGTTTTGGGAAACTTATCCCTGTTTGCAAATCAGTTGTTTCTTTAGCTCTATATCATACATTTGACTGTGTACATACAGTACCAGTCAAAGGTTTGGGCACACCTACTCATCCAGGGTTTTCCTTAATTTTTACTATTTTCTACATTGTAGAATAATAGTGAAGACATCAACACTATGAAATAACACATATGGAATCATGTAGTAACCAAAAAAGTGTTAGACAAATCAAAATATAATTTAGATTTAAGATTCTTCAAAGTAGCCACCCTTAGCCTTTGACAGCTTTGCACACTCTTGGCATTCTCACAACTAGCTTCACCTGGAATGTTTTTCCAACAGTCTTGAAGGATTTCCCACATATGCTGAGCACTTGTTGGTTGCTTTTCCTTCACTCTGCGGTCCAACTCAACCCAAACCTTCTCAATTGGATTGAGGTTGGGTGATTGTGGAGGCCAGGTCATCTGATGCAGCATTGCGCTCCTTCTTGGTCAAATAGCCCTTACACAGCCTGGAGGTGTGAGGTGTCATTGTTCTGTTGATAAACAAATGATAGACCCATTAAGCGCAAACCAGATGGGATGGCGTATCTAAAAAAAAATCWGTGTCACCAGCAAAGCACCCCCACACATCCTCCTCCATGCTTCATGATGGGAACTACACATGCATAGGTCATCCGTTCACCAACTCTACGTCTCACAAAGACATGGCAGATGGAACCAAACATCTCATATTTGGACTCATCAGACCAAAGGACAGATTTCCACCAGTCTAATGTCCATTGCTCGTGTTTCTTGGCCCTAGCAAGTCTCTTCTTATTATTGGTGTCCTTTTGTAGTGGTTTCTTTGCAGCAATTTGACCATGAAGGCCTGATTCACGCAGTCTCCTCTGAACTGTTGATGTTGAGATGTCTCTGTTACTTGAACTCTAAAGAATTTATTTGGGCTGCAATCTAAGGTGAAGTTAACTCTAATGAACTTATTCTCTGCAGCAGAGGTAACTCTGGGTCTTCCTTTCCTGTGACGGTCCTCATAAGAGCCAGTTTCATCATAGCGCTTGATGGTTTTCGCGACTGACTGCGCTTGAAGGAACTTTCTTGAAATTTCTTGAAGTTCTTGAAATGTTCCGTATTGACTGACCTTCATGTCTTAAAGGAATGATGGACTGTCATTTCTCTGCTTATCTGAGCTGTTCTTTCCATAATATAGACTTGGTATTTTACCAAATAGGGCTATCTTCTGTATACCACCCCTACCTTGTCACAACACAACTGATTGGCTCAAACGCATTAAGGAAAGAAATTCCACAAATTAACTTTTAAGAAGGCACACCTGTTAATTTAAATGCTTTCCAAGTGACTACCTCATGAAGCTGGTTGAGATAATAACAAGTGTGCAAAGCTGTCATCAAGGCAAAGGGTGGCTACTTTGAAGAATCTAAAATCTAAAATATATTTTGATTTAACACTTTTTTTTCGTGACTACATGATTCCATATGTGTTATTTCATAGTTTTGATGTTTTCACTTATTCTACAATGTAGAAAATAGAAAAAATAAAGAAAAACACTTGAATGAGTAACTTGTCCAAACTTTTGACTGGTAGTGTAGAAATAAGCAATTGTTTTGTATCATCGAAGACAAGAAGTTGTTAAATTTTTCTTACTCTTAAGAATAAAAGTAATTTTTCATGAATATATGCTGTTATCCTCTTTACAACAACAGTGTATAAAATAACCTTTTGCAAGACTGTCAACCAGAGCTGTGTTCAGCTACAGAAAAGGTAACCCACACAGTTCATCCACTTCCCCCAGTCAGAAGGAACTTCAATGGCGTTTTGAATAATCATTTTGTTTATTAATCATTGTATAAGGCCACTCTGGACTGTGCAGGCTTCATTGAGAGAGGAGAAATGAAATCAGAAATATCACATTGTCAGTGAGCTCCATCTTCTGGCGCCGTCACCCTGGATAGCAGATCCACATCATAATGGAGTGAAAGTCGAGTTATACATTGACTGAAGCCAAAGAGCACACATACAGACATTATAATACAATATCATATGATAATAAACCACGGCATGAAGTGTTAAAAGGTACATACTGTACAGTACATGGTGCATATAGCATACGTCTTACGAATCACTACACAAGCATACACTTTAGCATGCTTCTAGAAACTCAAATGTGAATTCATGTSATAGTGGTCTGTGGTTTTCTGTACATTCCACTCATCTAATACAGGGTCTGTGTATCATGCATAATCAGGCTTCATATGGAGTAGAAAAGGTAAAGACATAGCCTACATAGTGAAGCAGGTCATCCAAGAGATTCCTAGATCAGATAGTAGCACACACAAAAACCTCAGCATACCTGGAGTAAGTGGAATCGCATCTATTCCCATGTCAGCATGAAACCACCAGCACAACTATCAGGCGTACAATGCCTTCTCTCGAAGAAAAACGGTCAACCCTGTTACATTATTTGGCATTATTTAGGCTTGCCATAACAAAGGGGTTGAATACTTATTGACCCAAGTCAGTTCAGCGTATCATTTTTAATACATTTGTAAACATTTCGAAAAACATAATTCCACTTAAGACATTATGGGGTATTGTGTGTAGGCCAGTAAAAAATGTTTTTATTACATTTAATCAGTTTTAAATTCAGGCTGGAACACAAAACGTGGAATAAATCAAGGGGTATGAATACTTTCTGAAGGCACTAATTGGTGGAACAACCCATATGCTATTGCATTATCAGTGACTGAAAAAGCTTTTTCATTTGTCTATTCTATCCCCTAATCTTGCTATCACTAGAAACCGGTTCCATTCATAACTCTCGACCTGAAGTTTAATTAAAAGTAAAGTAAAAGCGAAAGGACAAATAGAAAACCTGTTTTGTTCTAAGGCAACACGGTTTTCAGCAGCCACCCTGGTGCTGTACATACAGTATATGTAAGCAATAAGGCCTGAGGGGGTGTGTTAGATGACCAATATACCACGACTAAGGGTTGTTCTTATGTAAGACTGTAATGCCCGGGATGTAGTGGAGGAAGGAGTCAGACGCAGGAGACAGAGAGTTCAGAGTAGCGTACTAATTTAATCACACATAGGTGAACACGACGCCACTCCAAGTAAATGCTCCAACACATTAATGAGAACAAAATAATCCAAAAGACAACGTACACTATCCGTGACACACAAGCATGTACAACCTGTACACAAAACAATCCCGCACACCCAGCTGGGTAATAAAGCCCCACTAATCACCCTAACCACAAACAGGTGTAACCACTAAACAAATAAGGAGGGGGAGGAAAAAGTCAGTAGCAGCTAGTAGGCCGGTGACGACGAGCGCCGAGCGCCACCCGAACAGGAAGGGGAGCCACCTTCGGTAGGAGTCGTGACAAAGACGCAACGCGGAGTTCCTGGATATAGCCTTAGCCGTGGTATATTGGCCATATACCACAAACCCGAGGTGCCTTATTGCTATTATAAACTGGTTACCAACTTAATTAGAGTAGCAGAAATGTATGTTTTGTCATACCAATCAGCCAATCAGTATTCAATCAGTAATCAGTATACTGATTGGCTGTCAGCCAATCAGTATTCAAGGCTCAAACCATCCAGTTTTGTCACATGTGCTCCCTCTCCGGCCTCTAGGTCACCAGGCTACTCGATATGGTGCACACCTGTCACCATCGTTACGCGCACCTGTGTGTCATCAGACTCACCTGGACTCCATCACCTCCCTGATTACCTTCCCTATATATGTCACTCCCTTTGGTTCCTTCCCCAGGCGTTATTGTTTCTGTTCCAGTGTTATGTCTGTGTTGTTTGTGTTTCTTATTTTTGTATTTATGTTGCGTTTATTGATTAAATTATTCACTCTCTGAACTTGCTTCCCGACTCTCAGTGTACATCATCACAGAATAACACCTCACCTAAGGGAAGCATCAGGGAGTGTTTATTTTTTATTTTTGTCGTCAGTGGGAATGACGTCGGGTCCCAGTGCCTCAGAGGTGACCGGTCCGCTCTTGATCCCCGGGATTGTCATTTTGGTCGGCGTTTCCTCTCTTCCTCTCCCCATACCATAAACCCCTTTCATATGATTTGAAAGTCAGTGGAGTGGCGAGATATAGCTGGAGAAGCTAGTACCAGTACCGAGTCGATGTGCATGGGTACAAGGTAATTGATATAGCTAGGTGTAAAGTGACTAGGCAACAAGATAGATAAGACAGTAGCAGCAGCATGTGAAAGTGAGTGTGTATGCCGTCAGTATGCATGTGTGCACATGTTATGTGTTTGTGGGCATATGTATTGTGTGTGTTGGGGTGTCAGTGTAAGTGTGCATGGGCATAGAATCAGTGCAAGAGAGTTAGTGTAAAAAGGGACAATGCAGGTAGTCTGGGTGGCCGATTTGATTAGCTATTAAGCAGGCTTGTTAAGCAGTCTTACGGCTTTGGGGTAGAAGCTGTTCAGGGTCCTGTTGGTTCCAGACTGGTACCAATTGCCATGCGATAGTAGAGAGAACAGTCTATGTCTTGGGTGGTTGGAGTCTTTGACAATTTTTGGGGCCTTCCTCTGACACCGCCTGGTATAGAGGTCCTGGATGGCAGTGAGCTCGGACACTGTGATTAACTGGCTAGTACTCAAGGGTGCCAGATCAAGCTAACGTTTCCTGACCAATGACAACTCAAAACCCACCTAAAAGGCCTGACAACTAGCCCAAAGTTTTTTCCTCATCAAGAGGAGTTGCCATACTTTTACAATAAACACTTTTTCCAATATTGTAGTAACTTGTAATGACAGATGCAAAATTCGGTTTCCTCAAAATTATACTTTGTTTGAGTGTGACATGACGTAATAAAATAATTATAAATATGCCACAAGAGAAAAGATTATTCGCCCTTACAAAACTCGCCAGATCATTTTCCATCAATGGGTGTCGTTTAACTCGTTTGACTGCTATGATTAAGCAATAAGGCACAATGGGATATGGCCAATATACCACAGCTAAGGGCTGTTCTTAAGCCTAACGCAACGCGGAGTGCCTGGATAAAGCCGTTAGCTGTGGTATATTGGCCATATCCCACAAACCCCCAGGGTGCCTTATTGCTATTATAAACTGGTTACCAACGTAATTAGAACAGTAAAAAGTAACTTTGTCATACCCGTGGTATATGGTCTGATATACCACGGCTATCAGCCAATCAGCATTGAGGGATCGAACCAGGTTTATAATTGTAAATAAATCCCTTTTGCGTATGTTCATAACTATAGATAAATCCAATGATAGAGTTGAGTGATGAAAGTTGGACAGAAAATGTTGAAATCTCTGAGCAAGAAACACTTGGACGAATTWAAAAAAAACTAATGTTAGGCTATATTCTGGCAATTGAGCCATTATTATGTGCCAGATGTTAAGACTACAAACCGTTATAAATGGCCTATTTGCAAGATTGACTTGTCATTGCAATAGCCTAACAGACTACAGACTAAAATCTGTATTTATGATTGTAATTCCACTTTGCAATGATTTGCTTGGATAAATGCAGGTAGCCTTGGCCCTGATAAGCCTACATCTCATTTCAGATAGTCTACAGTAGCCTAGACAAGATGTAAACTGAACGATTTAGCAGCTTGCTTAGTTCAAATTAAGACTAGTTTATTCAACATTAATAGCGAGGCGATTATCGAGGTAAGAAGTGCTTGTTTCCCAATAGCCTGCTGGAATAGACTACTGAGGATGGGGTCATCATTTCAATCACTGAATTAAATATGAATAATATGTATAGGAACTGAATATGCTTGTGAACAACAGCCAGTTGTTATTAGGCCATAGCCTAATCCCTCTACTGTTATCGTCAATCTAATGCGTTTTAACAACTGAKCGGCAATTGCGAATAGAGCTTTGATAACTTCCAATTTAATTAACTAAACATGTCCATTAATAATTGAATAATAACACAAGGCTACAACAACAATAAAATGAAGTTATAGGCTATTTATGAAATTGGTTTGCCTGCTCCAGGTAGGCTACACATTGATTTGCAATGACTCCGGTGATATCGTCATTTCAACATATTTATTGTATCAAATGGTAGCCTACAATGGCATAGAGTACAATGGCCATCAAGTAATAGACTACTTGATGGCCAACAGAGGCAAATGTATCATTCTCCAMATTTAACGTCAGTTTCATTGAGGACTTTTACCCCATAAAAAGAACCATGCGAGGGAGATCTAGAACTTCCATTTCAAATTTCCACTCGGGCAGCCCCCAAGACCCAAAATACTTTGCTTGATACCTTTCTTTAAGCAGTCAACATTATAACGCAGTTCAAACCAATTTATGTAATGCGCTCTAGTATGTCCAAAGTCGTTTTCCAGTGCTTGTCTCCATTATTTCTCGGTGTGCATCAGTTCTAGCGTGTAAATATGTTTTATGGAAAAGGGTTGGAAATAGGTGTCTCCATAATGACAATCTGAATAGCCGACCTACATATGGTAAATAAATGTAATGATGTGTGCATGTGCTGCTCTCTCCTCTCCCTCACTTGACTCAGCCAATTGCTGTAGCGCTCTCTCTCACTCACACACACACACCCCTCTGGCCCTCCCCACAGTCAGCAGCAGGTCACAGTGAAATATATATTTTTTAAGAGAAATGCCATGGCGGCCGCAGTCAAATTAGAAATAGCCCAAAAACCTGCAACCAGCAACCAATACATTTTCAACCGCTACATCGTTTTCAAAGTAGCCCAATTTTCCGGGAAAACCATGGACATGGCAACCCTGGCTGTACTCACCACCCTCTATAGGACCTTGTGGTCGGGTGCCTTGCAGTTGCCGTACCAAGCAGTGATGCTCTCAATGGTGCAGTTGTAGAACTTTTGAGGATCTGAGGGCCCATGCCAAATCTTTTCAGCATCGTGAGGGAGAAAAAAAGGCACTGTCGTGCCCTCTTCACAAGTGTGTGGGTGTGTGTGGACCATGTTCATTCCTTAGGGATGTGGAAATCGAGGAACTCGAAGCTCTCGACCTGCTCCACTACAGCYCCATCAATTCCTGTCRTCCTTTATCTTGCTGACATTGAGGGAGAGATTGCGTCATCTGTGGATCTGTTGGAGTGTCTGGGATGAGGGTGTTGATGTGAGCCATGACCAGCATCAAAGCATTTCATGGCTATAGATGTGAGCGCTATGGGTCGATAGTCATTTAGGCAGGTTACCTTTCCATTCTTGAGCACGGAGACTATGGTGGTATGCTTGAAACAGTTTAGTATTACAGACCTGGTCAGGGATAGGTGTCAGTGAAAATGTCAGTGAAGACACTTGCCAGCTGTCCTGGTATTCTCAGTGACATCTCAGTGCGGATGTTGCCTGTAATCAAATCAAACTTTATTTGCCACATGCGCCGAATACAACAAGTGTAGACTTTACCGTGAAATGCTTACTACAAGCCCTTAAAACCTGTCTAGGACACACGTTCCGCTAGCGGAACCCCCCCCACATTCCACTGAAAAGGCAGCGCGGGAAATTCTAAAATATTTTTTAGAAATATTTAACTTTCACACATTAACAAGTCCAATACAGCAAATGAAAGATAAACATCTTGTGAATCCAGCCAACATGTCCGATTTTTTAAATGTTTTACAGCGAAAACACAACATATATTTATGTTAGCTCACCACCAAATCCAAAAAAGCACAGACATTTTTTCACAGCAAAGGTAGCTTTCACAAAACCCACAAATAGAGATAAAATTAATCGTAACCTTTGAACATCTTCATAAGATGAGTCATATAACATCATGTTACACAATACATTTATGTTTTGTTCGATAATGTGCATATATATATACAGTATTTAAAAAATCTCAGTTTACATTGGCGCGTTACGTGCAGTAATGTTTTGATTCCAAAACATCCGGTGATTTTGCAGAAATACTCATAATAAACATTGATAAAAGATGCAAGTGTTATTCACATAATTAAAGATAAACTTATCCTCTATGCAACCGCTGTGTCAGATTTCAAAATAAACTTTACGGAAAAAGAATAATCTGAGAACGGCGCTCAGAGCACAATCCAGCCAAAGAAATAGCGTCAAGAAATAGCGTCATTTTGGCGTCAACAAAAGCTACAAAAACACTATAAATATGCACTTACCTTCGAATAACTTCATCAGAAGGCACTCCCAGGATTCCCAGTTCGACAATAAATGACTGAAAAGTTCCATAAAGCCCATCATTTAGCCACTTGTTGTTAGCATGTTCAGCCCAGGAATCCATTTTCATGACGCACGAGCAATCCCTCCAGACAAAAACTCAAAAAGTTCCGTTACAGGTCGTAGAAACAAGTCAAATGATGTATGCAATCCATATTTGGGATATGTTTTACATTAATCATCAATAAGGATCCAACCRGAGAATTTCATTGTCTGAAGAAAGAGCATTGGAACGAGAGCACTCTCTCGCTCGCGCGCAAAATGGGACTGAGAATTTCTGAAGACCACTCAGTAAAATAGCTCCTATGAGCCCCTCCTTTATAGTAGAATCATATAACCAAAATCTAAAGACGGTGACATCTAGTGGAAGCCCTAGGAAGTGTTTGCTCATCCATAACTATAATGGGTATCATTTGGCACTGTTTTGAAAATCGAGTTCTGACTTCCTGTTTGGAAATCTTCTCAGGTTTTTGTCTGCCAAATGAGTTCTGTTATACTTACAGACATAATTCAAACAGTTTTAGAAACGTCAGAGTGTTTTCTATACAATAGTAATAATAATATGCATGTATTACCTTCTGGGGCAGAGTAGGAGGAAATTCCGTTTGGGCACACAATTTGTTCAAAGTGGAAACGCTGCCCCCTGTCCCGATGAAGTTAATTAACCAACAGTGCAGTTCAAGAAGAAGAAAATATTACCAAGTAGGCTAAAATAATAAGTAATAATAAAAAGTAACAATAACGAGGCTATGTACAGGGGGCACCGGTACCGAGTCAGTGTGCAGGGGTACAGGCTAGTTGAGGTAATCTGTACATGTAGGTGGGGGCTTCTGTTTGGGGTATGTACGTACGGTCCAGGGTTTCCGTTAGGAAACCGTGGCACCGGACAACATGACCGTGAATATTTTCATTTACCGGCCATTTGAGAAATTTACCTGACCCATATGCATTGGGTGCATAACTCAAAATGTAATTTGCAGGGAAACACCCTTCTAAACAGCACACCTGATAGCGGTTCCATATCCTCTACGGCAGGGGTTCAACTCATTCCACGGAGGGCCTAGTGTCTGCAGGTTTTTGGTTTTTCTTTTCAATAAAGCCCTAGACAACCAGGTGTGGGGAGTTACTAACTAATTAGTGATGTTAATTCATCAATCAAGTACAAGGGAGGAACGAAAACCCGCAGACACTCGGCCCCCCGTGGAATGAGTTTGACACCTGTGCTCTACGGGATCGGTGTCTATACTGGGACGGTATAACTAACGTGCGCTAATGTGAATAGCATGACTGTTGTAAGTAAAAACAACCTTTCCAGGACATAGACATGTTTTATGTGGGCAGGAAGCTTAAATTCTTGTTAATCTAACTGCACTGTCCAATTTACAGTAGCTATTACAGCGAAGAAAAGACCATGCTATTGTTTGAGGAGAGTTCACAACAACAAAAAACTTATCACGGCAACTGGTTTGATACATTCACCTCTGAAGGTAAATAATGTACTTACATTCAGTAATCTTGCTCTGATTTGTCATTTTAATCTATAGTCTCACTGATCTCAAATCCTGAGGTCAAGACGATTGGTGAAAGATCATTCATCATCTTGGAGAAGGAGGAAGGAACAATACATATTCACACCATTTGATCATCATTTGATCAATTTCAATGTTTAGCTGTTATTTTTTGTTGATATAACCTACATTGAGTGTGTGTGTGTGTGTGTGTGCATCCAATCCACTGTGCACCCTTTCAGTCCTTACAGACCCCTGACCAGAAGCAGATACTTCCCCTATGAGTGGATAGCTATTTCAAAAGGTGGAATTCCCTGGATGGAATTTGCTAGGGGTTGTTACTGGGCGAGGCCACAGATTTAAGAGTCTCTGGGAGACTAGTCAGGATCGAGGTAAAGATGAACCAGGCAAAGTACAGAGAAATCCTTGATGAAAACCTGCTCCAGAGCGCTCAGGACTTCAGACTGAGAGAAGGTTTACCTTCCAACAGGACAACGACCCTAAGCACACAGCCAAGACAATGCAGGACTGGCTTCGGGACAAGTCTCTGAATGTCCTTAAGTTGCCCAGGCAGAGCCCAGACATGAACCCGATCAAACATCTCTGGAGAGTCCTGAAAATAGMTGTGCAGTGATGCTCCCCATYCAACCTGACAGAGCTTGAGAGGATCTGCAGAGAAGAATGGTAACAATTTCCCAAATACAGGTGTGCCAAGCTTGTAGCCTAATATCCAAGAAGACTTGAGGCTGTAATCGATGCCAACGGTGCCTCAAAAAAGTACTGAGTAAACGGTCTGAATAGTTATGTAAATGTGATATTTCAGTTTTTTATTTTTTGAAATAAATAATGTAAACTCTGTTTTTGTGTGTCATTGTGTGGTATTGTGTGTAGATTGATTGCGGGGGGGGGGGGGCGGGACAATTTAAACACTTTTAGAATAAGGCTGTAACATAGCAAAATATGGAAAATGTCAAGGTGTCAGCATACTTTCCGAAGGCACTGTATGTACTGTAAAGAGGATTGCAAATGTTATTGCTCTATTCTAGAGGTGTCAATGTAATTGCCAAGTGTGACCATTTCTGTAAAGCCAATGTCAAGAGAGCTGCACATTGCTTGGAAAAAACGTTTTCATATTCTGCGTATTTACATGTTCATAGTTTAGCATTTCCCTCTTTGTTTGAATGTCTTGTCATTCCCGTTGTCCAATATTTGTAGTGTTAGGAACAGAAGTAGGTGACACATTATATCTGATGGCAGGCTACAAATGGTCACTGAAAGGTATCTACCACTCTTGATATATTAATGTCTGTCCCTCAGACAGCTTTGTTCCTATTCATCATCTCTGACTTTTACATTTCGAATTACTACTTATGATTTTTCTTGCTGTGACTATGAAATCAAATCAAATGTTTTTGGTAACATACACATATTAGCAGATGTTATTGTGGGTGTAGCAAAATGCTTGTTTTCCAACAGTGCAGTAGTATCTAACAATAAACACAAATCTAAAAGAATGGAATTAAGAAAAATATAATAATTAGGACGGGCAATGTCCTTTGTGACATTGACTAGAATACAGTATATACATAATAAATTAATAAAGCAGTATGTAAACAYTATTAAAGTGACTAGTGTTCCATTATTAAAGTGACCAGTGATTCCATGTCTATGTACATAGGGCAGCAGCCTCTAAGGTGCAGGGTTGAGTAACCGGGTGGTAGCCGGCTAGTGATGGCTAGTCTGATGGCCTTGAGATAGAAGCTGTTTTTCAGTCTCTCGGTCCCAGGTTTGATGCACCTGTACTGACCTCGCCTTCTGGATGACAGCAGGGTGAACAGGCCATGGCTCTGGTGGTTGATGTCCCTGCTAATCTTTTTGGCCTTCCTGTGACATCGTGATGTAGGTGTCCTGGAGGGCAGGCAGTGTACGTTGGGAAGACCGCGTCGTCTGTGGATCTTTTGGGGCGGTATGCAAATTGAAGTGGGCCTAGGGTGACAGGTAAGGTGGAGGTGATATGATCCTTAACTTGCCTCCCAAAGCACGTCATGATGACAGAATTGAGTGCTACGGGGCGATAGTCATTTACTTCAGTTACCTTTGCTTTATTGGGTACAGTAACAATGGTGGACATCTTGAAGCAAATGTGGACAGCATATTGGGATAGGGAGAGATTGAAAATATCCGTAAACACTCCAGCCAGCTGGTCTGCGCATGCTCTGAGGACACAGCTAGTGATGTCATCTGGGCCGGCAGCCTTGCGAGGGTTAACACGCTTAAATGTTTTACTCACRTCGGGCCATGGAGAACGAGAGCCCACAGTACTTGGGAGCGGGCCGCGTCGCTGGCACTGTGTTATCCTCAAAGCGGGAAGAAGGTCTTTTAGCTTGTCCAGGAGCAAGACGTGGTTGGGTTTCCCTTTGTTATCCGTGATTGTCTGTAGACCCCGCCAAATACATCTTGTGTCTGAGCCATTGAATTGCGACTCCACTTTGTCTCTGTACTGACGTTTTGCCTGTTTGATTGTCTTATGGAGGGAATAACTACACTATTTGTATTAAACCATATTCCCAGTCACCTTGCCGTGGTTAAATGCGGTGGTTCACGCTTTCAGTTTTGCACGAATGCTGCTATCTATCCACGTTTTTTGGATTGGGTAGGTTTTAATACTCACAGTGGGAACAATATCCCCTATACACTTCCTGATGAACTTAGCTACCGTGTCCGTGTATTCGTCAATGTTATTCTCAGAGGCAACCTGTTATTCTCAGAGGCAACCCGAAACATATCCCAATCCCCGTAATCAAAACAATCTTGAAGCATTGATTCCAATTGGTCAGACAAGCGTTTCTGCCTATAGCAAGGGAAGAGCAGGATGGAGTTGTGATCTGATTTGCTGAAGGGAGGGCGGGGGAGGGCCTTGTAGCCATCCCGGAAAGGGKAGTAACAATGGTAGAGTTTKTGATGCGCAAATACTACATGCAATGTGTTGATAGAACTTCGGAAGCGTTTTCCTCAAATTTGTTTTGTTAACCTCTCTGGGATAGGCGGGACGCTTGCGTCCCACTTGGCCAATAGCCAGGGGAAATGTAGAGCGCCAAATTCTAAAAAAATTATATAAAATCAAACTTTCATTAAATCACACATGTAAGACACTACACTCGTTGAAAAAAAGCTACACTCGTTGTGTAAAGCTACACTCGTTGTGAATCCAGCCAACATGTCAGATTTCAAAAAGGCTTTTCGGAGAAAGCATAAGATGCTGTTATCTGATGATAGCACAACAGTAAACAAAGAGAGTGTAGCATATTTCAACCCTGCAGGCGCAACACAAAACGCAGAAATAAAATATAAATCATGCCTTACCTTTGACGAGCTTCTTTTGTTGGCACTCCAATATGTCCCATAAACATCACACATGGTCCTTTTGTTCGATTAATTCCGTCCATATATGTCCAAAATGTCCATTTATTTGGCGCGTTTGATCCAGAAAAAAACAGCTTCCAATTTGCGCAACGTCACTACAAAATATCTCAAAAATTACCTCTAAACTTTGCCAAAACATTTCAAACTACTTTTGTAATACAACTTAAGGTATTTTTAAACGTTAATAATCGATCAAATTGAAGACGGGTCTATCTGTTTTCAATACAGGAGGACAACAAACTAACGATACTTTWCTAGTCTTGCGCAACTCTCAAACAGTACACATAACGTTACACTGATTCCAGATGGCCGTTCTTCTTCATTGCACAAAGGAATAACCCCAACCTATTTCCAAAGACTGGTGACATCCAGTGGAAGCGGTAGGAACTGCAAACAGGTTGATTAGAAATCTAGTATCCCAATGAAAACTCATTGAACAGACGGTGACCTCAAAAAAAGAAAATCTGAATGGTTAGTCCTCCGGGGTTTTGCCTGCTACATAAGKTCTGTGATACTCACAGACATGATTCAAAAAGTTATAGAAACTTCAGAGTTTTCTATCCAAATCTACTAATAATATGCATATCTTATATTCTGGGGATGAGTAGAAGGAAGTTGAAATTGGGCACGCTATTTATCCAAAAATGAAAATGCTGCCCCCTATCCTAGAGAAGTTAATATCCCCAGCTACAATAAATGTGGCCTCAGGATATGTGGTTTCCAGTTTGCACAAAGTCCAGTGTAGTTCCTTGAGGGCAGTCGTGGTATCGGCTTGAGGGGGAATATACACGACTGTGACTTTAACCGAAGAGAATTCTCTTGGGAGGTAATACGGTCTACATTTGATTGTGAGGTATTCTAGGTCGGGTTAAAAAAAGGACTTGAGTCACTGTATGTTATCACAATCACACCATGAGTAGTTAATCATGAAACATACACCACTGCCGTTCTTCTTTCCGGAGAATTCTTTATTCCTGTCTGCGCAATGTACTGAGAACCCAGCTGGCTGTATGGACCGGGACAGTATATCTGGAGAGAGCTATGATTCCGTGAAACAGAGTATGTTACAAGTACTTTATGTCTCTCTGGAAGGAGATCCTCACCCTGAGCTCATCTACTTTCTTGTCCAGGGACTGAACATTAGCAAGTAATATATTCTGAAGCGGTGGATGGTGTCCATGTCTCCTGAGTCGGACTAGAAGCCCACTCCAAATACCTCTTCTCCTCTTTTTGTGCCTGTGTAGAGTTTGACATTTGACTGTGCTGACTTAAATAGTGTACTGTGCTATCTGGGAATGCTTCAGTTAGAGATGGTTGGTTGGTTTTGAATGGATTAGAATATCAGGCTACATTTTCTACAGAATTTCCACCTTACCATGTGCGAAACTGTCTGTAGAATTCCTCTGTTCTAGTTTCAACACTGTTTGCTTTAGTTTGTAGTCAACAGACACACCCTTCTCACCCACTTCCATGTCATATTTTCTTTGGAATTCCCTCTTTGTCTTTGTGACTTTGAGAGAATTGACTCTGTAGGGTGTACTTACCACTACTTACCCTAACAAATGTTATGCAACAATAGTATGCACATGCGCCTCGCACACTTTCTGTGTGTGACAGACCGACCACAATCTCTGTCATATCCAGAGAAAGGGGTGTGACTACTTTAGAGGTGGGACAAGAGATAAAGACGCACAGCTGTGTTATTTTATGTTTACACCTGACACAGCAGGACAGCAGCCATACCTGAAGTAAACTGACAGAGGTAAGGATAATTTAATAGGATTTGACCTTAAAGTCCAGGTAGCAGATAATGGACCTTAACTGACATTTATGTAGTTTATGTAATGTAACTAATATAAACGGGTTTTAACTTGACAAATTCTTTGCTAGTTTACAATTTTACAATTTATGCAACTCRCATATAAAAACCAGTAAGACTGCTGGAATGCCCTGAGCACAAGATTGTAATTTTTATGACTCACATAGTAGAGGAACATATTGCCTGTAGCCTACTTTACATGGTAAGCTGTTGCKCACCAAGTGGCACTTAACTTCACATCACTTCACTWWGTTATGGAAAACGGCTGTGAGGRTTTTTGTACACTATTCACAACATATTGAAACAATTACAATCTTCATACAATCAAAATCTTATTTCAGCAATAACATGTGGAAAAACCAGTGGTGGAAAAAATACTCGATTATCATACCTGAGTAAAAGTAAAGATACCTTAATAGAAAAGGACTCAAGTAAAAGTGAAAGTCACCCAGTAAAATACTACTTGAATAAAAGTATAAACGTATTTGGTTTTAAATATACTTAAGTATCAAAAGTAAAAGTATACATCTTTTCACATTCCTTATATTAAGCAAACCAGACGGCACAGTTTTCTTGTTTTAAAATACAAAATGTATTCCACTTTTTATAAGTGTTTTATTCACCGTGTGACGATGACCACAGGGCGTTGTAGGATTGTTTCCCGAAGTTAGAGCTGATTTGGAGAAAACCTCAAACACAACTTTTAGAACAGTATTACAATATTAGAAGAATTGATTTAAGAGTTTGCAATTTGGGAATGTTTTTTTGGGGGTGCTCTAAATTACTCTTTATATATGCGTTTCTGGCATTTAGAAATAGGTGCTACACTACCTTTAAGATTATATTAACTGCATTTTATTAACTTCCCATGTATAACAATCATGAAGTCTGCTTTTGTAAAATAGAACAAAGGAGATTTCGTGTGTTATATCAGTATCCAATGAAATCACAAGAGGTTGGTGGCACCTTAATTGGGGAGGACGGGCTTGTGGTGATGGCTGGAGCGGAATGGGTGAATGGTATCAAGTACGTCAAACACATGATTTGATGCCATTCCAATCACTTTGTTCAAGCCATTATTATGAGCCGTCTTCCCCTCAGCAGCCTCCACTGAATGAAATGTATGTAATGGAAAGAGGATTGCAAATGTTATTGCTCCATTCTAGAGGTGTCAACGTAATTTGCCAAATGTGGCCATTTCTGTAAAGCCAATGTCAAGAAAGCTGCATATTGATGGAAAGAAATGTCATTTTCACATTTTGCATACTTACATGCTCAAAGTTGAACAATTCCATCTTTGTTTGAATAGCATAARCTCTGAATTCATTACTGTAATGTGTTGTCATTCCCAACATCAAATATTTTAAAATCATTGTAGTGTTGGGAACAGAAGTAAGGGCCACATTATATATGATGGAAGGCCACAAATGGTCACTGAAAGGTACACAACATGATCTAAAGCATTTCTAAAAACATTTTGTCATTATGGGGTATTGTGTGTAGGCCCTGAAGGCACTGTGTATATATACACTACATGACCAAAAGTATGTTTGTCGAACATCTCATTCCAAAATGATGGGCATTATCATGGAGTTGGTCACCCCTTTGCTGCTTTAACAGCCTACTCTCTTCTGGAAAGGCTTTCCACTAGATGTTGAAACATTTCTGAGGGGACTTCCATTCAGCCACAAGAGCATTAGTGAGGTCAGGCCCTGATGATGGGCCATTAGGCCTGGCTAGCGGTCGGCGTTCCAATTCATCCAAAGGTGTTTGATGGGGTTGAGGTCAAGGCTCTGTGCAGGCCAGTTCACACCCTTCTTGACAAATAATTTATGTATGGACCTCGCTTTGTGCACTGGGACATTGTCATGCTGAAACAAGAAAGGGCCTTGCCCAAACTGTTGAAACAAAGATGGAAGCATAGAATTGTCTAGAATGTCATTGTATGTGGAAGTGTTAAAATTTCCCTTCACTGGAACTAAGGGGCCTAGTACGAACCATGAAAAACAGCCCCAGAGCTTATTATCCAATGGTGGTGAGGCTTCTGTGTGGCTGCTTGGCCATGGAAACCCATTTCATGAAGCTCCCGACAAACAGTTCTTGTGCTGACGTTGCTTCCAAAGGAAGTTTGGAACTCGGTAGTGAGTGTTGCAACCAAGGACAGACAATTTTTACGTGCTACGCACTTCAGCACTCGGCAGTCCCGTTCTGTGAGCTTGTGTGGCCTACCACTTCGTGGTTGAGCCGTTGTTGCTCCTAGACGTTTCACTTCACAATATCAGCATTTACAGTTGATCGAGGCAGCTCTAGCAAGGCAGGAAAGATTGTGCAAAGTTGTCATCAAGGCAACATATTTTTAACACTTTTTTGGTTTCTACATGATTCCATATGTGTTATTTCATAGTTTTGATGTCTTCACTATTATTCTACAATGAAGAAAATAGTAAAAATAAAGAAAAACCCTTTAATAAGTAGGTGTGTTCAAACTTTTGACTGCTACTGTATAAGACAAACGGATGACATATAACACAGCATGTGACTTTTATGTTTCTGTGTAGAGTTTGATGACCTTTGATTATGCTGGCATAAATAGGCTACATTGCTATCAGGTATTTGGGAATGCCTCAGTTAGAGATGGTTGGTTTGGATTAGAATACCAGTTTAGATTTTCAACAGAATTTCCGCCTTACTATGTGAGAAACTGTCAGTAGAATTCCTCTGTTCTACAGTTGCAGCACTGTTTTCTTTAGTTTGTAGTCAACAGACACACCCTTCTCACCCACTTCATTATCGTCTTCTGTTTGGAATTCTCTCTTTGTCTTTGTAACTTTGAGAGAAGTAACTGTAGGGTGTACATACTGGTACTTACCATAACAATAGTACTATAACAAATGTTACGCAGAGGTGAATGCTTTAGTACACTGGTTCTCAATCCTGGTCCTGGGGACCCAAAGGGGTGCACAGTTTTGTTTTTGCCCTAGCACTACACACCTGAATCAAATTATTAACTCATCAAAAGGCTTTGATGATTTGAGTCAGGTGTGTAGTGCTAGGGCAAAAACAAAAATGTGCACTCCTTTGGGTCCCCAGGACCAGGGTTGAGAACCACTGCTTTAGTCATTTCTATTGGACCTTGACCCCACTGCCCACTCCCCACCAAACCCCCTAGATGGCGTATTCCACCAGCACTCTTGCTGCTGGCTGCTTTGGGAAGATATACAGGGAGAAGTACAATGACACCTGGGCTGCAATCAAGAAGGTGCCACAACACTTAATCAGTAGGAGAGACCTGGAGAGAGAGTGTCAAGTATACAAGTGAGTATGAYCGACAATGTGCTATCATGGTATGTTGCGAAATGGTGATGATATCAGAGATGGTGTTGATGAGGGTGCTGATGAAGGTAACTACAGAAGTGATTAGTTGTGCTGTCTGTAGACTCCAATGCCCTCATAACCCTTTCTCACCATTTTCTTTCACACTTTCTCTGTGAACTGGGACTCCAGTAAGGCAATTCATCCTAACATAGTGAAGCTTCTGGGTAATCCAACACTCAAGGACTCTAAGTGGATCATCCCCATGGAGTTCATCTTTGGAGAGGAACTGGAGACAACCATCTTCAAATCACAAAAATCTCAAATACAGGTAGGCCTATGGATCCCACCGCTCCCACCAAACATGCATATGATGGTGTTGATGAAAGTTCACATAGCAAAACTTTTATATCTGAAATATCTGATTAACAAGTATCTAGGCCTACAGGATTTTCAGGGGGGCCTTCCCAACATTATTAAAAATTTCTATGACAGCCCAAGTTTGATTGACTTTGGTCTCCACTACTCAACTATATTTCAAATTGGACAGAGTGAATGGGGTGATTAGGGAAATGAGCAGATACATGTTGTGTAAGGTGCTGTAAAAACTAAAAACTAATTATTTGCTTGTCATCTCAGCTAAGGCTGGAAATAGCTCATAAGAACCTTGATAGTGCTGCTGCACATTTTATATATATTTTTATTTTWAATTTTTTAATAATTATTCTTTATTTATTTGTTTGTTTATATATATATTATAATTTTTTTGTTTTTTTTTCATTCTTATTTTTATTGTTATTATTTTTATGTATTTATTATTAGTTTATGTATTTATTATTATTATATATTTTTATAGTCTGCCACATCTGTGAGTGTGGAATGTGTTTTCTTGGTTGATTGAAAAACAAGAAAACTTAATAAAACTTTAAATTGGAAAAAAATGTTTTTTTAAATTCTATGTGCAAGTTAGCTCATCAGTTGATAATCAAAGCCTTTCTTCCCCCACAGTTGACTCCATCTATAAAGGCCACCATCATCACAGGCATGTGTGAAGGACTACTTTATCTACACAGCAAAGATATTGTCCATCAGGACCTCAAGCCTGACAACATCATGGTGAGAAAGGCAATAAAGTTGTTTTTGTTATTCTGATGTTCTTCATTAATGATGCAAGACTTTAGAAGCAGTTGTTCATCTGTTGTTTATCACTATCACATTATCACTGTAAATGAATAGACTAGAAATAAAACAATATTTCTCAACCCCTCTCAAATGATCTCTTCCAGGTAGAGCATGACACTCACCGAGCTGTGATCATTGATATGGGACTGGCCAAATTCTTCTGCAATGGCCTAAATTCTGCTATGGATTTGGGCAACGAGGCCTACTCTTCCCCTGAGGTCCTGCAGAGGCGGGGCCAACGAGACCAGCGTTCGGACGTGTGGGCTATGGGTAAAATCATTGCTGAACTCTGTGCCAGAGTCAGGCTGCACACCCCCAGCGTCTGTCCAAATAAGATCCAGGAGACCCTCAGTCTCCAAGGCCAGCAGTACTGTAACGCTGTCTGTAGGATGGTGCAGAGAGACCCCACAATGCGAGCCACCATGGCCGGAATCATGCCGGAGATACAAAGGGCAGGGGTAGATGGCGGTGGCGGCAACACCGGGGGGCAAAAAAGAGGACATCTTCTGACACCCTTTCCTCACACTCAGGTAAAAACCACATTGCTACGTCCTCAAGCTCCTGTACAGCGTTCACCATCTCCATCGAGATTTGAGCGCAATGCTTTACCAATGCCTGAGGTCAAGACGCTAGTGCGAGCTCCTGTGCAAGCGGCTTCTCCATCGAGATGGGAGCGTGCAGCCTTGCCAAAGACTGAGTTGAAGTTTGAGGTCAAGACAACACTGAGACCACAACCCGCACAGCGGTCACTTTCCCCATCAAGATGGGAGCGGGCAGCCTTACCAACACCTGAGGTCAAGAACTCACCATCTCCCCTTTCAAAGGTAGACCAGGTTACTGCTCTGGTTCCATCAGGCATAACTCAACCCAGTCAAGATGCCATGAAACAGCTTCTCTACAAAGAGGCATCGAGGGGTCTCCCATGCCCACTCCCCATGACGGGAAATGTGCGAATCCGCCGCTATGAGCAAAGGAATGGGGAAATGGAGACTTGGGAACAAAAGGAGGTGGTGACTGAAAGAGGGAGGATAGTCAAGTTTGAGGATGTGATGTTTAACAACAAGTCGTAAGAAGGTTATTGAGAGATGTGAAATAGTTGGGAGTTGATTTGACTCTGCTTTTCCAGAGCGTGGGCCACACCCCATCCTTCAATGTAAAAGTCTGACATGTTTCTGAAAAAGGCGAAAGACTGTATTTGGGACGGGTGATAATCTAATGGAATAATTCTAATGTCCAGTGAAACTATACTATGTAACAATACATTTACGCATTTTCTTACTACGGTAGACTAAATGTATATACTGTATGAATATATATATCAACAACAATAAAAAGTTGTATTGCACTGTTATGAAGGAAACCTAAGGTTGAGTAAGGATTCATGAATGATGTTGAAGGACTATATCACTTTACAGTATTGCTACAATAACTATCTGTGAATGTTGGTGAAATCTCATCCCTCTTGCAAATCAGTTGTATCTTTAGCTTGATATTCATTTGACTGTGAACATAGTAAAAAACATTTGTTTTGTATCATCTAAGACAAGAAGATCTTACATTTAGCTTACACTTAAGAATTAAAGTCATTTTCCACAAATAGATGCTGTGTTATATCCTCTTTACAACAACAAAGTGTACAAAAGGGCATCTCTTCAAGACTTTGTCAACCAGAGCTGTGTTCAGCTCCAGACAGGGTATCCCACTCACAGTTCATCCACTTCATCCCGTCAGAGGGAACTTCAACACAGGTGTTTGAGTAATCCTTTTTTTTTGTATTAATCATCGTATTAAGGCCAATCTGGACTGTGCAGACTTCATTGAGAAAGGAGAAACTAAATCAGAAATACAGTATCACATTGTCCTTGACCTTGTTCCATTTTCACTGCACTGCGGGGAGCTCTATCTTCTGGAGCAGTCAACCTGGAAAATATATCCACATCACAATGAAGTGAAAGTCAAGTTATACATCAACTGAAGCAAACTAAAGAGCACACATACAGACATGATAAATCAATATCATGATTTGATAATAAGCCACTGGATGAACTGTTCAAAGGTACATGGTGCATATCAGTGGCGGTCAGTGCCGTTTTAGATCAGGGAAGACATTCTTTTTATTTCTATTACAGCATATTGAATGACTGTCGTCCATTCCATTCACCCAGCTCAATGTAACATCGATAGGTTTAGGCTACTACATGATACTCAAATATTCCCTATAGCCATCATGAGGTTGCTATAACCTAGCCTACGAATAAAAGTTTACAATGTAGGTGCACACAGTTTAGCCATAGCCAGCTAGCTAACATAGCACCCCTCTCTGTTTGACACTGGTGTTTGAGTAGGCTAAACTAGCTAGCTGTATTCACTAGCTAAGTAAGTGAAAGTGAAAGTGAGGGGAAAAAATACTACGAAATATAGCTCTCTCTATCTCTTGCTTTTCCTTCATTTTTGACCAAATAATTTTGTTAAAAACTGTTCACCTATTGTCTCTGAGTGAACTACTCACCACAATTTATGCACTGCAGTGCTAGCTAGCTGTAGGTTATGTTTTCAGTACCATATTCATTCTCTGATCCCTTGATTGGGTGGACATGTCAGTTTATGCTGCAAGAGCTCTGATAGGTTGGAGAACGTCTTCCGGAAGTTCTCATAATTACTGTGCAAATCTTTTGAAGGGGGTAAAAACCATGAGCCTCCTAAGTTTTGTATTGAAGTCAATATACAGAGGAGGACGGAAACTAGCTGTCCTCCGGCTACACCATGGTGCTACCCCAGAGAGTGCTGTTGAGGCTACTGTAGACCTTAATTCTTCAGTGTTTTAATAAATTATTTGGTGACGTGAATATATTTAGTAAAGTTTTATCTAAAAATGATAACTTTTTTAATGTTCCACTATTAAACATTTTCTGAAATTCACTGAGGAGGATGGTCCTCCCCTTCTTCTGAGGAGCCGCCACTGGTGTGTATAGCATATGTCTAATTAATCACAACACAAACACTGTAGCATGCTTCAGCATTCTCAAATGTGAATTCAGAGTGGTCTATGTGTGGTTTTCTATACATTCCACTCAGCTAATACAAATCTAACCAAATACCATTTTAATTGTCATATGCTTCGTAAACAACAGGTGTAGACTAACAGTGAAATTCTTACTAACGGGCCCTTCCCAACAATTCAGAATACAATAAAACGATGGGATATCAGTTCCGAGTCGATGTGCAGGGGTACGAGGAAATTTAGGTAAATATGTACTAAAAGGTAGGGGTAAAGTGACTAGGCAACATGATAGAGTGTGTAGGTGTGTGTGTGTGTTGCAAATGTGTGTCTGTGTGTAAGTGTTATGTGTGAGTGAGTGTGTGCATGTGTTGAAGTGTCAGTGTAAGTACAGTACCAGTCAAAAATTTGGACACACCTACTAATTCCAGGACTATGTAAAGGTCTGCGTGTAGCTGGTGCAGAGGAGTCAGGCGCAGGACAGCAGAGATGAGTAATAAAAGTAACTTTACTCAAAATTACCAAATACATGTAGTAATACCAAGCCCACACAAAAGGACCAAAATACATAAAACAAACACACAACAAAAACCATGGGGAAAACAGAGGGTTAAATCATGAACATGTAATTGGGGAATTGAAATCAGGTGTGTAAAACAAAGACAAAACAAATGGAAAATGAAAAGTGGATCGGCGATGGCCAGAAGGCCGGTGACGTCGACCGCCGAACGCCGCCCGAAGAAGGAGAGGGACCRACTTCGGCGGAAGTTGTGACAGACTATGAAATAACACATATGGAATCATGTAGTAACCAAAAAAGGGTTAAACTAATCAAAACATATTTTTACATTTGAGATTCTTCAAATAGCCACCCTTTGCCTTGATGAAAGCTTTGCACACTCTTGGGTTTCTCTCAACCAGCTTCACCTGGAATGCTTTTCCAAAAGTCTTGAAGGAGTTCCCACCTAGGCTGAGTACTTGTTGGCTGCTTTTCCTTCACTCTGAGTTTCGACTCATCCAAAACCATCTCAATTTGGCTGAGGTCGGGTGATTGTGGAGGCCAGATAATCTGATGCAGCACATTATCACTCTCCTTCTTGGTCAAATAGCCCTTACACAGCCTGGAGGTGTGTTGGATCACTGTCCTGTTGAAAAACAAATGTTAGTCCCACTATGCGCAATCCAGATGGGATGGTGTATCATTACAGAATGCTGTGGTAGCCATGCTGGTTAAGTGTGCCTTCAATTCTAAATAAATCACTGACAGTGTCACCAGCAAAGACCCCCACACCATCACACCTCCTCCTCCATGCTTCACGGTGGGAACCACACATGCGGAGATCATCCGTTCACCTACTCTGCGTCTCACAAAGACATGGTGGTCCAGGGAAAAAACACCTGTTCAACAGAACAAACCAAAACACAACCCAAACAAATGACAGCTAACCAAACAATCCTGCACAAACCCAAGAGGGTAGGGCGAAATTAAATACCCCACTAATAACCTAAACTAGAACCAGGTGAGCAACAAGACAGACAAAACAAAAATACAAATAAAAGGGATCGGTGGCAGCTAGTAGACCGGCGACATCGACCTCCGAGCGTCGCCCGAACAGGGAGAGGAGCCACCTTCGGTGGAAGTCGTGASAATGTAAGGATTGGAGAGAAGGAGGAGTGTCTTAAGTGGGATATATACAGTTGACGTCGGAAGTTTACATACACCTTAGACAAATACATTTAAACTCAGTTTTTCACAATTCCTGACATTTAATCCAAGTAAAATTCCCTGTCTTAGGTCAGTTAGGATCACCACTTTATTTTAAGAATGTGAAATGTCAGAATAATAGTAGAGAGAATTATTTATTTCAGCCTTTATTTCTTTCATCACATTCTCAGAGGGTCAGACGTTTACATACACTCAATTAGTATTTGGTAGCATTGCCTTTAAATTGATTCACTTGGGTCAAATGTTTCAGGTAGCCTTCCACAACCTTCCCACAATAATATTCCTTCTGACAGAGCTGGTGTAACTGAGTCAGATTTGTATGCCTCCTTGTTCGCACATGCTTTTCAGGTCTGCCCACAATTTTTCTATAGGATTGAGGTCAGGGCTTTGTGATGGCCACTCCAATACCTTGACTTTGTTGTCCTTAAACCATTTTGCCACAACTTTGGAAGTATACTTGGGGTCATTGTCCATTTGCAAGACCCATTTGCGACCAAGCTTTAACTTCCTGACAGATGTCTTGAGATGTTGCTTCAATACAACGACATCATTTTCTTTCCTCATGAAGCACCCCCACAACATGATGCTGCCACCCCCGTGCTTCATGGTTGGAATGTTCTCCTTCGGCTTGCAAGCCTCCCCCTTTTTCCTCCAAACATAACGATGGTCATTATGGCCAAACAGTTATATTTTTGTTTCGTCAGACCAGAGGACATTTCTCCAAAAAGTATGATCTTTGTCCCCATGTGCAGTTGCAAACCATAGTCTGGCTTTTTTTATGGCGGTTTTGGAGCAGTGGCTTCTTCCTCACTGAGCGGCCTTTCCGGTACGTCGATATAGGACTTGTTTTACTGTGGATATAGATACTTTTGTACCTGTTTCCTCCAGCATCTTCACAAGGTCCTTTGCTGTTATTCTGGGATTGATTTGCACTTTTCGCACCAAAGTACGTTCATCTCTAGGAGACAGAACGCGTCTCCTTCCTGAACGGTGTGACGGCTGTGTGGTCCCATGGTGTTTATACTTGCCTACTATTGTTTGTACAGGTGAACGTGGTACCTTCGGGCGTTTGGAAATTGCTCCCAAGTATGAACCAGACTTGTGGAGGTCTACATTTTTGGGCTGATTTCTTTTGATTTTCCAATGATGTCAAGCAATGAGGCACTGAGTTTGAAGGTCGGCCTTGAAATAAATCCACAGGTACACCTCCAATTGACTCAAATGATGTCACTTAGCCTATCAGAAGCTTCTAAAGCCATGCCATCATTTTCTGGAATTTTCCAAGCTGTTTAAAGGCACAGTCAACTTAGTGTATGTAAACTTCCGACCCACTGGAATTGTGATACAGTGAATTATAAGTGAAAAAATCTGTCTGTAAAAAATTGTTGGAAAAATGTATTGTGTCATGCACAAAGTAGATGTCTTAACCAACTTGCCAAAACGATAGTTTGTTAACAAAAAATGTGTGGAGGGGTTGAAAAACGAGTTTTATTGACTCCAACCTAAGTGTATGTAAACTTCCGACTTTAACTGTATATCTGGTTGGGAGAAATGTTGGGTTGTCTGAATTACAGCTGTACAGAACCTTTGGGAAGAATTAAACTTGGTTAAAGCTTCTCTAGCGTCCGTGAGTTATTTACTCTGAAAAATAAGAACCTAACACCTGCAATCCATGGCTTCTGGTTGGGATATGTACGTGCTGTCACTGTGGGGATGATCATCAATGCACTTATTAATGAAGCCGGTGACTGATGTGGTAAACTCCTCAATGTTATTGGTTGAATCCTGGAATATATTCCAGTCTGTGCTAACGAAACAACATCCGTATTGAGCGTGTCACTGGTATTTCCTCTTTGAGTTTTTGCTTGTAAGCAGGAATCAGGAGGATATATACTGAACAAAAATATAAACGCAACATGTTTCAACGCAACATGTTTCAACACAACATGTAAAGTGTTGGTCCCATGTTTCAAATAAAAGTAGCTTATTAAACAGCATTGATTTCACATGACTGGGCAGTTATGTCTGTTGCCTGCAGACATAAATACTCCTCAGCACCCCCCCACCCACCCTCAGGCGATCCCACAGGTCAAGAAGCCGAATGTGGAGGTCCTGTGCGGTTGGTCTGCGGTTGTGAGGCTGGTTGGGTGTACTGCGAACAATTCATTCTTTGATTTATGACATTATTTTGTTGCCATAAGTTTTATTTAGTCTTCTAGGGCAAAATATTATGACAGAACAGAAGATGCATGTATCTAATTATAGAATTATAGACAAGTTGACGAACAAATAGCTGCATGTGTGTTGTGTATGTTGGGGTGTCAGTGTAAGTATGTGTGATTGTGTGGGTAGAGTCCAGTGTGTGTGTGTGTACATAGAATCAATGCAAGAGAGTTAGTGCAAAAAAGGGTCAATGCAGGTAGTCTGGGAAGCCATTTGATTAGCTATTAGGCAGCTTTGCTTAGCAGTCTTTGGGCTTGGGGATAGAATCTGTTCAGGGTCCTGTTGGTTCCAGACGTGGTGTACTGGTACCACTTAGCGTGCGGTAGCAGAGAGAACAGTCTATGGCTTGGGTGGCTGGAGTCTTAAACATTTTTGGGCCTTCCTCTGATACCGCCTGGTATAGAGGTCCTGGATGGCAGGGAGCTCGGCCCCAGTGATGTACTGGACCATACTCACCGCCCTCTGTAGCGCCTTCCAGTCTGGTGCCTTGCAGTTGCCATACCAAGCGGTGATGCAGCCAGTCAAGATGCACTCAATGTTTCAGTTGTAGAACATTTTGAGGATCTGTGGGCCTATGCCAAATCTTTTTTGCCTCCCGAAGGGGAAGAGGCACTGTCTTGCCCTCTTCACAACTGTGTGGGAGTGTGTGGACCATGTTAATTCCTTAGTGATGTGGACACCGAGGAACTTGAAGCTCTCAACCCACTCCACTACAGCCCCATCGATGTGGATGGGGCCATGCTCGCGCCTCTGTTTGCTGTAGTCCACGATCAGCTCCTTTGTCTTGCTGACACAAAGGGAGAGGTTGTTGTCTTGGCACCACACTGGCAGGTCTCTGACCTCCTCTCTTTGGGCCATGACCAGCCTTTTCAAAGCATTTCATGGCTGCAGATGTCAGTACTACGGGTCAATAGTAATTTAGGCAGGTTACCTTGGCGTTCTTGAGGAAGGGGATTATGGTGGTCTGCTTGAAACAGGTTTCTATTACAGACCGGGTCAGGGATAGGTTGAAAATGTCAGTGAAGACACTTTCCAGCTGGTCAACATATGCTCTGAGTATTCATCCTGGTATTCTATCGAATGTTAACCTGTTTAAAGGACAAAGGACTTACCTACATTGGCTACGGAGAATGAGATCACACAGTCGTCTGGAACAGCTAGTGCTCTTATGCATGGTTCAGTGTTTCTTGCCTTTAACCTCTCTTGGGTACGTGAGACGTTAGCGTCCCACCTCTTCAACAGCCTGTGAAACTGCTGGGCGCCAAATTCAAATACAGAAATACTCATTATAAAAATTCAGAAAACAAAACATATTTTACATAGGTTTAAAGATTAACTTCTTGTGAATCCAACCACGGTGTCAGATTTAAAAAATGCTTTACGGCGAAAGCATACCTTATGATTATTTGAGAACACAGCCCAGCAGACAAATCATTACAAACAGTAACCAGCCAAGTAGAAGAGTTACACAAGTCAGAAATAGAGATAAAATTAATCCTTTACCTTTGATGATGTTCATATGGTTGCACTCAGCAGACATTCATTTACTCAATAAATGTTCCTTTTGTTCGATAAAGTCTCTTTATATCCAAAAACCTCAGTTTTGTTAGCGCGTTTTCTTCAGTAATCCACAGGCTCAAACTCAGTCAAAACAGGCAGACAAAAAATCCAAATTGTATCCGTAAAGTTCATAGAAACATGTCAAACGATGTTTATATTCAATCCTCAGGTTGTTTTTAGCCTAAATAATCGATAATATTTCAACCGGACAATAACGTCGTCAATATAAAATGTAAACAAGAAAGGCACTCTCTCGGTCTCGCGCATGAAAAAGCTCTGTGACCCTTTAGGATCCACTCATTCAAACTGCTCTTACTTCCTCATTTTTCAGAATACAAGCCTGAAACAATTTCTAAAGACTGTTGACATCTAGTGGAAGGCATAGGACCTGCAATTTGAGTCCTAAGTCAATGGATACTGTAATGGCATTGAATAGAAAACTACAAAACCAAAAAGAAAACTACTTCCCGAATGGATTTTTCTCAGGTTTTCGCCTGCCAAATCAGTTCTGTTATACTCACAGACKCTATTTTAACAGTTTTGGAAACCTTAGAGTGTTTTCTATCCAAATCTACCAATTATATGCATATCATATCTTCTGTGCCCGAGAAGCAGGCAGTTTAATTTGGGCATGCTTTTCATCCAAAATTCCGAATGCTGCCCCCTACCCTAGAGAAGTTAAGCGAGCATAGAAGGCATTTAGCTCATCTGGTAGGTTCATGTGTCTGGGCAGCTCATGACTGGGTTTCCCTTTCTAATCCGTGATAGTTTGCGAGCCCTGCCCCATCTGTCGAGCGTCAGATCTGGCATAGTAGGATTCGATCTTAGTCCTATATTGACGCTTTACCTGTTTGATGGCTCGTCGGAGGTCATAGCAGGATTTCTTATAAGCCTTTAGCTCAGTGTGAATGTTGCTTGTAATCCATTATTTCTGGTTGGGATATGTACGGTCACTGTGGGGATGACGTCATCGACAAACTTATTAATGAACCTGTTGACTGATGTGGTAAATTCCCCAACGTTATCGTATGAATCCCGGAATATATTCCAGTCTGTGCTAGCGAAATAGTCCTATAGGTTAGCATCAGCTTCACGGACAAATCTGGGTTTAATGGATGCCCGGAAAACTCTACCTGCCCAATGCATAGTGACAAATGTACAGTTTGGTGGAGGAGGAAAAATGGTCGGGGGCTGTTTTTCATGGTTCGGGCTACACCCCTTAGTTTAAGTGAAGGGAAATCTTTACGCTTCAGCATAAAATTACATTCTAGACGATTCTGTGCTTCCAACTTTATGGCAACAGTTTGGTGAAGGCCTTGTGGACTGTAGTATACTGTAGTATTTACTGGACTGTTTTTCAGACATTGTATTATTTACTGTACTGTTTTGTTTTATTATCTTTGACATATAGAGCCTTCAGAAAGTATTCAGACCCCTTGACTTTTTCCACATTTTGTTACATTACAGCCTTACTCTAAATTGATAAAATTATTTTTTCCCCTCATCAATCTACACACAATACCTCATAATGAGAAAGCAAAAACAGGTTTTTAGAAATGTTTGCAAATTTATGAAAAAAACAACAACTGAAATATCACATTTACATACAGTATTCAGACCGTTTACTCAGTACTCAGTACCTTTGGCAGCGATTACAGCCTTCTTGGGTATGATGCTACAAACTTGGCACACCTTTATTTGGGGAGTTTCTCCCATTCTGTAGATCCTCTCAAGCTCTGTCAGGTTGGATGGGGAGCATTGCTGCACAGCTATTTTCAGGTCTCTCCAAAGCCACTCCTGCGTTGTCTTGGCTGTGTGCTTAGGGTCGCTGTCCTGTTGGAAGGTGAACCTTTGCCCCAATCTGAGGTTCTGAGCGCTCTGGAGCAGGTTTTCATCAAGGATCACTCGGTACGTTGCTCCGTTCATCTTTTCCTCGATCCTGACWAGTCTCCCAGTCCCTGCCGCTGAAAAACATCCCCACAGCATGATGCTGCCACCACCATGCTTCACCGTAGGCATGGTGCCAGGTTTCCTCCAGATGTGACGCTTGGCATTGTGAGAGCAAAATTGCAAGATTATGTTATAATACTTTTATTTCAAGAAATGGTTGTTTTATTCAACAGAATAAAGGGTTCTTATAACTCTATTTTGTCTGTGTGAACTGAAAGTGGGCCTCTGGGAGATAACACTGACAGGAGATTTACGATGTCTTTGGAGATACCGCATTCCAGAGCATGAGTTAATGTTTCTGTTCTATAAGGTACCAGGGAGCGATGACTCCAGGGCTAGATATTGGTCTCTACACAATGAGATACTGTCTGCTGTGGATTAGAAGTATCTTTCATACAAAATGTAACCTTTTGACACATTTCATACATCTGTTGTTTGTCATGAACATCCAGGAGGATGGACTTTGCTATAAAATGCTGTGGCTCAAACCAGCTGGTTGAGTTCTCAGTGATCACTTCCAGGGGAGATTACCAACCAGCTCCATTACTGCACTAATTAAATAGTAAAGTTTGATTGTTTTGAAGAAATCTAAAAGTCTCTCCTTTTGATTACAATAATTCCACCACAGAATTGAGGACAAAGAGTTCAATCTTGGTTTCGTAAGACCAGAGAATCTTGTTTCTCATGGTCTGAGTGTCTTTAGGTGCCTTTTGGCAAACTCCAAGCGGGCTGTCATGTGCCTTTTACTGAGGAGTGGCTTCCGTCTGGCCACTCTAACCTAAAGGCCTGACTGGTGGAGAGGCTGCAGAGATGGTTGTCCTTCTGGAAGGTTGTCTCATCTCCACAGAGGAACTCTAAAGCTCTGTCAGAGTGAACATCGGGTTCTTGGTCACTTCCCTGACCAAGGCCCTTCTCCCCCGATTTCTCAGGTTGGCTGGGCGGCCAGCTCTAGGAAGAGTCTTTCTTGGTGGTTCCAAACTTCTTCCATTTAAGAATGATGGAGGCCACTGTGTTCTTGGGGACCGTCAATGCTGCAGACATTTTTTGGTACCCTTCCCCAGATCTGTGCCTCGACACAATCCTATGTTGGAGTTCTACGGACAAATCCTTTGACCTCATGGCTTGTTTTTCGCTCTGACATGCACTGTCAACTGTGGGACCCTATATAGACAGGTGTGTGCCTTTCCAAATCATGTCCAATCAATTTAATTTACCACAGGTGGACTCCAATCAAGTTGTGGAAACATCTCAAGGATGATCACTGGAAACAGGATGCACCTGAGCTCAATATCGAGTCTCATAGCAAAGGGTCTGAACACATACGTAAATAAGGTGTCTGTTTTAATTTCTAATACCTTCTTAAATTTTTTACCGTTTTTTATTTGTCATTATGGGGTATTGTGTGTACATTGCTGAGGGAAAACATGTATTTTATACATTTTAGAACAAGGCTGTAACGTAACAAAATGTGGAAAAAGTCAACGGGTCTGAATACTTTCCGAAGGCACTGTAGAAGTGGAGGCTTTATGCTTCAGAAAACCTACAGTAGAAATAAAGAAATGCAAATAAAGAAATGTCCTCTCACTGTCAACTGCGTTTATTTTCAGCAACCTCCACAGACATTTGACTAACAGAAATGGAATAATGTGTCCCTGAACAAAGGGGGATCAAAATCAAAAGTAACAGTATCTGGTGTGGCCACCTGCTGCATTAAGTACTGCAGTGCGTCTCCTCATGGACTGCCCCCGATTTGCCAGTTCTTGCTGTGAGATGTTACCCCACTCTTCCACGAAGGCACCTGCAAGTTCCCATACATTTCTGGGGAGAATGGCCCTAGCCCTCACCCTCCGATCCAACAGGTCCCAGACGTGCTCAATGGGATTGAGATCCGGGCTCTTCGCTGGCCATGGCTGAACACTGACATTCCTGTCTGACATTCCTGCCTGCATTGACAACAAGCTCAGTCTGATGATGCTGTGACACGCCGCCCCAGACCATGACAGACCCTCCACCTCCAAATCGATCCCGCTCCAGAGTACAGGCCTCGGTGTAATGCTCATTCCTTCGATGATAAACGCGAATCCGAGCATCACCCCTGATGAGACAAAACCACGACTCATCAGTGAGAGCACTTTTTGCCAGTCCTGTCTGGTCCAGCGACGGTGGGTTTGTGCCCATAGGCAACGTTGTTGCCGGTGATGTCTGGTGAGGACCTGCCTTACAACAGGCCTACAAGCCCTCAGTCCAGCCTCTCTCAGCCTATTGCGGACAGTCTGAGCACTGATGGAGGGATTGTGCGTTCCTGGTGTAACTCAGGCAGTTGTTGTTGCCATCCTGTACCTGTCCCGCAGGTGTGATGTTCGGATGTACCCATCCTGTGCAGGTGTTGTTACACGTGGTCTGCCACTGCGAGGACGATCAGCTGTCCATCCTGTCTCCCTGTAGCGCTCTCTTAGGCGTCTCACAGTACAGACATTGCAATTTATTGCCCTGGCCACATCTGCAGTCCTCATGCCTACTTGCAGCATGCCTAAGGCACGTTCATGCAGATGAGCAGGGACCCTGGGCATCTTTCTTTTTGTGTTTTTCAGAGTCAGTAGAAAGGCCTCTTTAGTGTCCTAAGTTTTCATAACTATGACCTTAATTGCCTACCGTCTGTAAGCTGTTAGTGTCTTAATGACCGTTCATTAAGACATGTTCATTAATTGTTTATGTTTCATTGAACAAGCATGGAAAACAGTGTTTAAACCCTTTACAATGAAGATCTGTGAAGTTATTTGTATTTTTACGAATTATCTTTGAAAGACAGGGTCCTGGAAAAGGGATGTCCCTTTTTTGCTGAGTTTAGTAAAGAGCACTTTTTCTATAATCTAAATAGGTAGGACTGGGGTTTGAATAGATTGTTTTACATGTCTGCTCTTTTCTATAAACGGTAGGGAACACAATATATGATCTATACTTGACATGTTGGTTTCTCTCTTATGGGTGGAGCAAATTGAGATATGGGGCAGGGGAATGGGCAGTATATATACAAATGAAATACTGTAGATAAAAAAGTTAAAGTGTAGCGTTTTTGCAGACGGTAGTGTTTTTGCAGACATTGCTGTATAATTGACTACAGTGCTTTTGTAGTAAGTACTCTAGTATTTACTATA
Source organism: Salvelinus sp. IW2-2015 (assembly GCF_002910315.2). NCBI lineage: Eukaryota > Metazoa > Chordata > Actinopteri > Salmoniformes > Salmonidae > Salvelinus > Salvelinus sp. IW2-2015. Next base: position 11,254,609 of record NC_036874.1, on the reverse strand, counting down.
GTATTCTACAGTATACTACATCATTCTATATTAAGTACTACACATGATTGAGGGATACTACAGTGTGTAGTATAGTATTCTACAGTATACTACAGTTTTATAGAATTCTATAGGAAGTATTGTAGTCTTCTATAGCAAACTGTAGTATTTTTTTATGTGGGTCTCTTGGTAAAAAGTATGGTCTGCAGCTTATCATGAGGTATTCTAACTCAGGCGAGCAAAAACTTGAGACTTCCATAACATTAGAGGTTGTGAACCAGCTGTTGTTAACAGAGACACTACCCATCCTCCCGTCATCTTAACCGGGTCTGCTGTCCGGTCTTGACGATGAAAAACCAGCGAGATGTATATTGTCCATGTCCTCGTTCAGCCACGACTCTGAGAAATATAGAATATTACAGTTTTTCAGGTCCCGTTGACAGGAGACTCGAAATGAGCTCATCCAGTTTGTTATCCAGTGACTGTACATTTGCCAACAGAAAAGGGGAGGGGTGTTACTGTTAGTTTCATTTTGTGTTACATGACTTATGGCCTATTGCGCCTTTGTTTGGTCCTGCTCATTTTACTAGATGCTCATTGATCTTGATCGATCTTGAATAATCATTGATCATTTTACTCTAGCGTCTCATTGATGTCAAATCCTGAGGTCAAGGCAATTGGTGAAAGATCATTCATCATCTTGGAGAAGGATGAAGGAACATTACATATTTATGCCATATGATCATCAATTAATGTTTTTGAATGTTTAGCTGTTTTTTGTTGATCGAACCACATTGTGTGTGTGTGTGTGTGCGTGCATCCAATCCGCTGTGCACCCATTCAGTCATTACAGACCCCTGACCAGAAGCAGACCTTTTCCCTATGAATGGATAGCTAACAAGATGGGAAACACCACCCTCCTGGAGCTAATGCCATATCGTGTACACATCCATATAATCCTTTCAGATCTAAAATAATTGTCATGGGGTGGGAACAGACAGGGTGCGAGTCTCAAACCAACCCCTTGCTCCATTGGCACCACCCCTAGATGAGAACATATCCACCACTGCTCACTGATAGGCTAAGTATTGACAAGTGGCAGAAGCTAGGGATTGGCTTGAACAGAGATTGAGCCACCCTTTGTTTCAGTACCCATGACCACGTCAATGCCCATCTAGGTATTTGGTTATATTTTAGGAGAAAAAGTGTGGCTACTGTTTTGGTAAGTGGCAGGACAGGTATATAATCTGGATACACGCAACGCTGTTCAGTTAGAGCAGAACGAGGTGATGACTAAAGGAGGGAGGGTAGTGAAGTTTGAGGATGTGATGTTTAACAAGTTATAAGGTTATGGAGTGTTTGTGAAATAGATGATTTGACTGCTTCTCCAGAGGGTGGGCCACTCCCCTTACATCCTTCATTGGAAAAGTCTGACATGTTTATGGAGAGGTAATATTATATTTGGGAGACGGGATTAACGAATGGAATAATTCTAAATGTCCAGTAAAACTATAATAGACGTATCTAACAGTGACAATTCCCCACTACAGTAGACCCAATTTTTTAAAATTAAATCAACAATAAATGTTCTTGCACTCGTAAGAAGGAAACCTTGGAGTGAGTTAAGGTTGAGTAAGGATTTAGGGATGATCTTGAAAGTACTATCACTTCTCCTAATGCTACATGTTACAGTATGGCTACAATTTTGCACACCTGATTAGGTGCAAGTTCACAGAGGCAATTAGAGTCAAAAAAGTAATCGGTTCTGGGAATCTTATTCCTCTTGTAAATCAGTTGCATCTTTAGCACTGTATCATACATTTTACTTTGTACATTAGGGCTCTCCAACCCTGTTCCAGGAGAGCTACCTTCCTGTAGATCTTCGCTCCAACCCTTTTCTAGCACACCYGATTCTACTAATTAGCTAGTTGATAAGCTGAAATCCGGTTAGTTACAACTGGGGTTGGAGTGAAAACCTACAGAAGGGTAGCTCTCCAGGAACAGGGTTGGAGAGCCCTGGTGTAAATAGTAAAAAGCATTTGTTTTGTATCATTTATGACAAGAAGCTGTTCATTATTTCTTACTCTTAAGAATCTTAAGTCACTTTTCACAAATAGATATCCTCTTTACAACTAGCCTGGCTGACGCAACTCACGTGACTACACAGCGAAGAGCTGTGACCAAGAGCTGTCAGCCAGACTACTTTACAATAGTGTAAAAAAATTGCCTCTTGCAAGACTGTCAACCAGAGCCATGTTCAACTACAGAAAGGGTAACCCACACAGTTCAAGGAACTTCACAGGTGTTTGACTAATCTTTGTTTATTAATCATTGTATAAGGCCACTCTGGACTGTGCAGACTTCATTGAGAGGAATTAAAATCAGAAATACAGTATCACATTGTCCTGGTTACATTTTCAATGCCCTGCGGTGAGCTCCATCTTCAGGCGCAGTCACCTTGGACAGCATATCCACATCATAATGAAGTGAAAGTCAAGCTATACATCAACTGAAGCAAACTGCAGAGCACAAATAGACATGATAATACAATTGCATGATATATAATAAACCACTACATGAAGTGTTAAAAAGGTACATATAAAATACGTCTTACGAATCACTACACAAGCATACACTTTAGCATGCTTCTAGAAACTCAAATGTGAATTCATGTGATAGTGGTCTGTGGTTTTCTGTACATTYCACTCATCTAATACAGGGTCTGTGTATCATGCATAATCAGGCTTCATATGGAGTAGAAAAGGTAAAGACATAGCCTACATAGTGAAGCAGGTCATCCAAGAGATTCCTAGATCAGATAGTAGCACACACAAAAACCTCAGCATACCTGGAGTAAGTGGAATCACATCTATTCCCATGTCAGCATGAAACCACCAGCACAACTATCAGGCGTACAATGCCTTCTCTCGAAGCCATCTTTGGTTTCAGCCAAGAGGCCTGAGTCCTCTATGTGACGCACACACAGAGGTTCAATTCCCAGTAGGGATCTAGTGTAAACAATCATATTCGTCAGGGGGTCCAGACAGCATGCAAAGAGGAAAGTCAGGGGACAAGCCATGCAGTGAGGAGGACATTGCACTGGGGAATTCTAGGGGTGACAGATTTTAGATAGCACAAAATAAAAAATGTAAAATGTTGAAAGAATGGCTAGTGGGGAAATGCTGTAAATGCTAACCCAGTATACCTATATAAATCTTTAAATCAGTGATTCAGCAGAATCGGTACAACCAATGAGTGTACTACACAGTAAACTGGCACTAGTTTCCACATCACTTACCAGTGTCTGATTCCAATTATAGACCTAATTAATTATAGTGGTTTCTGGTCATCCATGGACAAAGTTCCTGGTTTTCAGCTCTCTTGGTTTTCAAACATTTCAGCCAATTTAGAGTATGGAGATAGTCAGAGACTTGGGATCTATGGAGAGCCCACTAGGACTTCAATCCCTCAGTTTTAAGCTACATTGACAAATCATAGGAAACCAACATAAAAGCTCCATAAGGTAACAAACAATAAGATAAAACAATGACAAACCACCATTCTGATGTGAATATAGMCAGCCCACCTGAAGGCAGTGCATTGATCATGTCACCCGCACCTATTCTATTTGACAAGGCAAAATGCAACCCCACGTTAATGCAATCTAGAGATTGAAGGAGATAACTGGAGAAAAGACACATTCTGATTGTAGTGATAAAACCCAACCATACCAAAAAGCTGTGCCAGAACTGTGAACCTACTGTGAGAAAATCGTTCAATAATCAGCCTAGATATTCAGGGCCTGTTTTGTGCATGTCCCTCAGACTAGGTGTTCTGATATAAGATCATTGTTGCCTTTGTCATAATGAATTTGATATGAACACGGAGGACCTGATCCTAGATCAGTACTCCTACTCAGATGCTTTATGAAGACGGGCCCAGGGGATGACTACCACGCTAATTGCAAACAGCACTTACCCATGTCAATATTCAGGGTAGCAGCTTCACTCCGTATAATATTAAACTGTAAAATCAGTTACATATGAGTCGTTCTGAAATTAGTGCCTTTTGCGTCCCTTTGATATATTACGTAGAAATTAAATATTAAAAGCCTGTTCTTTAAATGAAGTGCCCTTTAATACTGACCACATGGAAAATTTAATAAATCTCATTTAATAAACTTTTTAAACTGCCAAAATTCAGAATTTGGCATATCCCTCTAAGCATACTGTGACTTCGAGGAAGATTTTAACCCACTTAACCTCACCATTATTTGAAAGCCCTAGTTATTTTGTTGCTTTGACAAAGTAATTTCTGAAGACTTAATTATTTAATGTGATTAGTGATTCATTTTAAAGAAAAAAAAAGTGAACTGAACTCTCATTTTAATATGGTGAAATTCCTCTTTAAATATTTCTTTCAAAAGAAAGATTGAACATAATAGTCAAATCATAGTGTACAAGCAGGTGAGCTGGTTCTACTCTTTTTGGCTATTGTCTGGTGTTTTTTGATGGAAAAAAGAGCAGGTCGAACATAACATGTCTACCCTGTTACCCATAAATAGACAGGCTAGAAATGTTTGAACAATTTAATTTGCACACAACAAGCTTCCATTCCCTGTGTCACAAGGGGATTTATGGCCGACTTAACCCGGTTACGGTCAACCCTGTTACTTTATTTGGCACCTACTATGGTCATTTCTTTAATTTGACCTCGAGATGGGAAACCGTGTGCTCTTTATGGCAGAATGTTAAAATTGGGTGAAATCAAGTTCTCACCAAGTTACACTACTCAAAAGCCACCTAAATCAGCAGAAAGACCCATATGCTATTGCAATATCAGTAGCATAAAATGGTTTTTCATTTATTTATTCTATCCCCTAATCTTGCTATCACTAGAAACCGGTTCCATTCATAACTCTCGACCTGAAATTCTACTAAAAGGACAAATAGAACAAGACAGGTTTTTCTAAGGCAACGGGGGTTTTCGGCAGCGATATAAACTCATAGAGTCAGTCTTTTTTTCTCTCCTCTACCATAAGTCCCTTTCATAGAGTCAGTCAGTGGAGTGGTGATACATAGCTGGAGAAGCTCGAGATTCACAACTAGGGTGGAGAATGCGACAGTAAATCATTTAGACAGACAAAGCCTCGGCCCACAGATTCTATCTAGGCAGTGGAGAGCATTGGTCTTCGGTTCAGTCTCTGCTATGCTATTGTTAAAGTCTCAGTTGATAATGATGATCAGACCAGAGGAAGGAACAGAAGGAAAAGGCATGTGCGTATAATGGCCTCTAGTCCAATAGGGGGAGCCACCCACCTCTCCCCACTGTAGGCGTTGATATGAGGTGTGAAGGCAAAGAAAGGAGCGATTTTAGTGTCCAGGGCCCCCTCTCACATCCCTGCTCCCAGGCATAAGTTAGGAGGGGAGAGTCGGTGGTGGATGGGAGTGGAGTGGGTAATGGTGGTCCAAGTCAGTGGTTCGTGGGTTGGTTCTGTTTTTGTTCCTGTTGGAGCTTGGCTGGAGGTTTGGTGGGGGCTTCGACTGGCGGCTTTGCTGGGGCTTTGACAGGGATCTTGGGGGACGGCGCCGTGGCATGCAGGCCGGCCTCGGTGCCGATGTGCACAGTGATGTTGGTGTAGAGGGGGAAGTGGTCACGTGACAGCACCTCGTAGTCCACAGTGTTCATGCCGTCCAGCTTCCACGTCTGACGCGTCTTGGCCAGCATGTTGAACCTAGGGGGAGGCAGGGAGAGGGGATTTTAGTGATGGACTGTGGGTTTATTCAACAGACCTAGGTCTTATTCGATAGAGGGCAACATTCAGAGGTAGCAGATGGAAATAAAAAAATGTACAGATACAATGTGCTGCCTATTTGAAAGAATCTGAACGTGTCACCCTACTGAATGGACCCCAGCCATACACAAACATGTGTCAGTCCTGTACCATACCTCCTGGGGTTCACATCGTTTCCCTTGTCCAGCTTGTGTTTGATCATCTTGTATCGGCCCACCTTCACCGATGGACGAGAGATGAACATCCCTCCTAGGGATACTCTGAGAATGGGAGAGAGGGAAGGAAAGATAAATAATTTTAATTGGGTTATTATCTATTATAAATAATAGGATTATTCCGTGAATTTAAATTGTATCCTTTTGTTAGACAGAACAAACCACAATGGGTCCATAGCTCAATGAATTGGCTCAATGTTCYACCCCCAAAACTCCCAAGGACCCCTCTCACCTGACTCCAATGTCATCGTCCTCTCCTCCCCAGCCCCAGTAGTTGTTGGGGAAGCCGTTCATCTTCAGGTAGTGCAGTGGAGACAACGCTGACACCCCTCCGAAATACATCTTGTATGGCAGCCTAGGAGAATGACAGGATTAAAATAAAAAATTAAGGATCAGATAGGGAACAAGTGAAATCAGAAATGAGTGAAGCCACGCATAATGAAAGAACTAAATGACAACTAAAATATAATACATTTTGTGTTGAATAAACTAGTGAAAATCAATGCGACTTACGGTGAAAAGAGGAACTAATAACATAAGGGGAAAAAGAAGCAAAAAAAATTCAAAAAAGAGAATAGACTGACTTATATCCAAACTTGTCCATGGCGATGGCGGCATGCTTGGGGTTGGCATCGCACATGTAGGTGTTGCGGTCGTCCTCAGGGATGAGGTCCACATCATGGAAGAACAGGCAGTCCCAGTCCTCCTCCCGCATGGCCTCCCGGAACCCAACGTTCATTAGCTTGGCCCGGTTAAACGTGTAGTTACCAGCCTAAAGAGGAACAAGTAAGACATTTTTTATTTGGCCTTTAGAGACCCTTATGTCAGCAACAACCTGCAAATATTAAATATTGACATGGACTCTATACAAATTATAACAATAATAATAGGTTATTCAATATGAACGTTCACTATTTCCCTAAGGATTTTTTTTCTTCTCTTCAGTGGTGGCAAGGGTAACGGGGTGCATTGCTGCAAGCGGTATTGCAATGACATGCTAGCTGTTCCCATAGCCTTCCAGTCATTGAGCTAATGACTATCCATTTAAAAGTGCATCTCAGCAGAACGATAGATTGGAGATAAAAATACACTACATGGCAAAAAGTATGTGGACACCTGTTTGTCAAACATTCGAAAATCATGGGCATTAATATGGGGTTGGTCATCCATTTGCTGCTATAACAGCCTCCACTCTTCTGGGAAGGCTTTCCACTAGATGTTGGAACATTGCTGCGGGGGCTTCCATTCAGCCACAAGAGCATTAGTGAGGTCGGGCACTTATGTTGGGCGATTAGGCCTGGCTCGCAGTCTACATTCCAATTCATCCCAAAGGTGTTTGATAGGTTTGCGGTCAGGGCTCTGTGCAGGCAAGTCAAGTTCTTCCACACTGATCAACAAACCATCTCTGTATGGACCTCGCTTTGTGCACTGTTGTTATGCTGAAACAGGAAAGGGCCTTCCCCAAACTGTTGCCACCAAGTTAAGATTTCCCTTCACTGGAACTAAGGGGCCTAGCCTGGAACATGACAAATAGCCCCCAACCATTATTCCTCCTCCACCAACTTACAGTTGGCACTATATGCATTAGGGCAGGTAGCATTCTCCTGGCATCCGCCAAACCCAGATTCGTCTGTCGGACTGCCAGATGGTGAAGAGTGATTCATCACTCCAGAGAACACGTTTCCACTGCTCTAGAGTCAAATGGTGGCGAGCCTTACACCACTCCAGCCGACGCTTGGCATAGCGCATTGTGATCTTAGGCTTGTATGCAGCTGCTCGGCCATGGAAACCAATTTCATGAAGCTCCCGACGAACAGTTCGTGTGCTGACGCTGCTTCCAGAGGCAGTTTGGAACTCGGTAGTGAGTGTTGCAACCCGAGGACAGAGGATTTTTACGCACCACGTGCTTCAGCACTTGGCGGTCCCGTTCTGTGAGCTTGTGGGGCCTACCACTTTGCGGCTGAGACGTTGTTGCTCTTAGACGTTTCCAATTCACAAAAACAGCACTTAGTTGACCGGGGCAGTTCAAGCAGGGAAGAAATTTGACGAACTGACTTGTTGGAAAGGTGGCATCCTATGACGGTGCCGTGTTGAAAGTCACTGTGCTCTTCAGTACAGGCCAGTCTACTGCCAATGATTGTCTATGGAGATTGCATGGCGGTGTGCTCGATTTTACACACCTGTCAGCAACGGGTGTGGTTGAAATAGCCAAAACCACTAATTTGAAGGGGTGTCCACATACTTTTGACAATGTAGTGCATATATCATATTTGGCCCCCCGCTGCTAAATGATTATAGGGTAAACACTGACTTTGGTTCCATACAACAATAACGGGTAATGGGGTTAACCCATTAAATATATGGAGTGTGCGACTTCATTTTTATACAGTTTATTCTCCGTTAGTAGTCTCATAAAGCCGACCGTAGGCAACACAGGTCTGGTTTCAATGATGGACTCTGTTGGCATAGAGGAACTACGTCACTGCCTAGGTCACTACTTTATCTGCTTGAATAAAATACTACATACTAGCTAGCAAGATGGAGATCATTGAGGTTCTTTTTAATGAGTGCATTTCGCAAGTGGCTAGTTTGCATCAACTACCATTATTAAAACCACTGCAGAAGGTTTTGCCTGTAAACTTTGGCTTTGAATAGCAACGTGGATCACATTAGTGGAAACCAAGACTGTTCTCAGGGCTGGTTGTAGCTACATATTTGAGTCTGGACAATTTTTGCGTTTTAGCTAACCCTAGCCCTTTTCCTAACCTTAACCTAATTCTCCTAACCTGCTATGAAAAGTCACTTACTCTAGTCAAAGCTGGCAGACCTGCCCTGAGAGCAGTGAAAGTATCCACTAATGACATACAGCGTTCTGGCATGTCTGCCTCGTGATTTGTTGGGCGAGTGTTCGGAAATATATTTTTCCCTTGTCGACATAGGTATTGAATTACTAGTTCCTCTATACCAGAAGAGTCCATCATTGAAACCAGACCCTAGTCACCTGCAACTATTCAACATGGAAATTAATTGTGTAGTCTACATATAATGAAATCAATAGTCTGATTATTTACAGTACAACTGATCATCTGTAAATTGGCCAGGATGCTCTTGAAAAATAGATATCAAATCTCAATTAGCCCGTCCTGGTTAAATAAAGGTTAAATACATAAAAAAAATATTACAGCATACACTCAAATGGTCTAATAATATTCACTAAACTAAAAAACATCTCAGAAGGATTACACCTGGCAAGATATGACATTTGAGAGCGTTACTGAGGTCAATAGCATGAGTATTATTTGTTCCTGTGGTTCAGTGTGTGTGTGTGTGTAACTATGACAACCAACCACAGCTGAAGACATGCAAATGCTTGAACTGCTGCTAGCCTGCATTATCTTGTTTGAGTTGAGTGCAATCTGGCACTGGTTACGCAAAAATACTGCACACATGCAGAGTTATGAATAAATGCTTTAGACATGATGCTGTAACATCTTTCTAATGATAAATGCCTTAGAGCCAGTTTCATTTTGAGATGCTAACTTGGTAGAGGTTGGCTTGGCGTTCATATGTTGCAGGTAAACAACAAGCAGGCAGTGACAACTTTGCTAACAGTGTGAGGGTAAGACAAAGTGCTTGTTTAAAGTGTAAACAAAGGGATTGCTACAAGTTGTTAAGAAGATTAAACTCGGTTAAGCCTTCCGGTAAGCATCTTTCAACCATAAGGCTGTGTGTGATTCCATGGTTAGGACACCAGAGGGTGGTTTTGATCTAGGCTGAATGTATACTTGGCCTCACCACTACAGCTAGAACGTAGTCCAAATGAATATATATTTTGGTCAATTGTAGGAAGAGTAAAGAACATATTCACACTGATAGGCTATGTTACAGATTGCACAATCAATTGATAACATTAATGTTGTCTTTAAAACAGCAATCATCAGTTGAAACAGTGTTTTTCACAACCCCGTTTCGGTAAAAGGCTGAGCGATGGAGAAATGTGTAACCACTCCAATTCATAGAGCTATGGATGCAAGGACTGACCATTCATGACAGTTTCAACCATGTTTTGAGGCTAGACAGTGTTTGTTTACATTTACTTTGTTTACAAACATTGGAGAAAAACAAACTTATATGTTGGGTTCTCATGGAGTGTAACAGTTGAACTAAACTCATGAGGCATTTCTAAGTTATATTCTTCAAGAATCAAATGGGTACATATCATTAATTTATACATCCAAAAAGGTATGTAGCAACTGACGATTGCCCCTTCAAAATTAACCTTTTGAAACAATGTGTGTGTGTATATACGTATGCATTTCACCTGGTGGATGACGTAGATGCCGTAGTTGAGCTGCTGTCGCTGTAAGAATGGGTGAAGGTAGTAGAGGAGGAACTTCAGGTGGTGCTCCCGGTTTCTGTGGGGAATGATTATGGCGGTGCGGTGCCGTGCCTCACAGTCAGGCGGTCTGTAGCGCCCCCCGAGGACCACCAATGGATTCTTCCGCGCAACTTGGGCCAGTGTCAACCCAGAAGGAAAGCTGACGTGGATCGGTCCACCTGATAAGAGAAACGGGGTGAGAAGAAGCTAGATGTCATAACAGCATTTTATTGCTAGACCTATATCGTAACACACACCAATAAATTAAAAATCAGTAGGTTGTCCATGCTAGCATGCTTGTTCTAACAGTGTTTTTGGGATCAAATGTTTTACATGAGACGACAGTACAGAATGCAGTGTGCCCCCTTTAATCAATTCTGTTCGGTCGTCTCATATAAAACCTATCTCCAATCCAAAATGCTGCAGTATAGAGACAAATGTTTAAGTTTTAGCTTCACGGTCCAAATAAATACATGGGGGAGTGTAGGCCCAGGATATGTAGCCTATGTGCTTTGAAGTTTGTCACTTCAAAGTCAGTAACCACTGCTGGAACATGCTGTCTCATGTAAAAAAAGAAAAAGGATCTCAAATCCCCAAAACCCTGTTAGAACGAGCATGCTAGCATGGACAACCTACTGATTGGGGAAGTAGGTAGTCTAGTGGTTAGAGCGTTGGACTTGGACTTCAACCGAAAGGTTGCAAGATCGAATCCCCGTGCTAACAAGGTAATATGTCGTTCTGCCCCTGAACAAGGCAGTTAACCCACTGTTCCTGGGCCGTCATTGAAAATAAGAATTTGTTCTTAACTGACTTTCCTAGTTAAATAAAGGTTAAAAAAATCCCAATAAATAAAAGGGCACAGCAAAACATTGTAGGAGCCTTTGCTGTAGGCAAATCTCTTAGTTTCAGTGTGTATATCCAAATTTGAATGCAAAAAAGTAGGAAGTTGGACACAAGGTAAACTGACCATTTGAACACAAGTATATTCAGACCCTCTAGTTGAAGCGTACAACAAACACTCCTGTTGGGTCAGCCGCCACCAAGTCTTGGCTCAGTTTGAATGATCTCAAAGTCAAAACACATCCTGCCTTCCCTTACTAGGGGCCATCATTGAACAATTCCTGACTGTATAGGTAAAGCCAAGGTTCCACCATATCATGTCTACTCAATTCTGGTAACTTTCCCAGAAATCCTGCGTGAAGGACTCCCGGAATCAGAATAGAATAAGCAGGAAATACAGAATTCTCCAAACAGGATTTCTCCTACCGAAATTTTACTCAGAAATATAATGGGGCTGCCAGTTCTAGGACTTCTATTTCTGTGTGTGAACTCACCTATCAGGGGAGACGTCTTGGGGCAGTAGGGCATGTACTCGCCCCGGCCGTGGGCCTTGGCCAGGAGGGACAAGTTGGCGTAGACGTCACTGCCCGTGTGATTGCGCACGTGGGGCGAGCTGGCACCGGACGTCCCCGACGCAGTGGTCTCCGGCTTGCGGAAAATCCTGATGAAGTACGACACTCGCTTGTGGTAGCCCTCGCGGGACAGCAGAGCCATGACAACCAGCTGGACACCCAGGAACATGAACAGGTAGCGCCATTTTGACTGTAGCCACGTCGCCATGTCGCCGGCTCTGCGTCACAAGGAACTTGGAGAGCGGTTTGGTGATAGGTTTGGCTTCGTTAGTCCTAGCAACCTACACTAGAGGAACGCTGTGAGAGAATGCTTACTTTGTGGCTGGGTGAAATACGGGGTGGGATTGTCAACAGTCGGAATGGGGGTGTATGTTTTTACTGTAAACAAGCGGGCACTGTCAGTATTGTGCGACAAGTATGATATGACAAGTGCAACAGGCAATGGTATGGAGGTGCATCAATGAAAAGTGCAAAATCCTTGAGATGTTGAAATGTTTCTTTTAAATCTATTTTCAGATATTGGAGTGTAATATGATGTTAGATGAAGTTTATAGTAAAAGCACAGTGAGAAACCAAGAAAGGCACTTTGGTTTAGCTGATCACTGGAGAAGCAAAAAAGGAGGTTAAAGAAAATATCCTGAAAAAAAGATTGATGTCTTTATTTCAATCTCTTGTCCCACCACAAGTTGAGATGTGTCGATCTCCAAAGTCTGCTGGTGGCCCTCTGGTTCATTGATGGCGTGTGGTGGCGATGCCAGCCCAACATCATGCTACTAGAATTCCATCAGTGTCCAAACCACCACCACAGCTCGTTTGTTTCCAGTAAAACGGCTGACTGGGTGCTGTTGTGCTGCCTTGTGTTCTCTAGCTGCTACTCTCATGGGGGCCCTCTAAACAAACAGTTACCAACAACAAAAAGGGAGCACAGGCAGCTGTATAGGCCCCTATCTTTTACAGAGGATTATGGTTTCGTTTGGCTTGACAAGGCTGGCTAGAGAGGTAGGAAGAGGGAGTGGACCGAAACCAGTACAGTGGAAAGAGTAGTCAGGGGCTGGCTGTGTGTGTGTGTTAGGGGAAGGGTATGGGGACGGGGCAGACAGAGAGCAAAGAGAGAAAGGGGAAGGTCCATTGTCGACTGCGTTCTATTGTCTCATTCTGACTGACACTCTGGGCTGAGAGATGCGTCCAAGGGGGAGGGGTCCACCAGGYGTGGCGGACAGGGGCTCGGACCAATCACGATAATGGTGCTCTGAAAGACAATGAGAACGAGGTAGGTGGTTAAGTAGTTGTTACAATTTACATCCTATAATAATCTATTGTTGCTAGCATCTTTCCCAATTAGACTAACTGTTTACCACATACATGATGCACAGCCGGAACAAACAGCTTGTTTGTTTTCAGCTAAACAGACCAGCTGGAGAGAGCCAGGAGGAATCAGGCATAACAGGAACTCCAATACGGACGCCTTCAAAGAGAACAGACTGCTGGCAGCAACCGAGGAGCAGAAAGAAACACAAGCTCAGAAGCGATTCAGAGAATCAAGATAGAAAGCAGTGGACGTTCTAGCTCTAGGAAAAGGTCCTACTACTACTACCACTACCCCTCAGGCAGACCATAGAACGATTGTGGGTCGTTAAACGGTCCTGCTACTTGTGCTCGCGTAATCCTCCTTCCTTGCGATGGCTATCTGTTGGAGAATACCCGACACGTCGGCACTCACGAATCAATTAGTGCACATTAAAGACGCCAGCCTCAGACTAACTCTAATCCTAATCCCACATGGAGAGCCCAGGGATTGGCAGAATGGTAGAGAGATAGAGTTGCAGAAAACAGGATGAGAGTCAATGGGCGAGGGTGTGTGCATGTATAATAATGATATGTATCAGGGTTTCTGTTAGCCAGTAACAGCAGGCTTTTGGCCATAAAAACATTTAAATGGCGATAAATGAAATTGGCACCAATTTGCCCCCCCCCCCAAAAAAAAACATTGCGAAATAATGCTTTTTTGCCTACTCATTGATGGAAATCTATTTGACCAGTCATGCATATCGGTCTATGGGTTAATTTGCATAATTTTGTAGAATTAAATTGGCACGTATATTCTTTATGCATCACAGGCACAATACAGCCTTTTTGTCCCACAGTTGACAGTGCATGTCAGAGCAAAAACTAAGCCATGAGGTCAAAGGATTTGTCCGTAGAGCTCTGAGACAGGATTGTGTCAAGGCACAGATCTGGGGAAGGGTACCAAAAAATATATTCCTTATTGAAAGTCCCCAAGAACACAGTGGCCTCCATCTTTCTTAAATGGAAGAAGTTCGGAACCACCAAGACTCTTTCTAGAGCTGACCGCCTGGCCAAACTGAGCAATCGAGGGAGAAGGGCCTTGCTCATGGAGGTGACCAAGAACCCGATGGTCACTCTGACAGAGCTCCAGAGTTCCTCTGCAGCACGCCACCAATCAGGTCTTTATGGTAGAGTGGCCAGACGGAAGCCACTCCTCAGTAAAAGGCACATGAGAGCGCGTTTGGAGTTTGCCAAAACGTACCTAAAGGACTCGCAGACGACCATGAGAAGCAAGATTCTCTGGTCTGATGAAACCAAGATTGGTCTGAATGCCAGGCATCACGCCTGGATGAAACCTGGCACCATCCCTACGGTGAAGCATGGTGGTGGCAGCATCATGCTGTGGGGATGTTTTTCAGGTGCAGGGAGACTAGTCAGGATCGAGGGAAAAATGAACGGAGCAAAGTACAGAGAGATCCTTGATGAAAACCTGCTCCAGAGCGCTCAGGACGGTTGACCTTCAAAACAGGACAACGACCCTAAGCACAGTCACGATAACACAGGTGTGGCTTCGGGACAAGTCTCTGAATGTCATTGAGTGGCCCAGCCAGAGCCCGATCGAACGTGTCTGGAGAAACCTGAAAATAATGTAGCTGTACAGCGACGCTCCCCATCCAACCGGACAGAGCTTGAAAGGATCTGCAGAGAAGAATGGGAGAAACTCACCAAATACAGGTGTGCCAAGCTTGTAGTGTCATACCCAAGAAGACCTGGGACTAATCGCTGCCAAAATGTGCTTGAACAAAGGACTGGGTAAAGGGTCTGATGTAGATGTCATCAAGTTAAAAAATAAAGAACTACAAATTTGCACAACCTGTTTTTGCTTTGTCATTATGGGGCATTGTGTGTAGATTGAGGGGGAAAACTATTTCATACATTTTAGAATAAGGCTGTAATTTGGAAAAAGGGGTCTGAATTCTTTCCGAATGCACTGTAATTGCTTGAAACCTGAAAGTTTTACTACATATTAAGAGGCATGTTTAACCTTGCTTCAAAGTAGCCTAGACAAAATCTGACCATATCCGTGGAGGCAATTATTTTATACAGACATCCATATGCCATTGATACTAGTAGCCTATTTCTCTCATGTGCCATCAACTTTGTTTCATTGTCCGGTAGCCAAATGCACATTCACACGTTGCCTTGTGTGCATTGTTGCACTAATAATGGTAAGACATTATTATGGTATTATGGTAAGACCACCTTCCGGAGACACCTGAAACCCCACCTCTTTAAGGAATACCTAGGATAGGATAAAGTAATCCTTCTAACCCCCCCCCCCCCCTTAAAAGAGTTAGATGCACTATTGTAAAGTGGTTGTTCCACTGGATATCATAAGGTGAATGCACCAATTTGTAAGTCGCTCTGGATAAGAGCGTCTGCTAAATGACTTAAATGTAATGTAAATGTAAGAAAAAAATAGGTTAATCAACATTTTAAACTAAACGTTCTTATCCGTCGCATCAGATTCATTGCTTTTTAACGTTGTTCTATGTAGCCTAGGTCTACTGGTTGTATGAATTTAGGATCCATCATCCCACAACTGTCCCAGAGTCTGTTTGGGCCATTTCCTTCTCGACGAGCTGACCAATAAAAATAGGTAAACTTTACTATAGTGGATGGTAGATTGATATAGGCTCACAGGCAGTGCATCAATAAGGCTAGGGGAAGCTAAGCTTTCCTTAAGAAAATTAAAATCGSCAAAATTATGGAGCCTTATTAGCAAACTCCTCTCCAGAAATAAAATAATTCAAAAAAAGTAATATACAACAAATTACAGGGTAGCCTACTCTGCTGACACTGACAAACAATCAATAACAACTACGTTGTCCATATAATAGGCCTATGAGAAGGGGAGACACAAATACAATATGACATCCATCTAAACTGGAGGAGGACATTTTACAAAAACAATATTTTAAGTGGCAGTGAGCCAACAATGATAAAGAGTGAATATGCACAGTCACCAGCGATAGGGCCGATGCTCTCCGCTGGTCCCAATAAGATGGGTCTACTATTGTTGTTCGCTCAACTAAAAGACAGATTAGTCTTTTCATTGTCTTTACAGCAATAGCCATTTGCTTTCCACACTGTCTTCCCATGATTTGTATTTTGAAATATTGCAATATCCCTGACTGGGCCTCTTCACTGACGGTCGCAACTCCACAATCATATTTTTCCTTTCATTTATTTAGCAMATTTTTTTGGTACTTTTTTGAAACACCGCATTGTTGGTTAAGGGCACTTAAGTAATCATTTCACGGTGAAGTCTATACCTGTTGTATTTGGCGCATATGACAAAACATTTGACTTTAAATTATCTATTTGTTATTTGCAGCACGCGCTGACCAAATTGCGCGGACTGCCTTTCCTTCCGACTGTAGGCTTGTTTTTTTGTTTTTTTAAGGCAAGGGTCAGCTAAAGATCCTCTGTGGCCAAATCATGCTTTTAGTAGCCTATTTTATAAAAGTATTTTACACACACACACAGCTAATGTCAAATGCAGTAGAATTGCATGAAATGGGTTTTTCCCATGCAAAGAAATAAACTTATCCGACCGACTATTGCCGAGGCCTCTACACTACACGCGCTCAGCCATGCATTGAGCAGTCTGGATAGTCATTTAGGCTAATAATAATACTCAATCTACTCATCACATTACAAATAGTAGGCTCTCTTACATCGCATTTGCAGATTTATGATGCATGGAATGCTATATTATAATGGTGCATTTTGATGGTGAAAATGTGCTTCCCCAAACTTGAAACTCGTGCTCGGCCTATGCTAGTGATTGGGTTTGTTTCTCATCTTGTTGGCTGAGGGAAAGTAATTGTGGACAGTTATTTTAACATCTTCAAAGTACACGGTAAGGATACATGTCCTCAAATTACATTTTCTGTTAAGATGAATTACCATATTCTAAATGTGATTGTCATTCTGAGCACCGTGGGTGGACGCCCTATTCAGGTTACACACCCAATGCACATGGGTTCGGTACATTTCTCAAATGTCTGGTAAATTAAAGTGCTGCTGGTCAAATGTCCGGCGCCACATTTTCATAACAGAAACCTTGAAATGCGTGTGTGTGATCTGCAAATGTGAGCACATCAGTTTCAACAGAAATCTCCCTTACCCCACCTTTTCAGCTTCAATACTCCTTAATCCCCAGACAATGAGGAAACAAGTTCATTAGACAGACAGAGAAATGGAAAGACAAGAGGGTGATAGCATGACATGAGTCGGCAAAATGTGGAGATAATGGAACAGGAAGGAGAGAGCTAGAAAGAGGGAGAGAGTGAGGAGAGAAAGAAGGGAAAAAAACATTTGCTTTTGATGAGTACTTTTTTGTTTGCAACTTTAAATATGAGCAGATGGAAGGTGGAACTTCAGGCAGTCCTCTCAAATGAGTGTGGCCAGCAGCATCACGTAGAGCGCAACCATATAGGCATAGTGGCTAAATCCTTAGAGCAAACATGATACCCTTCATTTACTACGGTTTAAATGCACACTATACTACCGTATGTCCAATGTCCACTGCAGTTTCACCGTTGTTTAAATGAATAGTCAGGGTGTGTATAGTATCATCCCAGCCCGGTTAAGCGCTCAGGGGCCGTATTGACTTGAAATGGGATATAGGGTTGCTGCCTGGGATATAGTGTAGCAGGACAACTTGGCAGCTGGCAACTCCCTTGACAAAGCCAGGGCCTTGCCTTCTCAGCACACATATAAAAAGAGCCAGTGACTTGATTTAGATGCTCCTGTTCCTCAGGCTATGTGATGCTATGTGAGGGAATCTGAGAATGACAAAAAGGAGAGGGAAAGAGGAAGCAGAGTAGGCCCAATGCAAGTGGCTAGTTTAGTTGTCTCACCAGCGTTCAATCTAGGCTACATTCCCTCGCTCTCGAGTCTCGACATTTGAAAGTCAAAGAGGTAGAACTGGCATCACTAGCTCATGCAGGCCCGAGTCAGCCAAAACAAACATCTTCCCTCCAGTGTTCTTCCACCTCCTCACGTCACCCCCTCCCTCCTCAGACTGTAAAGCAGCACACACTTTAGACTGAGTGATGGCAGCTATGGAAGATTACAGGCAAGATATGGGACAATCCTTTTCTGCCTGGAGCCATCAATATTACATGTATACTGTATGTACACATGCATACTCTCACACACTGGAATGGATGAGAGAATAGTAGTCAGCGAGGGGGACGAGGAAAGAGAGAGAAATGAGGTGGGGAGGGATGGAAGGGGAGCAGAGAGAGCGAGAAGTATGCAAAATGTACACTGCTCAAAAAAATAAAGGGAACACTTAAACAACACAATGTAACTCCAAGTCAATCACACTTCTGTGAAATCAAACTGTCCACTTAGGAAGCAACACTGATTGACAATAAATTTCACATGCTGTTGTGCAAATGGAATAGACAGCCCAACAGGTGGAAATTATAGGCAATTAGCAAGACACCCCCAATAAAGGAGTGGTTCTGCAGGTGATGACCACAGACCACTTCTCAGTTCTATGCTTCCTGGCTGATGTTTTGGTCACTTTTGAATGCTGGCGGTGCTTTCACTCTAGTGGTAGCAAGAGACGGAGTCTACAACCAACACAAGTGGCTCAGGTAGTGCAGCTCATCCAGGATGGCACATCAATGCGAGCTGTGGCAAGAAGGTTTGCTGTGTCTGTCAGCGTAGTGTCCAGAGCATGGAGGCGCTACAGGAGACAGGCCAGTACATCAGGAGACGTGGATGAGGCCGTAGGAGGGCAACAACCCAGCAGCAGGACCGCGTACCTCCGCCTTTGTGCAAGGAGGAGCACTGCCAGAGCCCTGCAAAACTACTCCAGCAGGCCACAAATGTGCATGTGTCTGCTCAAACGGTAAGAAACAGACTCCATGAGGGTGGTATGGGGCCCGACGTCCACAGGTGGGGGTTGTGCTAACAGCCCAACACTGTGCAGGACGTTTTGGCATTTGCCAGAGACACAAGATTGGCAAATTCGCCACTGGCGCCCTGTGCGCTTCACAGATGAAAGCAGGTTCACACTGAGCACATGTGACAGACGTGACAGAGTCTGGAGACGCCGTGGAGAACGTTCTGCTGCCTGCAACATCCAGCATGACCGGTTGGCGGTGGGTCAGTCATGGTGTGGGTGGCATTTCTTTGTGGGGCCGCACAGCCCTCCATGTGCTCGCCAGAGGTAGCCTGACTGCCATTAGGTACCGAGATGAGATCCTCAGACCCTTGTGAGACCATATGCTGACACATGCACATTTGTGGCTGCTGGAGGTCATTTTGCAGGGCTCTGGCAGTGCCCCTCCTTGCACAAAGGCGGAGGTAGCGGTCCTGCTGCTGGGTTGTTGCCCTCCTACGGCCTCCTCCACGTCTCCTGATGTACTGGCCTGTCTGGTAACGCCTCCATGCTCTGGACACTACGCTGACAGACACAGCAAACCTTTTTTGCTGTGAGGATGATTTATTGTCAGGATGATTTATTGTCAATCAGTGTTGCTTCCTAAGTGGACAGTTTGATTTCACAGAAGTGTGATTGACTTGGAGTTACATTGTGTTGTTTAAGTGTTCCTTATTTTTTTGAGCAGTGTATATATAAATCATTATCTAAGGATCTCTGTTAGCGTGGCTGGTTATTCAGGATCCCACGCATGCGCTGTCCATAGCCAGGCAGCTGACCAGCCTGTCGGCCAGGCACAGGGAATCCACTAAGAGACCCGCAGTCCCGGGAGCAGTCAGCTCAACAGGACTGCTGGAAATATAGGACGACTAGGACCCCCCACTATAGGACCCCCCCCCCCCCCCCAGCAAAAAGCAAAAGCAGCGCAATAGAAGAGAAGAAAAGAGTGACGGAAAGTGGAAATATGTAGCCAAGTACTTGAAAACATCTGGTGTGTGTCTGTCTCAAAGAGCTGCAGAGCAGCAGCGGGGGTGTAGGAGTGGGGAGGAAGAGGATGGGGTAGAAACAGTTGATAGGCCTTGCGTTAGTCTGCCGCCTGTGAATCAAAGCCTTAACCTGCCGGAGCAGAGCGGGATGCCAGACACAAAGAGAAGGATGAGGGACTGGAGCGATGCCATGTTCGGCTGATTAGAGGAACGCGTACTATATCCATCCATCCATCCATCAGCATCTGTCAGCTGTGGAAGACTGTGCTCTCCAGCTTTAACCTTGTGATCTCTGTAGTCTGCAAATCTGCTCCAAAACAGCTTTGGAGCTTGGGCRGAAAAGGCCCTCAAATCCTTGCACTCTATTCAGAACCATTCAGTTCAACACACTGAAGATAGGCTCCACTGAGAGTCATGCAGACTTCTGCTACGTTTCACCTCAGATTATCAAAAGAACTGTACCAACATATCACCTGCCGCCAGTGTTCGATTACGAAGCAAACTGCGACAAATACTATGCCTGTCTGATGAAGTTACTGGTCATATCCACTGCACTATCTAGTTTCACTAGCTCATTCTTTATCTATTGCCATGAGTCACAAGACATCTCCATGTGTCACCTCTTGCTCAACAAACCTGTTATCACCCCGTGGGAGCATATAGGAGGAAAGAAGATACGGTATGAACAAAGCTAACAGAAATCATGTGAGGGGAAAGAGTAGACAAAACAGCTCTCCCCCCTCAGCTCACTACCACTCTCAGGTGTAAGGTGACAATACACAATAGGGAGACACTCCAGACCGAAACTGCTACAGACCTATATCTATCCTACCCTGCCTTTCTAAGGTCTTCGAAAACCAAGTTAAACAGATTACCGACCATTTCGCATCCCACCGTACCTTCTCCGCTATGCAATCTGGTTTCAGAGCTGGTCATGGGTGCACCTCAAAGTCCTAAACGATAGTGTCTTTGGAGTCATATTGCACTTCCTAAGGCTTCCACTAGATGTCAACAGTCTTTAGAACCTTGTTTAATGCTTCTACTGTGACGAATGAGGGAAGGAGAGCTCTTTGAGTCAGGTGTCTGGCATGAGCTGACCACGCACGCTCCCGTGAGAGCGACCTGCGTTCCATCGCATTTCTGAAGACAAAGGAATTCTCCGGTTGAAACATTATTGAAGATTTATGTTAAAAACATCCTAAAGATTGATTCTATACATCGTTTGACATGTTTCTACGAACTGTAATGGAATTTTTTGACTTTGTCTGGACCTAGTGCCTGCGCATTTGGATTGCTGTACTAAACGCGCTAACAAAAAGGAGGTATTTGGACAAATTATGGACGTTATCGAACAAAACAAAAATGTATTGTGGAACTGGGATTCCCGGGAGTGCATTCTGATGAAGATCAAAGGTAAGTGAATATTTATAATACTATTTCTGGCTTCTGYTGACTCCACAACATGGCGGATATCTGTATGGCTTGTTTGGGCTCTGAGCGCTGTACCCAGATTATAGCATGGTGTGCTTTTTCTATTAAAAAAATTWAAAATCTGACACAGCGGTTGCATTAAGGAGAAGTTTATCTAAAGTTCCATGTATAATACTTTTATCAATGTTTATTATGAGTGTTTCTGTAAATTGATGTGGCTCTCTGCAAAATCACTGGATGTTTTGGAGGCAAAACATTACTGAACATAACACGCCAATGTAAACTAAGATTTTTGGATATAAATATGAACTTTATCGAACAAAACATACATGTATTGTGTAACATGAAGTCCTATGAGTGTCATCTGATGAAGATCATCAAAGGTTAGTGATGAATTTTATCTCCATTTCTGCTTTTTGTGACTCCTCTCTTTGGCTGGAAAAATTGCTGTGTTATTCTGTGAATAGGCACTCACCTAACATAATCGTTTGGTGTGCTTTCGTCGTAAAGCCTTTTTGAAACCGGACACTGTGGCTGGATTTACAACAAGTTTGTATGCTTGTATGTTTGAGGAATTTTAATTGAGATTTCTGTTTGGATTTGGCGCCCTGCACTTTCACTGAAACTGCAGGGCGCCAAATTCAAAACCAAACGATTATGTTAGGTGAGTACCTATTCACAGAATAACAAAGCCATTTTTCCAGCCAAAGAGAGGAGTCACAAAAAGCAGAAATGGAGATAAAATTCATCACTAACCTTTGATGATCTTCATCGGATGACATTCATAGGACTTCATGTTACACAATACATGTATGTTTTGTTCGATAAAGTTCATATTTATATCCAAAAATCTCAGTTTACATTGGCGCCTTACGTTCAGAAGTTCCAAAACATCCTTTGATTTTGCAGAGAGCCACRTCAATTTACAGGAATACTCATAATAAACATTGATAAAAGATACAACTGTTATGCATGGMATTTTAGATRCACTTCTCCTTAATGCAACCGCTGTGTCAGATTTCAAAAAAGCTTTACGAAAAAAGCAAACCATGCAATAATCTGAGTTGGTGCTCAGAGCCCAATCAAGACACAAATATATCCGCCATATTATGCAGTCAACAGAAGTCAGAAGTAACATTATAAACATTCACTTACCTTTGATGATATTCATCAGAATGCACTCCCAGGAATCCCAGTTCCACAATAAATGTTTGTTTTGTTCGATAATGTCCGTCATTTGTCCAAATTCCTCCTTGTTGTTCTAGCGTTCAACTCACGACGCGCGGGCAGGTCCAGCGGAAAGTACGGACGAAAAGTTTAAAGTTTTATTACAGTCCGTAAAAACATGACAAACGAAGTATTGAATCAATCTTTAGGATGTTTTTAACATAATTCTTCAATAATGTTCCAACCGGAGTATTCCATTGTCTTCAGAAGTGCGATGGAACAGAGCTCGCTCTCACGTGAACGCGCATGGTCAGGGCATGTTCAGGTCATGATAGACCTGACTCCTTCCTCTCTCCTTCGGCCCCACTTCACAGTAGAAGCATCAGACAAGGTTCTAACGACTGTTGACATCTAGTGGAAGCCTTAGGAAGTGCAACATTACCAATATCCCACTGTATCTTCAATAGGAGCGGAGTTGAAAATCGATCAACCTCAGATTTCCCACTTCCTGGTTGGATTTTTTCTCAGGTTATTGTCTGCCATACGAGTGCTGTTATACTCACAGACATCATTCAAACAGTTTTAGAAACTTCAGAGTGTTTTCTATCCAAATCTACTAATAATATGCATATTCTAGCTTTTATGGCTTTGTAGCAGGCCGTTTACTCTGGGCATGCTTTTCATCTGGACGTGAAAATACTGCCCCCTACCCCAAAGAAGTTAAGCATCTCCAATCCAAAATTAAATCTAGAATTGGCTTCCTATTTCGCAACAAAGCATCCTCATGCTGCCAAACATACCCTCGTAAAACTGACCATCCTACCGATCCTCGACTTTGGCGATGTAATTTACAAAATAGCCTCTAACACTCTACTCAACAAATTGGATGCAGTCTATCACAGTGCCATCCGTTTTGTCACCAAAGCCCCATAGACTACCCACCACTGCGACCTGTACGCTCTCGCTGGCTGGCCCTCGCTTCATACTCGTCGCCAAACCCACTGGCTCCAGGTCATCTAGAAGTCGTTGCTAGGTAAAGCCCTGCCTTATCTCAGCTCACTGGTCACCATAGCAGCACCCACTCGTAGCACACGCTCCAGCAGGTATTTTTCACTGGTCAACCCCAAAGCCAATTCCTCCTTTGGCCGCCTTTCCTTCCAGTTCTCTGCTGCCTATGACTGAAACGAAATGCAAAAATCACTGAAGCTGGAGACTCATATCTCCCTCACTAACTTTAAGCACCAGCTGTCAGAGCAGCTCACAGATCACATAGCCCATCTGTAAATAGCCCATCTGTAAATAGCCCATCCAACTACCTCATCCCCATACTGTTATTTATTTATCTTGCTCCTTTGCACCCCAGTATCTCTACTTGCACATTCATCTTCTGCACATCTATCACTCCAGTGTTTAATGGCTATATTGTAATTACTACGCCACCATGGCCTATTTATTGCCTTACCTCCCTTATCTTACCTCATTTGCACACACGATACATAGACTTTTTCTACTGTATGTTTGTTTATTCCATGTGTAACTCTGTGTTGTTGTATGTGTCGAACTGCTTTGCTTTATCTTGGCCAGGTCGCAGTTGTAAATGAGAACTTGTTCTCAACTAGCCTACCTGGTTAAATAAAGGTGAAATTAAAAAAACAAGCTATTCATATTCAATTACTAAACAGCTCAACTGAAATCCTTGAGGACGGTTCCTGACTCCTGAGGATGTGATATGACCATTGTGATATAGGCTAGCCTAGGACGTGAGAGAACTTAGGCTCCTTCCCAGTCTGTGGTATCAACGCAGGAAGAGGCTTGAGCCAGAGACCAGCTCAGTTTGCACTGCCCTGAGCATCAATATGCACCAGAAAATGTGCTTTGTGACTAGAGCATTACCTTTACTTGACTGCCAAGACAAGGGAAAACTGTTCATATTTGGATAACCACTGGCTATAAGGCCAACCCTACATTCTAAAAAAGAAAAATAACCTACAAAGATACAGTAGATAGCTCTTCCACTAAACAAGTCCAGGCAATTAAAACATTAGCATACAGTGTGAAAAAAAGTGTCAGCATATTAATGAGGGCTAGCGCCCTTGTCATAGCAACCCATGGCAACACACTGGCCATTCATTGTCAGTGCAGCTGGTACATGTCTCTTTAGCTGCTCCCTCAGGTCTGAGTCCACTGGGACAGGCTCACTACTGAAGAGAAAAAAATAAAATTATCTCTACAGCTTCTCCTTTACTGTCTGCTGCTGCTTGGGTTGTAACTAGTTTGAGTAGTTTCCATAGCGCAAAGTTCATTTGTGGCTCGGGCACACACACACACCTCTGGGACAGCCCTCATTGCAACCATGATGACAAGCTGCACGACTCAGTAGCTAAGCAATGACAACCATAGGGACCAACCAGAAAAACTGAGGATAACCACGTAAACATTACAAAAAGGGCACTAAGAGTCACACAGTCATGAACGGCGAATGTGTTGCCTAGCCACCGCTACTATCATTCCAGAGTACTGGACAGAAAACATAAAGATGGCAGCCTGGGAAGGGTTCAACATCATTGTTAGATTGTGTTGGGGGAAAATGTAATGTCTTGCCCTGATTGGACCGAAAAGGAGCAGGGTCATGGATCTGACAAATAGGAAGGCTAACACTAATGAAACAGCCACAAGTATCAACAGGGATTGGCATAACAAGTTGCCTTGTCACCTAGGGCAAGTGAACTGAGCAGTCGTGCAAGTTGAGCCTGCTCTGTGGTTGTTCCATTGGGCAGGGGACAGTTTACACTAAAAACAACAAAAATGTGTAGTTCATTCACTACGTTCATATAAAATCACGTTCATATAAAATACAGAATATTGCATTTCTGCATGTAAGTGATCATATCTGACAGGCAACCAAAAGCCTACTCCTTACTTGGCTAATGGGCAAGTGCACTTCAGACCGTAAAAGGGATACTTCAGGATTTTGGCAACCAAGCCCTTTATCTACTTCCACAATGAACTTGTGGATACCATTTCTATGTCTCTGTGTGCAGTTGGAAAGAAATTGATAACTAGCGTTAGCACCATTGCTAACTAGCATTGGTGCAATGACTGGAAGTCTATGGTAACTGCTAGCATACCAGTAGATACCATAGACTTTGTCATTGCGCTAACGCTAGTTAGCATTAGCGCACAACACTACCTCCAACTTCTTTCATACTGGATGCAGAGACATAAAAATTATATCCATGAGTTCACCTGACTCTGTCCCTTTAAAATGTCCAATACCTGTTGAAGGGTAGCAAATGAATGGTCTCACAGCACTGGTTGGCTGATTGTGTAAACAGTAGTTCGCTAACTGTTGTAAGAAGGCCAAATAGGTGAAGCATGTCATTGCAGTCTCTTCCACAAATGGAGAAACTCCAAGTAACACATTGCATGTACACTACGGTTCAAACGTTTGGAGTCACTTAGAAATGTCCTTGTTTTTGAAAGAAAAGCACTTCTTTTGTCCATTAAAATAACATCAAATTGATAAGAAATACAGTGTAGACATTGTTGTAAATGACTATTGTAGCTGGAAACAGCTGATTTTAAAGGAATATCTACACAGGTGTACAGAGGCCCATTATCAGCAACCATCCCTCCTGGGTTCCAATGGCACGTTGTGCTAGCTGATCCAAGTTTATCATTTTAAAAGGCTAATTGCTCATTAGAAAACCCTTTTGCAATTATGTTAGCACCGCTGAAAACTGTTGTGCTAATTAAAGCAGCAAATAAACTGGCCTTCTTTAGACTAGTTGAGTATCTGGAGCATCAGTATTTGTGGGTTCGATTACAGTCTATTCTTGTTCTGAGAAATGAAGGCTATTCCATGCGAGAAATTGCCAAGACACTGAAGATCTCGTACAACGATGTGTACTACTCCCTTCACAGAACAGCGCAAACTGGCTCTAACCAGAATAGAAAGAGGAGTGGGAGGCCCCTGTGCACAACTGAGAAAGAGGACAAGTACATTAGAGTATCTAGTTTGAGAAACAGACGCCTTACAAGTCCTCAACCTCTTGACGCTAGAGAGTTTGTTTTTTTCCCCAGAGTTTTTATTTATTTTTTAAATAACGTTCAAGGTAAACGGACTATTACTCAGGTCCAGATCGTAGAATATGCATATAATTTACAGATTAGGATAGAAAACACTCCAAAGTTTCCAAAACTGTCAAAATATTGTCTGAGTATAACAAAACTGATTCTGCAGGCGAAAACCTGAGACAATCTAACCCGGAAGTGATTTTAAAAAAAAAGTTTGGCCCGTCTTTCTTCCATTTAAAGGGGTATAAACCAGATTCCTTTTCCAATGGCTTCCTCAGGCTGTGACCAGGCTTTAGACATAGTTTCAGGCTTTTATTTTGAAAAATGAGTGAGATTTTTCAAAACTAGTCAGGTGTCCTCTGATTAGTTCCTGCGCGCAAGAGGGGTAGCTCTCCATTTTCTTTCTCTCTTTTATTGAATAGGTTACGGTCCGGTTTAAATATTATCGATTATGTTTGTTAAAAACAACCTGAGGATTGATTATAAAAAAACATTTGACATGTTTCTAYGAACATTACGGATACTTTTTGGAATTTGTCGAACGGAACGAGGCTTTGGTTTTCTGAACATAACGCGCAACCCAAATTGCGTTTTTTTGTTATAAAAGTAATATTTATCTAACAAAAATAACATTTGTTGTGTAACTGGGAGTCTCGTGAGTGCAAACATCCGAAGATTATCAAAGGTAAGCGATTAATTTTATTGCTTTTCTGACCATGCTAATTTGGGGATAGCTGTTGTAGCATTGATTGATACACTCACAAAAGCTTGGATTGCTTTCGCTGCAAAGCATATTTTCAAAATCTGACACGATAGGTGGATTAACAACAAGCTAAGCTGTGTTTTGATATATTTCACTTGTGATTGCATGATTATAAATATTGTTAGTAATATTTTGCACCCTGCAATTCAGCGGTTGTTTAGGAAAATGATCCCCCTAAAGGGATCCGTAGCGCAGAGAAGTTAAATAGTACCCGCAAAACACCAGTCTCAACATCAACAGTGAAGAGGCGACTCCGTGATGCTGGCCTTCTAGGCAGAGTTCCTCTGTCCAGTGTCTGTGATCTTTTGCCCATCTTAATCTTTTATTTTTATTGGCCAGTGAGATATGGCTTTTTCTTTGCAACTCTGGATTAGCTAACACAACGTGCCATTGGAACACAGGAGGGATGGTTGCTGATAATGGGCCTCTGTACACCTATGTAGATATTCCATAAAATAAAAAAAATCTGCCGTTTCCAGCTACAATAGTCATTTACAACATTAACAATGTATTTCTTATCAATTTGATGTTATTTTAAATGGACAAAAAAAATTGCTTTTCTTTCAAAAACAAGGACATTTCTAAGTGATCCCAAACTTTTGAACGGTAATGTATGTCTGTACAGACCAGAGCTCAGTACGTTTTTACATTCTGGAATGTTCAATTGATCGCAAACGGTGCTATACTGAACGACCAGTTGAAAAACAGGGAGGGGTTGGGTTGTGGGTTCGGGAACGCTTTCAGCATGGCCACTGCCCTTTAAATACATCACTCATTGCTTCAAGCCACACCCACCAAATGGGGGCAAACGTACATCAATGTCTGTTCAAGAACGTTTTGGGGAAACGTGTCATTCAGTACAAACAGTTACGCAACGTTGCAAACGTTCAAGCGAACTGATCGCATCAGAACAGGATTCCACAAATTCAGTCTTGGGGTCACCCCTGGGTGCACGTTTTGGGTTTTTCCCTAGCACTACACAGCAGATTCAAATAAATCAATGAGTGGTTATTTGAATCTGCTGTGTAGTGCTTTGGCAAAAACGAACACCCGCCCAGGACCAAGTTTGGAAACCCTGTGATAGGATCTTGCTGTTCAGCAGACATCTCCATTGATAAAGTCAGGCTCTTATCCCATGAACAGCGTGGAGTCCTATAGTACAGTCCCCTCCGCTAGTCTAACGTTATAGCCAGTATCCACTCAGTCAACCTGACAACTCTTGTGACAGGGTCTTTGTGGCCATTTCTCACTCTGGAAACTATTTACTACAAAGAGGAGTAGGAAGGAAGGTTTGCCCAGCTCAAATGACGCTGCCCAAAGCAAACGGATTACAGAGCAGGTGTTATTTTTTATTTAACTAGGCAAGTCAGTTAAGAACAAATTCTTATTTACAAGACAGCCTACCGGGGAACAGTGGGTTAACTSCCTTGTTCAGGGGCAGAATGAAAGATTTTTACCTTGTCAGCTCAGGATTTGATCCAGCAACCTTTCAGTTACTGGCCCAACGCTCTAACCACTAGGCTACCTGCTGCCCCTTTTGTACACCTTCAAAAGATGGCAAACAGCCATGGCTGGGCAAATATAGAAAACAAAAGGCAGACCACTTTCTGAACTTGGTTGCACAAACCACTGTTTTTAAATTACATTCACTCCCTCCTAATCCTGTTTACAGAGGCTGCTAGGTGGATTTAAAATTATCCTGGTTCAGTAAGTGTACACAGGATGCGCCTAAACCTTGAGTATACAAGTCTTTCATCATAGCTGGTTGATTTTGTAAATACAGGCACTTTTGGATGTTAAATGTTTTTGAAAATTAACCTCTTGAAACTGCTTCTTTTCTCTCTGAATATGTTCTTCACTCTGTCTGGAAACAAGATCTAATAGAGTCTGAGACCATACCATTTAAATAAAWAAAAATGTTTTTATTGGTTTCCCCATATACCCGAGGGGAAATGTCATTGCCACCACTTCATAAAATTTGCTATTTTAGTTGAAAAGGAAATTACATAAATTGTGATTAAGGTATTTTATAGAACTTTTTTTTCATGTTTCAAGTTTTGATTACATGTATTTATCATTGTCATGTCTAAATGTCCATATAGTCCTTGAAGATACTCAGAAACATGTATTTACCACATTAAAATCGTAATATTTTACATTATTTTAGAATTATCTTAAGAACAAGCATATAAGGTTCACATACAGGAAAAATAATCAATATCAACTGTAATTAATACCCATTTAACTCAAATATGTACCGTGATAGTAATGACTTAGCATTGTGGTAATGACACTGTGGTGGAAATGGCATTTCATATAAAACAGATGAGAAATACCATTAAACAATTTACTGTCACAGTAGTACATGTTTAATTTGTTGAAGATACAGAACAGACCATTTGTTCCGATTCATCCCAAAGGGGTTTGATGGGGTTGAGGTCAGGGCTTTGTGCATGCCAGTCAAGTTCTTCCACACCGATCTCAACAAACCATTTATGTATGGACCCCCCGGGTTTGTGCGCAGGGGCATTGCCCCTTTACTGTTTCAGCATGATTTCTCCAGACTGTTGTCACAAAGTTGGAAGCACAAAATCGTCTAGAATGTCATTGTATGCTGGAGGGTTAAGATTTCCCATCATCGGAAACTAATGAGCCTAGCCCGAACCATGAAAATTAGCCCAAGACCATTATTTGTCCTCCACCAAACTTAAGGTTGGCACTATGCATGGGGCAGGTATCGTTTTCCTGGCACCTGCCAAATCCAGAGTCGTCCGTTGGACTGTCAGATAGTGAAGCATGATTCATCACTCTAGAGAACGCGTTTCCACTGCTCCAGAGTCCAATGGCAGATAGCTTTACACAACTCCAGCCGAAGCTTGGCATTGTGCATGGTGATCTTATGCTTGGGCGGGGCTGCTCGGGGAAATGGAAAACCATTTCATGAAGTTCCCGACGAAGAGTTATTTTGCTGACGTTGCTTCCAGAGGCAGTGCGGAATTCGGTAGCGAATGTTGCAACTGAGGACAGACAATTTTTACGAGCGTCAGCACCCGGCAGTCCCGTTCTGTGAGCTTGTGTGGCCTACCACTTGTGGTTGAGCCGTTGTTGCTCCTAGACGTTTCCACTTCACAATAACAGCACTTACAGTTGACCAGCGCTGCTATAGCAAGGCTTACATTTTATGAACTGACTGTTGGAAATGGTGGCATCCTATGACTGTGCCACATTGAAAGTCGCTGCGCTCTTCAGTAAGGGCCATTCTACTGTCAATGTTTGTCTGTGGAGAATGCATGGCTGTGTGCTCGATTTTATTCACCTTTCAGCAACGGGTGTGGCTGAAATAGCAGAATCCACTATTTTGAAGGAGTGTCCACATACTTTTGTGTATATATAGTGTATGTCCTCTCCTTGGTTGATTTAGGGGGCATCTCATATAAAATAATTAAAGTCAGTAATAACCATAGTAAGTCACATAAATAGACATCACAATCACTCCGTCATCCTAACATAATACAAAATGTAATAGCAAATAAGTGTTCAATTTCAACTTAATCATGATCATATGTAATTTGTCTTTTCAGGTCTTAAGGTTAGTAAAAATGTATGAACTAATACATTTCGTCATTATCACATTCTTTCCTTACCATCAGTTCATTATGTGGTGGTAATCACGTGTGGTGGGAATGACATGCTAACTCCAGTTGAACAGCTAGCATACAATGTATCCTAAATAAATAATAAAAACTATTTAAAAAATGTAACAAGTTGTTTTAATTATAGCCTACTTGGTAATGACATTCAATAAAAATATTATATTTTCCTTAATTTTCTATCATTTCCCGGCATCAAAATGTGAATTTCCCTCCATGTGCTCAGCTGTCACTAATCATATACATGGTAACAAAGTACACACACTTGAAAAAAACGTTATTATAATATACATTTGCTTGTCGTGGTGGTAATGACAAAATACTTCAAGAAGACCGTATTGTCTGTATTTTTTTTTTTTAAGTAACAAATGGCTTATGCACACTTAATATGCAGGTAGCCTAGTAGTTAAGAGCGTTGGGTCCAGTAACCTAAAGGTACCGAAAGGTTGCTAGAACGAATCCCCGAGCTGACAACGTAAAACAAAAACAAAAAACGTTCTGTCCCTGAACATGGCTRTTAACCCAAAAGTTTACGGTTATTGTAGTCTTAAAGGTTGTGAGAAAACATCTAAATTCACATTCTCTTAAAATCTAACGTATTTGCTAAATCCGTCATTGTAAATAAGAATTTGTTCTTAACTGACTTGTCTGGTTAAATAAAGATTAAATAAAACAAAATCACCCAGCTATTCCTACGGAATAAGAATGTTTTGCTTGGTCACAGACATGAACAGATGCAACAATATCATATAGCCTTCCTAGAGACAGACAGACAGACACACACACACACACACACACACACACACACTGTATGGTGTTCAGTAAACTAATTCGTTTTGTGTTTTTACATTATTAGACCATTCAAGTCTTACTTTAGATTTTGTACGAGAGTCATGATGATGTAACCAAAGATTCCACCATTTCTGGCGTAGCTAATTTACCTGGGCTCGAGCCTTTCTTCAACAACTCTTGTTAAAGCGTTAAAGCGGCCACAATAAATAAATAAATATTTAACATTTTAGATAGCCAACGTTAGCTACGGACTAACTAGCAAATGTGACGGAGAAACAAGCTATACAAGCCGGAAAACTAGCGTCACTGACTCCATTTCCTTCTGCTTTGCTAGCTTGCTAACGACTAGCTAACTTATTTCATACACGGTCATGATTTGTTGCTGGCTATCCAGTTAGCATTATTAGCTAGTTAGCTAGATAAAAATAAATAAACTGTGGCCAGCTTACCAACTAAACACACGAGACGGTGTTTACCATTCCACTCCTCTTGTTCGTGGATAGCTCAATGGTTCCTTTTCTAATTTATTCCAGGCAACAGAATTGCTAAACATCACTTTCACAATTCGAGTTGCTCCGGGGCTACGTTTCGAAGTTGAAATGCAGCTTCTTCAGCCACACTTCACATGTAGAACCAGTACAGGAAGTGATGTACACAGCTGTTTGGTGTTGCTTGTAGTAATGAATGGCAACGTCGGCAGAGACTTTAAGAGTTAGTTTAGCGCACCTCCTCGAACCTTTTCGTGCTGTATGCATGTCCTGATTTTCACCACTACTTGCTGTTTTGGTTTCACAATAATTAAATGAATGCACCGACAATACAATTGAATGGGGTGACGTTGGGTAGTACACAGTGACATAACGACCCTTTTGTGTTATGGCTTACTGAATATAGAACGAGGAAAACACGATATGCTTGACTCGATGAGACATGGTAAAGATAAATTACAGAAATTGTGTAATACAAATTACATTTGTTTATTTATACCTACTACTGTATCTTTCGCACACGTGCTTTTATTTAGAAATTGTACTTTCTAATAAAATATAGATTTTATACCAAATGGCAGATGGGAGAAAATAAAGTATTCTATTGTAATAGATGTGTTCTAGATTCTAGAATGGTGCATCACTCATCTCTTAGTTGAAAATCAAGTGTAAACCAATTGTGGTCAAAGCCAAAGTACTGACTTTTTGCCATATTTCAACACAAAACATCTTATTTAAAAGGTAAGGAATCCACTCAATACTTCAGTATTCAACGTTATGGGACTGGGTAGTTGTTAAATGTAGGTTAAATTACTGGTCCACTGGCAGGAGTTAAACAAAGGCAATGAAGTGGTTACCAAAATGGCCGTTAGTGATCACACACACATTTGAATTTGGTTGTCCAAACCTTTCTTCAGAATGTCCAAGCTTCCACCTCACCTTCCTCAGTTCCACCCCTGGAAGCCCCAGTCCACCTTGGATGTGTAGTGTCAGCAATATGGTGCAGTCTCTGCCCTGGTCAAAGGATGCTCCCCAGTGGCGGATTTAGGTATGGGCGACATCTTGCCAGGGGCGCCCGCACAACATTTTTTGGAATGGTGACATTTGCACGTCACGTCAATGATTTCATGTCACTGTGGGTCAATTAACCTTGTCGGAGTGGGCGCCCTGATTCTAGTTTGTGAGCTAGGCAGGCTACTGCCTGGGAAGGTCTCCCACACAGAAGTACGAGATGGGGAGGGGGGCGGGGGT
This sequence comes from Salvelinus sp. IW2-2015, assembly GCF_002910315.2. NCBI lineage: Eukaryota > Metazoa > Chordata > Actinopteri > Salmoniformes > Salmonidae > Salvelinus > Salvelinus sp. IW2-2015. The sequence goes on along the minus strand of NC_036874.1, from coordinate 11,220,974 downwards.
AGGTTGACCTCAGGTCTACCAACTGGAAGCCCGAGGTAGGGGGAGCGGGGGAATCTATCAAATAGCACACCTCTTAACTTTGTACAGTACTAATGCAATTAGTAAAATCAGTCACACTACGAAATGCTACCAAATAAACCACAATTCATTCATAATACTGTGAATATATTGTTTCACAGACATATTGTTGCATTTTTTTTCTGGTTTGTGCAAAATCGTTAAGAATAATATAAATCCAGTCTGCACACCACCAAGGTGAATTGGTTTAGTCTTGACTCTTGGTTGACAGTGTTGGGGGATGGGTAATGTATTGATGCTCGAGTGCCAAATCAACACAAATGGATAAGAAAAGGTCTAAGCCATCAAGTGCCCAGTTTAGGAAAAAGAGGAAAGAAGAGGAGAAATGCGCAGAAGATAAAGGTAAGCAGCTATGTCATCTCTTTATGATTATAATATTATGCATGTAATGAAATAGGCTAACAAACATGAGTGTTAAACTAGCCTATGTTGCAATGTTGCGTGCTATGCTATTACACATAGGGCGACAATATTCCGTTTTCTGTCCAACTAGCTTACATAACATTGGATATAATTTCACACAGTTTCATCATGATAATATGTGTAGCCTGCAGCAAAACGATTACAACCTAACTAGCACATTATTGATTTGGTTAACGTTCATTGAGGTGACATCATAAAGGTTTTCTGTGATTGTATTGACTAGGTCCTGAGCTCAGTAAGGGGAATTTCCAATGCTGTAAGCTAACTTAAAAGATGTCTATATTATGCTGATATGTTGTATCTTTTGTGATATATTGAGTCTTTTGGGGTGTCTTATTTAATTTGGTTCCTATTCTGAAAGTTTGATATATTGTGCATAATGACATATATTTAATTGTGCAACAAATGTTGGATGTCACTCATATACTGTATTTCAATACAAATTCAGGGGCACTTCTGAAATATTTTGGAGCACCCTCTGGCACTAGCCAGGATGAGGAGCCATCTACCTCCTCTGCCACACAGGCCTATTCAGAAATTATCTCAGAGCCTCAGGATGAGGATCCATCTACCTCCTCTGCCACACAGGCTTCTTCAGAAATGATCTCAGAGCCTCAGGATGAGGATCCATCTACCTCCTCTGCCACACAGGCTTCTTCAGAAATGATCTCAGAGCCTCAGGATGAGGAGCCATCCACCTCCTCAGCCACACAGGCCTCTTCACAAATGTTGTCTGAGCCTGAGGATGAAGACCCATTTGCTTCCACTTCTCCCCACCAGGATTCTTCAGGTATGTTTGTGAACACGCGCATGTGTGTGGGTACACGCACATGTGTTTATGTGTGCATCCCTGCATAACATAAACAAAACACATAATTTCCCTTTTGCAAAGTTTTAAGTTTCCATATTGTAGGTAACAATGATTTTATTATTGCTGGGTATGTATGTGGGATGTTCCACCACTATAAATGCTGTGAATAACATGTGTAAACTAATGCCCATGTGCTCTCCATTAGAAATGCCTGTAGCAGCATCCCCACCAAACCCTGCTGCTGAGGATGAACCACTGTCTACAGACCCTGCTGACTGGCCTTCAGTTCTGACTGACAGAATTCAGACACAACTAGTTTGCAGAGGACAAAGTGAGGTACCACCTAACTTTGTTTCCCCAAGGAATGAGAGTGATAGAAGAAGTTGCCACCACCAGAAGTTGGTTGGTGTATTCCTGTCTCTTATACACATCTAGATGTGTATAAGAGACAGCACACACACTGTATGGTGTTCAGTAAACTAATTCNTTCCACCACTATAAATGCTGTGAATAACATGTGTAAACTAATGCCCATGTGCTCTCCATTAGAAATGCCTGTAGCAGCATCCCCACCAAACCCTGCGGCTGAGGATGAACCACTGTCTACAGACCCTGCTGACTGGCCTTCAGTTCTGACTGACAGAATTCAGACACAACTAGTTTGCAGAGGACAAAGTGAGGTACCACCTAACTTTGTTTCCCCAAGGAATGAGAGTGATAGAAGAAGTTGCCACCACCAGTATTTCAGGAAGACCTTGGTGAGTGGTGAAAAAAATCCCTAGAAGTTGGTTGGTGTATTCTGAAAGAAACAACAAACAGACCCCTGCAAACTCTTTTCTAAGAAGAAAATTACTTTAGCAAACTCAGGACTGACAGACTGGAAACATACAAGTTATTTTCTGACTTCACACRACAGCAGTCCAGAACACCAAAACTGCATGAAAACACGGAAAGAACTGGCAAGGCAAAAAAAAAAAGGGTAAACAAATTCTAAGCATGAGATGGCACTTATGGAGGCTGAGGATAAGATGGAGAGAGGTGTTGACACGTCTGACTGCTATTGTGCAGTCTYTGGCAATTAGAAATCTGTCACTAAGGGGACACACAGAAACACTGTCCTCTCCATCAAATGGAAATTTCCTCAAAGAGGTTGAACTGATGGCACAATTTGATCCAGTCATGAAAGAGCACCTTTTTTAAATGACCCCTTTTTCTCCCCAATTTCATGGTATCCAATTGGTAGTTACAGKCCTKTCCCATCGCTGCAACTCCCGTACGGACTCAGGAGAGGCGAAGGTCGAGAGCTGTGCGTCCTCCGAAACACAACCCAKCCAAGCCGCACTGCTTCTTGACAACGCCTGCTTAACCCGGAAGCACCAATGTGTCGGAGGAAACACCGTACACCWGGCGWCCGTGTCAGCGTGCATTGCGACCGGTCCGCCACAGGAGTCGCTAGTGCGCGATGGGACAGGAACATCCCTGCCGGCCAAACCCTCCCCTAACCCGGACGACACTGGGCCAATTGTGCGCYGCCCCATGGGTCTCCCAGGCGCGGCCGGCTGTGACAGAGCCTGGACTCGAACCAGGTTCTCTAGTGGCACAGCTAGCACTGCCTTAGACCACTGAGCCACTTGGGAGGCCGTGGGAGTGTAAAGTTAAGAGTGTCGAGCCACTGAGGTATCAGGCAGCAGCGGTGAGAGTCACTGATTGAGTTGAGGGATCAAACCAAAGACCCTGTGATAAAGATTGAGGCCCAGTCCTTGCCAGAGGTGGGATCATACCGCTTCAGCATCTGTACAGTGGGGTGACATCTTGAGCCAGATCCAGCATGTGAGAAAGCTGATGTAGTCTCCCAGTAGGCATGGTGCAGTCAGTCTTCTCAGAAAGACAGAGGTCTCAGCAACKACAGGGCAACAGGCTTTATGACTGCACAAACATCAGCCAAGGATATTTGCGAGGCTATGAATGTAGAGGCCGTTCTACAACAAAAAAGTATGATCCACACAAAGTGGCACTTTTCATACAAATAATTTGATGAGCCTTTGAGTGATGATCTGAAGAAGCTGGAGGTGACATTTTTCAATGTCGTTGTTGATGCTGCAACCTCAGCCCTTCAGGAAAGATTTTCCACATTGGAAAATGTGGGAGAGAAGTTGAGTGCTGTCAACCTTCCAAAGTCTCTCAAATGAGGAGCTGACAGAACAATGTGAGGCCCTTAGTATGACACTGTACTATAAAGAACACTCAAACTTGGATGGCAGAGAGCTTGCACAGGAACTGAAGAAAGTGAACTTAGACAATGACCCTGCTTGAGCTGCTGATATTTATATACGAAAGGGATCTCAGAAATGTACCCACATTTGTGGACTCAGAATTTGTCTTATTCTTTCAGTGACCGTAGCTGAAGCAGAGAGGAGCTGAAGCTTTGAAAAAAGCTGAAACATGGGGGGTTCGCCCAGGGAGCCATTCAAGCCAGAACCGCCACTGATGCTACCAAACCATGACCTGGGACCAATCTTCGCCAAGATGTCACAAGACCTGGAGTCTGCAACCATGCCCTTCTAYACCAACTACCTTGACCCAGTCACTGACCACCTGCCCATGTTCCCAATTAGGACACACGTGGGTACTATTCCAATTGATATACTGTTTGGGCCTTTTACTTTCTAAACCACAATCTTGCCCTTAATAGTTAATGTCTATCTCCAGAGAGCTTGACTTACTAACAGAAAGTCTTTCTCCCCTTGTGGTGTAAGGCTGAACGTCAACCTGAGGCTGAACTGCTTTGACTCATGGGCAGACAGAGAGAGAGGGAAAGAGGGAGAGAAGCCGCCATGTCCCCGCTAACGGAGGACCCCGCATCAGTGGTGCCTGCCTGTCTAGACTGACAAGGAACAGAGCGCCAAGAATAGAGGCTCTATGACCAACAGTCAGTTTATCTATCAAATGTATGGCTACCACTGCAGATGACCCTGGGCATGTTAATGTGTTTGTCTTGTTACATCACTAGACTTTAAACCAGTATATTTCAGTTCACATGAACAATAAAAGACCAACTATGCATACTTTTCTTACATTTTTATGGAAAACTTCTTTAATATTTTTTTAGAGTACTGTTTAATCAGTGAGTACATTACAGGTACAAACTCTAGGCCATTATACTAGCTACAGTCAAGTAAAACATACTTAAGAACCTGCAGAGCACATAAAGACAGTYCATTCACTGTGTGTGTGTGTTCAAGTTTGGAATCCCAGCCCAAGTTGACATTGGGCCTTTAGTAAATTAAGCAAAATTCATTCCAAGGTCAATGTTAGTCAGTCTGTGAAACCACAAATGGACACAGTAGTAGACAAACACACATAAATCACACAAATTGTGTGAATGCCTTTTTTTTTTTTTTTTAGAGAGGAGGGAAGAGGTTACTTTCTACTTGTAGAACTCATGCTCCTGCTCATCCTTCTTGATAACAGTCTTGTAGGCCTTCTCAAAGTCCTTGGCCAGGACGATGTACCTATTTTCACGGACTGCCAGCATGCCAGCCTGAGTGAGAGGAATGAAAGAATTAAAACACATTTAAAAGAGCGTTTCCAGTTCTCACACCGACAACAGGTGATGTAACAGAGGATATTGTTCCAAAGAGTGTTCTCTTTGGAACAAGAGAGTTAGCAAACGCCATAACTTGCTACTCTTTGACATTGAGTCTTTTGGAGTAATTTGACCCCCCATGAAAGAATTCCTCCCAACAGCACGGGGTCCCACTCACCTCCTGGCAGATAGAGTTGATGTCTGCTCCGGAGATCTTGTCTGGTCTGGCCACATCTACACACTGGTTAAGGACAACCGCAAACACAAACTCATACGACACTGAACAATGTAGTGTTCTTTCGGTTACTTAGCAACCAAAGAAAGGTATGGGAAAGTGCATTAGACTTTACAAAGGCRGGATTCAGTTAGAGTACTAAMGTCATGGTTCATTTGACCTTTAATGAGACTAATGTTCCAGAWCAGAGCASTATTCAAGGAGGTAAATATTTAATGAAAACTTACAAGCACACTCAATGAACTGGACACAKAATTTGTTCTGAGCAGGAAAAGATTGCATGATGCTGCTAGTACAATACACACCTGCAACCATTAACACACACACGTTATGAGAGACTGCTGTAAGTAGGGCATAATAAGGATACAGTCCTCCAGGTCCACCTCCTCAGAGAGGTTCATCTTGCTGGTGATGGTGGAGAAGACCAGGCGTTTCTGTCGGCGGTCAGGTAGGGGGAACTCAATCTTTCTGTCCAGACGGCCCGGACGCAGGAGGGCGGGGTCCAGTGTGTCGGCCCTGTTGGTGGCCATGATCACCTGACAAGGGAACAGATGTTTTTTTAATTTACATATTCTCAATGTGACAGACAAGGTTACAGGTTAGCTGCATTAATGGAACTACAACATACAATAAGCCCTGGAGACARTATGTCACAGAGGCAAAGCCCATAGCCGCTCTCACACTTAGCTCACCTTGACGTTGACTGTCTGGTCAAAGCCGTCCATTTGGTTGAGAAGCTCCAGCAGAATCCTCTGCACCTCCCTGTCAGCTGTTTGGGAAGGAGAGAATACAAYGAGGGATTACCAATGTCAGGGTTCAACCACACCAATAACTGCTTGGTCTTATTTTCAGTCTTAATAATCAATCCCATTCACTATTGGTAGTAATTACTACCAAACTATTGGTAGTAATTACAGTCTTGTCTCATCGCTGAAACACTGGCACGGAATCAGGAGAGGCGAAGGTCGAGAGCCACGCGTCCTCCAAAACACAACCCAACCGCACTGCTTCTTGACACAACGCACATCCAACCCGGAAGCCAGCCGAGGAAACACTGTACACCTGGCAACCTGGTCAGCGTGCACTGCACCCGGCCCGCCACAGTCGCTAGTGCACGATGAGACAAGGATATCCCTCCCTAACCCGGATGACGCTGGGCCAATTGTGCGTCGCCCCATGGACCTCCCGGTCGCAGCCGACAGAGCCTGGGCTAGAGCCCAGAGTCTCTGGTGGCACAGCTATGCGCCACCCGGGAGGCCCTTAATGAATGTTTTTAATTGAGCCTTTGGGAYTCTACTAGTTAATAGCTACGAAAAAGTGTCCTGCTTCTGACTGGCAGCTTTAGTGTCGCAGGTCGTGAGAAGGGTGGGTGGGCTGTGTCAGAAAAACRGCACGTAAATGGCCACTAGAACGGCAGGAGCGCGGATGCCACTTGATWAAGCGGAATATCGCGTGCCCCCTGTGAATGAGGTGATTGGCAAAAAAAGTTGTAGCAGAGAAAAAGTYACAACGTAGAACTGGCGCCAGCGCAAGATGCAGCGTTGTGACTTTCCCCCTTCACGTGGCTCTTCAGGGTCGATTTGCTCGCAATGTCAAAGTCTGACGCATTTTTTGCRCCTTACATGGTGTCGGTTGATTGGGTCCAGTGATRTAGTGGTATAAAAAGGTGAACAAAAATATAAAACGCAATATAAAGTGTTGGTCCCATGTTCCATGAGCTGAAATAAAAGATCCCAGAAATGTTCCATATGCACAAAACGCAGGATTTGAATCAACATTTACCCTGCATTTTAGCCATCGAAGTGATGGCTGTAGTTCAGTACCTGCCTGGATAATTGGCAGTGTGGATGGAATGAGCAAGCTCCCCTGGCAACCACTGCGTGAAACGCATGAGGAAATAAAACTCTGTAGTCTGCCTGGAAATTCATTTGTCAAGACCAATACATAAAAATATTTTTCCATAAACACATTTGATCATTATCTGTTCTCCTCTCAATATATATATTTTTTAACCCCCTTTTTCTCCCCAATTTTGATCCCCAACGGGCTCGGGAGACGAAGGTCGAGTCATGCGTCCTCCGAAACATAACCCGCCAAACTGCGCTTCTTAACACCTGCCCGCTTAACCCAGCTGCACCAATGTGTCAGAGCATACACCGTTCAACTGACGCTTGTGGTCAGCCTGCAGGAGCCCAGCCGGCTACAAGGAGTCACTAGAGCGCGATGAGACAAGTAAAGCCCCCCCCTGCCAAAAGACAAGTAAGCCCCCGCTAACCCAGACAACACTGGGACAATTGTGCGCAGCCCTATGGGACTCCCGATCACGGGCGGTTGTGCACTACTCAGGAGGCCCTCTCCTCTCATTTTCATTCAAGTACCAACTTGAGAAAACGTCAGATTTTCAAGGTATTCCAGTACTTGAATTTCAGAGTGCCAAATTCAAGTACTTTAAGCACCTTGTGAGAACCCTGAAGATCACAGGTAGACATTTGATATCAGAAATGCCAATCTGTAAATCTGCTCTATTTTGCTTGTCTTATTGGATTTGGTTGCTATGTGCAATGCCAGTCCATTCCATTGCCTATTCTGAAGTGCAGCTGATTCTAAAAAGGTACACACTGGCTCATACCTCCAGTCTGTGCGTCAAAACGCTTGGTAGCGATGGCATCGATCTCATCAATGAAGATGATGGCGGGGGCGTTTTCCTTGGCCAGCCGGAAGACGTCACGCACCATGCGGGGGCCCTCACCCAGGTACTTCTGCACAAACTCAGAGCCTACCACACGGATGAACGCCGCTGAGAGAGAGAAAGCGACCAAGATATCAAATCAAATGCATTGGTCAATAACCAAATACTGATATGGTAACATGACAATTATTTGCTACAAAAAAATTACAACATAGCCTAATCATGTTAGCACCAGTGCATCCTATAGATAATGGTGAACATGGTGAATGGCCTACCTGTAGTGTGGTGAGCCACAGCCTTGGCCAGCATGGTCTTCCCACAGCCAGGAGGCCCATACATCAGAACCCCCCTGGGCGGGTCAATGCCAATCTGTTTGTAGAGTTCAAAGTGTGTGAGTGGCAGCTCCACTGCTTCCCTCACTTCCTGCTTCTGGATATCCATCCCTCCTATGTCAGCATACATCACATCCGGCTTTTGGTCTGCAAGGAGAGATACAGGAAAATAATGCATATAACATAACAGAGGAGAGGAGCTGCACTACAAGTGATAAGGTATCAATGAGTGGAATATGCATGCAATGTATGTAAGCGCGCATGAATACATGTTTGTTCCACTCACAACTGTGCAATATATATGGGTCAAAGACAAGAAGTGTAAATTTGGTGYCCGAAAGCTATTAATTTAACATAAAAATATATGGCTCAATATAATATTAAATCACTCTTACCCTTCTTTTGATCCAGAAATATTTGTGTTGCAAACTATTACATTAAGGGAGTTATTGAGCTCTAAAGTGTCCTWAAGTGTAACTGTCCGGGTTAAAATTAGAATGATAAGTGTTTTTAAAAATGTAGAAATTCACCCTAAAAATATAAATGAACACCCATGGCATAACTGTGTTAGTGTTTGCAACAATATATAGAATAATGGGCGACAATACTGTCTCTAAAAAATATTTTAAAACGAGAATAACTTTTGTCCGGACTTTTGCACTTCATTAATGTCATTCAGTAGAACGAAGGCAAAAAGCCATTTTAAAGCATATAACATGATGGTAATCGTGTGACATCACAAACACGACCCTCTATCAATGAGGTGAGTAAATCTCTGAATTATTTTATGATTTCACCTTTTCAYCCKCTAGTAACAAAAACGCATGCCCTTCAGTACAACACAGAAAACTTACTTTTAATGTTATTTTATAAAAAGCTATATTAAATATGAAAAGGATAATCTTTATAGGTCAAGGTCATTACTTTATATAGGTTGCCAAAGAACTGCCTGTTAAATATGTTTGTATGAAATCTGTCCTTCAGYATCACGCTTTTGTCCTTCAACACAACAAAAGTTTCATGTTATATCACCCGTTATGCTGAATGACAGTAGCTTTGTTATCTMATGTTTTCACTAGTTTACAACATTTAATTATGCAATTCATATTTACTTGTATGAATACTGAATATCATTTTAAACAATTGTATGGCATTTTAAGGTATTTMAAGGCACATTATCTTTATACTGTAGATGCCGTTATCTAATAAGGAGAGGGCTGCACGGCACAGACAAAAGATTAACGCAGATCCAGAAAGACTAGCCAAAAGAAAAGCAAGSTATTGTTTTCATGCCATCGTCAGCAACAGAATAGGATATAAAGCTGGGTGGATAACACTTAACATTAAGTTGCACTATTACACTGTAGTTAATGTTTAATTGCACTGTTAATAAGGTATAACTGATGGATTATATTAAATAATATAATAACACACACAATTATGGATAAAAAATGTATTATGAATTATATTAGTTAATAGCTGCTTCACATTTGGGGGACTTTGAGAAATCGAAACTGTACAAGTTTGAATTGCAGTAGTTTGATGGCCATTTTATGTAGCTATGTGTGTAGGTATCTTGAAATTGCATTTATGTACCTGCATTGAAGAGAAATTTASCAGTTATAGTGTAACAATGCATAATGAAAACATTATCTATCATGTAATAGTCGTGTAATAGTCGTGTAATAATGCAAATTAACGCAATGTAAAGTGTTGCCGCAGGCTCAAATTATAGTAAAGTGATTATTATTAACATTAGCAATGAAATAGTAACAATACATGTTTGAGAGAGAAAGGGAGTGGGAGTTGATTTAACTTTTAAACTTTGATTAAGTGTTATTGTATAGCCTACTATTAATAGACTACTAATAACATTTAATGGATGCGAATCTTATTCTGTGCCAGTGTCATAACTATTACATTTTCCAGCTATCAGAGAAGGATGTCAAKCCTGATCATCCACCGATCCATACAATGGCACAATCTGATGCTCAAAAAAAGAGGGGGGGGGAAATGGAGATAAAATTTTAAGCAAAACTGTTTTTTGCACAATATTTATGGAATGTTTTCTAATTAATGCTTTGTTTGAAATATTCAATGCTGATTTAATCCTACGTGAATTAAACTGTACCCCGTGTCAATTAAACTATGTTGCATAGTAAAACCCATGTTCTTTATGTGTGTGGCGTATTGGTCATTTCTCTCTCTCTAGTATGRAAGCGATCTAAGTTCAGCTAGCCTGCACATTTTAAACATCTTATCCTGTCTTTTTATGCAGTTTTATAACTTTAATTATTGCTGAAGGAATCACATTTAATCAATATTTGTGGGCCGTAGCGAYGTGTTCAGGGTAACAAAATATTGTCATACAGTCTAACACCAGTATTTTATATTAAAATACAATAACTTTGTTTTGTTGACTCAGAAAGAAAAACAAATCTCAAAGGATGAAGTGAAAGATATTTTCATAGATTTTTGAWTTTTTTTCCAGTGTAAGGCAGTAAGTTTTTGTTAAAAAAAAAATTCAATACATTTTCAGTTGTACCCGTGACAAATCAAATATGTGGTATTCAAAATAAAAATGTCATTTTTCCGGGTAGTTATATTTCTGCCAGTCTAAGCAGAAATGTGATTATGAAAAATGGGCATAATTATTATATATATTTTTTAAACACTTAGGGTACTAGGGTACTTAGGGTACTAGGGTACAGTCATATGAATCACAATAAAAAATGATTAGCTTTATTCTTGAATATAACTTCTATAAGGGCATAGGTGACACGCCAATGAACATACAAAAGCCTTTTAGGGAATTGTAATTGATGTTTTTGCTACTTTGAAAACCTTATACGTCTTTGACCCATATTACAAAAGGGATATGTATACCAGGGGGTAGAATAGTGTGTATGTGTACCTGATGTGAGCATCATGATGCTGCTGTCAGCCTCTGGGGGGAGCACGTCCACCAGGGCATTGCTGTGCTTGTGCAGGGCCACCGACGCATTGGGCTTCAGCAGCTCTCTGTCGATGGTGCTTAGGATACGCACATAGTAGTTTGAGCCTGAGTGAAGGAGAAAAGGGGGTGGACAGAGAAGGGGGTGGACAAAGACAGAAAAGTGGGTGGACAGAGAGAAGCAGAGAAAAAGGGTGGCACAGGGAAAGAGGGGGAAATGTCATTAGTGAATATTAGAGCCACATGTTTAGCATTACGGTAAGAATGAGGCATTGGTGTTACTGTGCAAAATATGGGTGCTTATGGGTGTGGCTATTAGAGAACGAACGATATGGATTTTTTAGGGGTCAAAGATGGCAGTTGGCTGATATTTTAGGCAGATATACAATATCATAAAATTTCCCAAAGACAGCCATGTATGCAATAATACATCAATTTTAATTGACTTTGTTTTTAACCAAACTAAATAACATAATAGTAATTGTATTTGAATGGTAAATTAAGATGTCATAGGCATACTCACAATACAGGTGAATCCATATTCAATAGAAGTGTGTGCATGCATTGAGTTATTGAGCTTGTTTTGGCTGGTCAGTAGAGTCTATGGTGCTAAAGATGACAATCTGTTTGCCCTTCATTTTGGACTTAGAGTATATTAGCCAAGTGATCAACAATATTCGCATGAAAGTTTCACGCCAGCATGTCACGCCTGTATGGAATGACATCATACAGGCACTGCTGTTAGTTTGAGATAATAAAATATCTATTTAATGCAAATGGGACATTCGAAACGTTATGATTTGTGATCACGGATGTTTACGAAACTAGTATTTGTTATTTCCCGGGATCGGGGAAAAAATATTCTCTCTGAAGAACTCAGGATGAAATTTGAAACAACTCAATTGGCTATTCCAGCTATCTGTCAAGAAATGGGCGGGTTATAACGTGATTCTATTGCTACATTTGGATAGAGCAAGGCTGTAACTCCGCTCCCTTTCACATCTCTGCATCGCTCATATCACTTGCTGCTGTTTACTGCTACTATGATAAATACACTGTTGGTCCCATGTATCATGAGCTGAAATAAAAGATCCCAGAAATGTTCCATATGCACAAAAAGTTATTTCTCTCAAATGTATGCACAAATTTGTTTACATCCCTGTTAGTGAGCATTTATCTTTTGCCAAGATAATCCATCCACCTGACAGGTGTGGAATATCAAGAAGCTGATTAAACAGCCATCTCAAGTTGAGGGATGGGGAAATTGGCATGCTGACTGCAGGAATGCCCACAAGAGCTGTTTCCAGATAATTTAATGTTTATTTCTCTACAATAAGCCACCTTGAATGTCATTTTTGAGAATTTGGCAGTACGTCCAACCGGCGTCACAACCACAGACCGCGTGTAACCATGCCAGCCTAGGACCTCCACATCCAGCTTCATCACCTGTGTGATTGTCTGATACCAGCCACCCGGACAGCTGATGCATCCGTGGGTTTACACAACCGAAGAATTTCTGCACAAACTGCCAGAAAACCGTCTCAGGGAAGCACATCTGCAATCTTGGTCACTGTGTCAATTCATCCGTTTCTCAAAATTGCACTTTTCTGTTGGAGGATGAGCTAGCTTACCGCTGCTGCTGCTGATTTTCCCAGTTAGACATTCATCAGCATTGTGCAGTGCTCGTGGCTCAGGCAGTGAGTGGCGGCTGGCATAGCAGCAGTATTGCTATGCAGCGGGACTATCGGCAAAACCGATAGAGAAGGGCCGATAGACTAGAAAAGGGCCAATAATCGGACCGATATATCGACTCGGACTCAAGTCTCCAGTCTCTGGAGGCAACAACCAGAGGCTTACCTACACAATCTATGTGAGGACAGACAAGAGTAAAAATACTGTACCTGTGGTGGAGCCCACGATGGCTGTGTTTTGGTCCACAGCCTCCAGGAACTGGCCGATGACCAGGGGGATACTCTGTATCCTCTTGACCTCCTCCTGGGCGTGGAGGAACTCCTTCTTCAGGTTCTTCTGTTCATCTTTGATGTACTCCTCCTGCACCTCCAGAAACTCCAGCTCCTGCTGCAGCTTCTACAATAGTAAAGGGGAAATTGTGAATGGTGTCATGGAGAATGAATGTTTATTGATGAATCATGGTGATCATATTACTCTAGTGCTAGCCTCTCTACAATGGCTTACTTTTAAGGCTAGGGCTGATTTCAAGGTTAATGTGCATCAGGCACATGCATACACACACAATAAACACATGGATTTAGTACTGTAGATATTTTTCCCCCTCTGATAACCAGGTGGTGAATCGCATCTCTGCATGTCGTGCAGACATACTAGTGTGGATGACGGATACACCATCAAGCTGAACCTCGGCAAGACGGAGCTGCTCTTCCTCCCGGGGAAGGACTGCCCGTTTCATGATCTCGCATCACGGTTGACAACTCCATTGTGTCCTCCTCCCAGAGTGCTAAGAACCTTGGCGTGATCCTGGACAACACCTGTCGTTCTCAACTAACATCAAGGCGGTGACCCGTTTGTAGGTTCATGCTCTACAACATTCGCAGAGTACGACCCTGCTCACGCAGGAAGCGGCGCAGGTCCTAATCCAGGCACTTGTCATCTCCGTCTGGATTACTGCAACTCGCTGTTGGCTGGTCCCTGCCTGTGCCATTAAACCTATCAACTCATCCAGAACGCCGCAGCCCGTCTGGTGTTCAACTTTCCCAAGTTCTCTCACGTCACCCCGTCCTCCGCTCTCTCCACTGGCTTCCAGTTGAAGCTCGCATCCGTTACAAGACCATGGTGCTTGCCTACGGAGCTGTGAGGGGAACGGCACCTCCGTACCTTCAGGCTCTGATCAGGCCTACACCAAACAAGGGCACTGCGTTCATCCACTCTGGCCTGCTCGCCTCCCTACCTCTGAGGAAGTACAGTTCCGCTCAGCCCAGTCAAAACTGTTCGCTGCTCTGGACCCAATGGTGGAACAAACTCCCTCACGACGCCAGGTCAGCGGAGTCAATCACCACCTTCCGGAGACACCTGAAACCCCACCTCTTTAAGGATACTAGGATAGGATAAAGTAATCCTTCTAACCCCCCCCCTTAAAAGAGTTAGATGCACTATTGTAAAGTGGTTGTTCCACTGGATATCATAAGGTGAATGCACCAATTTGTAAGTCGCTCTGGATAAGAGCGTCTGCTAAATGACTTAAATGTAAATGTAAATGATATGTGGTAGTGGTGGAGTAGGGCCTGCGGGCACACAGTGTGTTGTGAAATCTGTGAATGTATTGTACATTTTTTTTAAATTGTATAAACTGCCTTAATTTGCTGGACCCCAGGAAGAGAAGCTGCTGTTTGTTAAATACAAATACAAGGTGACGGAAAGGCACTGGCGGACAAACCGCCCTTGCTGTCTCTTCTGGCCGTTTCCTCTTCACTGGAATTCTCTGCCTCTAACTATTTCGGGGGTGAGGCACTGGCTTACTGGTGCTCTTCCATGCCGTCCCTAGGAGGGTGCGTCACTGACGTGATCTTCCTGTCTGGGATGGCGACCCTCGAGGTTCGTGCCGTGGGGGGATCTTTGGTGAGCTATACTCGTCCTTGTCTCAGGATAGTAAGTTGGTGGTTTGAAGATATCCCACTAGTGGTGTGGGGGCTGTGCTTCGGCAAAGTGGGTGGGTTTATCCTGCTGGTTGGCTCTGTCGGGGGTATCGTCGGACGGAGCCACAGTGTCTCCCGACCCTCCTGTCTCAGCCTCAGTATTTTGCTGCAATAGTTTGTGTCGGGGGGCTAGGGTCATTCTGTATATCTGCAGTATTCTCCGTCTTATCCAGTGTCCTGTGTGAATTTAGTATGTATGCTCTCTCTGAGGACTTGAGCCCTAGGTCCATGCCTCAGGACTCCTTGCTGTCCCAGTCCACCTGGTCGTGCTGCTGCTCCAGTTTCAACTGTTCCGCCTGCGGCTATGGAACCCTGACCTGTTCACCGGACGTGCTACCTTGTCCAGACCTGCTGTTTTCAACTCTCTTTCTCTACCGCACCTGCTGTCTCCAACTCTGAATGATCGGCTATGAAATGCCAACTGACATTTACTCCTGAGGTGCTGACATGTTCACCCTGTACAACCACTGTGATTATTATTATATGACCCTGCTGGTCATCTATGAACATCTTGCCATGTACTGTTACAATTCCACCCGGCACGGGCCACCCTCAGAGCATGGTTCCTCTCGGGTTTCTTCCTATGTTCTGCCTTTCTATTGAGTTTTTCTGAGCCACTGTGCTCTACATCTGCATTGCTTGCCGTTTAGGCTGGTTTTCTGTATAGCATTTTGTGACATCTGCTTATGTAAAGGGCATATAATAAATTTGATTGAAATAGTCTTCAGAAAGTATTCATACCCTTAGACTTATTCCACATTTTGTCTGAATTCAAAATGGATTAAATGTTTTTTCTCAACAATCTACCTTCATAACCCAATAATAAAAGTGAAAACTTTCATTAAAATTTTTTTTAAATATTGAAAAGGAAAATATGTCAATGTATATTTCTGTAAGTATCACACCATTGAGTTAATACTTTGTAAAAGCAAATTTGGCAGTGATTACGAGTGTGAGTCTTTCTGTGTTAGTCTCTAAAAGCTTTCCAACTGGATTGTGGCAACATTTGCAATTTTTTTTTATTTCTTTTTTATTCTTCAAATCTGTCAAATCATTGCTAGACAACTGTTTCAGGTCTTGCCATATATTTTAAGTCAAAACTGAACTCGGCCACTCAGAACATTCACTGTCTTCTTGGTAAGCAACTCCAGTGTAGATTTGGCCTTGTGTTTTAGGTTATTGTCCTGCTGAAAGGTGAATTCATCTCCCAGTATCGTGGAAAATAATTTAACAGGTTTTCCTCTAGGATTTTGCCTGTGCTTAGTTATTCACATATTTTTTTCCGCTGAAAACTCCAGTCCTTCACGTTACATAATACCCATACAATGATGCAGCATCACTATACTTGAAATACAGAGAGTGGTGTGTTGTATTTGCCAAACAAACTTTGTTTTCGGAGGAATAGGTTAATTGATTTGACACATTTTTTGCAGTATTACTTCAGTGCCTTGTTGTAAACAGGATGCTGCTTGGATATTTTTATTCTGTTACTTCTCTTTGTTTTCACTCTGTAATTAGGCTAGTTGTGGAGTACTAACACCATTGTTGATCCATCCTCAGTTTCTCCTATCACGCCTTAACTCTAACTGTTTTAATGTCACATTGCTCGTGGTGAAATCTGAGCTGTTTCCTTCCTCTCGGCATGAGTAGAACATGGCTTTATTTCCCATCTAAGTGTAATTAATCTTCACCTGCTGAAAGGGGTATTCAATGTCCGTATTTGCTTATCTACTATGTGCCTTCTGTGCAAGGCATTGTAAATCCTCCTGGTCTTTGTGGTTGAATCTGTGTTTGAAATTCACTGCTCAACTGAGGGACCTTACAGATATATTGTGTGTGGCGTACAGAGATGAGGTCATTCAGAATTCATGTAACCACTATTATTGCACAGTGAGAGTCCATGCAACTTATTAAGCAACTTTTTTACTTAAAGTTATTTAGGCTTCTCATAACAAGGAGTTGAATACTGACTCAATACTTTCAGCTTTTCATTTTTTAATTAATTTGTTAAAAAATAAATTAATTCCTGGTAATTGGGTGTAGAGCAGAAACAAAAAATCATTCGATTTAATCATTTTAAATTCAGGTGTAACAACAAAATGTGGAGAAGTCAGGGGTGTGAATACTTTCTCTAGCACTGTAACAGTTTAACATCTTTACTGTGATTTGAAGATCAGAAGGGCCTGTTGATT
>NC_036874.1:11189497-11203979 GCF_002910315.2 Salvelinus sp. IW2-2015 | reverse complement strand
TGAAGATATTTTCATAGATTTTTGAATTTTTTTCCAGTGTAAGGCAGTAAGTTTTTGTTTAAAAAAAAATTCAATACATTTTCAGTTGTACCCGTGACAAATCAAATATGTGGTAATTCAAAATAAAAAATGTCATTTTTTTCCGGGTTAGTTTATATTTCTGCCAGTCTAAGCAGAAATGTGATTATGAAAAATGGGCAAATTATTATATATATTTTTTAAACACTTAGTGTTATTCTGAAATACATTTTTTACTAGGGTACAGTCATATGAATCACAATAAAAAATGATTAGCTTTATTCTTGAAATATAACTTCTATAAGGGCATAGGTGAACACGCCAATGAACATACAAAAGCCTTTTAGGGAATTGTAATTGATGTTTTTGCTACTTTGAAAACCTTATACGTCTTTGACCCATATTACAAAAGGGATTGTTACCAGGGGTAGAATAGTGTGTATGTGTACTGATGTGAGCATCATGATGCTGCTGTCAGCCTCTGGGGGAGCACGCCACCAGGGCATTGCTGTGCTTGTGCAGGGCCACGACGCATTGGGTTCAGCAGCTCTCTGTCGATGGTGCTTAGGATACGCACATAGTAGTTTGAGCCTGAGTCAAGGAAGAAAAGAGGGTGGACAGAGCCGGAGAAGGGGGTGGACAGAGCGGAGAAGGGGGTGGACAGAGCCAGAGAAGGGGTGGGCAGAGCAGAGAAGGGGTGGCAGAGCCAAGAAGGGGGTGGGCAGAGCCAGAGAAGGGGTGGCAGAGCCAGAGAAGGGGGTGGGCAGAGACCGGAGAAGGGGGGGGGCAGAGACGGAGAAGGGGGTGGACAGAGACGGAGAAGGGGGTGGACAGCGAGAGAAGCAGAGAAAGAGGGTGGCACAGGGAAAGTCAGAGGGGGAAATGTCATTAGCGAATATTAGAGCCAAATGTTCAGCATCACAGTAAGAATGAGGCATTGGTGTTACTGTGCAAAATATGGGTGCTTATGGGTGTGTGGCTATTAGAGAATGACCGATATGGATTTTTTAGGGGTCAAAGTTGTCTGATATTTTAGGCAGATATACAATATACCATTTCCCAAAGACAGCCAYGTATGCAATAATGCATCAATATTAAAACAAAACAATACATTTTTACTTAGTTTTATTTGAATGGTAAATATCTTGATAAACTGGGTAAATGAAGATGTCATAGGCATACTCACAATACAGAKGAATCCATATTCAATAGGAGTGTGTGCATGCATTGAGTTATTGAGCTTGTTTKGGCTGATCAATGSAGTCTATGGCGCTACAGATGACAATATGTTAGCCCTTCATTTTGGACTACCAGTATATTAGCCAAATGATCAACAACATTTGCACAGAAGCATCACTTCAGCATGTCACGCCTGTATGGAATGACATCATATAGGCACTGCTGTTAGTTTGAGAATATAACATATCTATTTAACACAAATGAGTCCAACGTAACATTATGATTTGTGAAAAATACAAYGAACAACAATATAAAACGCAACATGTAGTGTTGGTCCAATGTTTCATGAGATGAAATAAAAGATCCCAGAAATGTCCCATATGCACAAAAAGTTATTTCTCTCAAATGTATGCACAAATTTGTTTATATCCCTGTTAGTGAGCATTTATCTTTTGCCAAGATAAATCCATCTACCTGACAGGTGTGGCAAAACAAGAAGCTGATTAAACAGCATGATCATTACACAGGTTCACCTTGTGCTGGGGACAATAAAAGGCCACTAAAACGTGCAGTTTTGTCACAACACAATGTCACAGATGTCTCAAGTTGAGGGAGCGTGCAATTGGCATGCTGACTGCAGGAATGTCCACAAGAGCTGTTTCCAGATAATTGAATGTTAATTTCTCAACCATAAGCCACATTGAATGTCATTTTGGAGAATTTGGCATTATGTCCAACCGGCATCACAACCGCAGACCCCGTGTAACCACGCCAGCCTAGGACCTCCACATCCAGCTTCTTCACCTGCGGGATTGTCTGAGACCAGCCAACCGGATAGCTGATGAAACTGTGGGCTTACACAACCAAAGAATTTCTGCACAAACTGTCAACTAACTGTCTAAGGGAAGCACATCTGCAATTTTGGTCACTGTGTCAATTCATCAGTTTCTCAATACTGCACCTTTCTGTTGGAGAATGAGCTAGCTTGTCGCTGCTGCTAATTTTCCCAGCTAGACATTCATCGGCATTGTACAGTGCTCGTGGCTCAGGCAGTGAGTGGCAGCTGGCATAGCAGCAGTATTGCTAGGCAGAGGGACAATCAGCAAAGCCAATAGAGAAGGGCCRATAATCAGACCGATATCGACTCGGATTCAAGTCTCCAGTCTCTGGATCCAACAACCAGAGGCTTACCTACACAATCTATGTGAGGACAGACAAAAGTGTAAAAATACTGTACCTGTGGTGGAGCCCACGATGGCTGTGTTTTGGTCCACAGCCTCCAAGAACTGGCCGATGACCAGGGGGATACTCTGTATCCTCTTCACCTCCTCCTGGGCATGGAGGAACTCCTTCTTCAGGTTCTTCTGTTCATCTTTGATGTACTCCTCCTGCACCTCCAGAAACTCCAGCTCCTGCTGCAGCTTCTACAATAGTAAAGGGGAAATTGTGAATGGTGTCATGGAGAATGAATGTTTATTGATGAATCATGGTGATCATATTACTCTAGTGCTAGCCTCTCTACAATGGCTTACTTTTAAGGCTAGGGCTGATTTCAAGGTTTTACTGCTAACCTACAAAGCATTACATGGGCTTGCTCCTACCCATCTTCCAGATTTGGCMAWTTTTTTTTTATTCTTTAAACTCTGTCAAATCATTGCTAGACAACAGTTTAAGTCTTGCCATATAYTTAAGTCAAAACTAACTCGGCCACTCCAGAACATTCACCGTCTTCCCGGTAAGCAACTCCAGTGTAGATTTGGCCTTGTGTTTAAGGTTATTGTCCTGCTGAAAGGTGAATTCATCTCCCAGTGTCTGGTGGAAAATATATTGAACCAGGTTTTCCTCTAGGATTTTGCCTGTGCTTAGTTTCATTACGTTTCTTTTTTTGTCCTGAAACATCCCCAGTCCTTCACGATTACATAAATACCCATAACATGATGCAGCCATCACTATACTTGAAAATACAGAGTGGTACTGTGTTGTATTTGCCCCAAACACAACACTTTGTATTCAGGAAAAAGTTGATTGATTTGACAATTTTTTTGCAGTATTACTTCAGTGCCTTGTTGTAAACAGGATGCTGCTTTGGAATATKTTTTATTCTGTACATGCTCTCGTTTTCGCACTGTCAATTAGGCTAGTATTGTGGAGTACTAACACCATTGTTGATCCATCCTCAGTTCTCCTATCACAGCCATTAAACTCTGAAACTGTTTTAATGTCACCATTGGCCTAATGGTGAAATCCCTGAGCTGTTTCCTTGATGCACCATCAAAAGTGTAATTAATAACTTCACCATGCTCAAAGGGGTATTCAATGTCCGTTTAATTATGCCCTTCTGTGCCCTTCTGTGCAAGGCATTGTAAATTCTCCCTGGTCTTTGTGGTTGAATCTGTGTTTGAAATTCACTGCTCAACTGAGGGACCTTACAGATCATTGTGTGTGGCGTACAGAGATGAGGTAGTCATTCAGAATTCATGTTAACCACTATTATTGCACAGAGAGTGAGTCCATGCAACTTATTAAGCACATTTTTACTTAAAAGCTTATTTAGGCTTCTCATACAAAGGAGTTGAATACTTGACTCAATACATTTCTGCTTTTMATTTKTAATTAATTTGTTGAAGAAAAAWWATATATATATCATTCCACTTTGACCTTTTGAGGTATTGGGTGTAAGCCAGAACAAAAAAAATCTCGATTTAATCCATTTTWAATTCAGGGTGTAACAACAAAATGTGGAAGTAGTCAAGGGGTGTGAATACTTTCTCTAGGCACCGTAATAGTTAACATTATGATTTAAATTGCTTTTCTTGTGGTGCTGACAGAAATAGATCTCAACAGTTAAGCACAGACCTTGTATCTGCTGTAAAGGTCTTCAAGATCTTCTGGTTCTGGGGCCAGGAAAGAAAGCCCCGTCTGGGGTCGTGAGTTCAGCATGGCAGGCACTTCGTCCTGTGTAGACACAAGACAACACAAACATTTACACAAATTCTACGTTGAGAGCATACCCCCAAATCTGTGAAAACTCTGTAGCTAATGTTAACTACTAACGTTAGCTAACTGTTTGTTGTGTTGCTAGCTAGCTTGTTAATYTACTTGCCTAATGCTGGGTGAGTGATGACCGACAGAAAATGTGAGAGACGCGGATTGGAAGACATTTCAATTCACGAGATTGTTTCAGTGCTGTTCCGTAACGGATAAGTACGTTACTGCGGTAGGTAGCTGACTTCTTCTGTCTTGGCTAATAATTCATAMGACATTCAACATTAGGCTCAGTCAGATGCAATCTAATTTATCGCGCTAGCTAACGTTACATTCGGTTGTTTTCTGACTTGTTAACTAACTTCGCTATCTAACCTTACCTGCCGGCCGTTGACTTGTGTTATTTTGTTTACGTTGTAGCTTGAAGCTTACCAATACTACCCCCACAACATAAATAGCTACGTAGCCACACCAAAATACAAACGTTTAGCTAACTAGCTAAAATTGCCTAGCTTGCCAGTTGAGATAGCATGTTAGCTTACATGACAGAGCATTTACAGTGCCGTGAATGAATTGGCACGTTTAGTTGGATGACGTACGATTTAAATGTATTCAAAGAACACTTTAGATTAAAGATAGTACGTTTTAAATTGTCTATACTTTTTAAAGCGTGGTATAATCAAAAACAACGGCGAAATGGCGTGAAAATGTACACGGTCAAAATGAATCATACCTGAATTTTTTCAACAGTTACTCCAATGTCCTCCATGTTGAATTCCTTATCATGTGACGTTCTACGTAAGGACCCAAGCGACATTTGCGTGATTCATGGGTAATGAAGTTTCTGTGGACAAGTGTTATCAACAAATGCAAATGAATTGAGAGATTGCTCCACAAATAAAATGTTATGTTCTTCTGAGTAATTTTTCTAAACCTTGCATCCATCTGATATAGTAAGCAAGCACCCTCAGATCACTATGAATAAGATGAATACTGATGAWAGATATGATGGATAGCAGGTGAAGGACTGCTCATGCTGTCTTTAGCAGAATACTAGTTTTATGTACAGAACAGTTTGCCAAAGGATGTTGACAGTGACGTGCAATAGGTTAGGTGAGGTTTGTGGATTTCCTGCCAGTTAGTTGGTGGCTATAATAGGCTGTATGACTCTACTGCTGCTGCAGTCTGTTGCATCTTTCCTCTATTGCATACCTTTTTATTTTTGTCTTGTATTTCAAGTCTGTCCACAGATGAAAAAAACATGCTTCATACCAAATCTATCACAATAACATTCAGTTGTTTTTGAGGGATTTCTGTCCCCCATAGGCTAAGCTTCCCCTAAAGTAAATAGAATTATAATTGCCAAAATTATATAGCCTAATTAGCCTACTCCTGTTGTTAGGGTTGCGTCAATTCAATCTGGTATAAGGACTGTCTATACAGAAACAAATTAAATAATTCAAATAGGCTACAACACCAGAAAGCATGATTTGGCCAGAGGATCATTAGCGTCTTTGAAATRAATAAGCTGTGGATTGTTTTAAATCGYATTGCCGACAGTTGGAAAGGCCCTCAATTAGTATTTGAGTTATCAAAATGTATTGAGCTAACAGTATACTCTAAACAGCGGTACTCAACTCTTACCCTACGAGGTGTGAATCCTGCTGGTTTTCTGTTATACCTGATAATTAATTGTACACATCTGGTGTCCCAGGTCTAAATCAGTCCCTGATTAGAGGGGAACAATGAAAACAATGCAGTGGAACTGGCTTCGAGGTCCAGAGTTGATTTTGAGGTCTCTAAAATGAAAAGGTTCCTGAAGGCACCTTTAGGGGTTCCTCAGGTTGCAACACCAGTGGAACCTTTTCCCTGAGGAACCTTTTTAAAAGGTTCCTTAAAGAACCTTCTAGGAATCTAGGGCTTTAAGGTTTGTTGTGGAAATTCAACACAGGGACACTCTGAGTCAATTTTAAATAATTCTTTATTATCAGCAACCTGGAGAGGTTCCAACAAACGTAATGCGCCAAGTAGTACACGTCTGTCAGGAGCTCCGTCAGGGCAGTCCCGTGAGTTCTCTTATATACTTGCTTAAACAGACAGGTTATATTTGTATGATTTACATTATTCATGATTAATTCATCATTAACTTTTGGTTCATGCATGTGACTGACCAATACCTCACAAGGCTTCTTCTCTCTAAGCTGAGACCTTGAAACTGAGACACCCCTTTTGGTTCTCAAAACAATGTTCTGGGCATACTGCCAAATTGCATTATACTGATAGTGAGGATTCCTCCCAGGCAAGCTCAATCATTTACTTAAATGAACCCAGTCAAATTGGTCGAAAAGCACAAGCATAAAATGTCCCTTCACAGGTTGCTGTCCAAAATATTCTATTATGAATAATAGTAATATTAACAATAATAATAATAATAATACAAATAAGATTGGGTGGCAAACTTGTAAAGTCACAAATKAATTGTATTGACATGTAAGGTCACAGAAATCCAAACATGCAATCAATAAATAAAGTACAATGTCAACCGTTGACAAATATTCATATTTGTTGTGTATCGACAACAAGATAGTAACCTATATTAAAAATTACAATAATAATTATTGTCATCAACTATATCAAAAGACCACATCTTACTGATAAAAATTATATGTTTAGATACAGTCAGGGTTGGGGAGTAAAGGATTACAAAAAAACAGTAACTGTAACCATTTCATTACCAGCAATATTGTAATCAGATTACAGATACTTTTGAAACACTAGATGATTACTTCGAGGATTACTTTTAAATTCAGAAAGGATGTTTGCGAAATAATTTGTTGACACTTCCCTGTTGTCATGACTGTCCTGGGAAGATCCAAATCGGTCAAATCAGCTTTGCAATAAATAACTTCAACCAGACCACCTCTMAACCGCAGAGGAGGGGAGAATGGAACTGGTGGGTGGTTGACAGCTCACGCCCTGTTATAAATCAAGGACAGAACATCGAGCTATCTCCCTCTCCAAATTCACCCAAGGAATGTGCCTTTGTCTACACAGACCTTTTCCCGCCGAAACTCTAACATGTTCTAAAGTGAATACTGGAACAATATATTTAACATAGAACGTGGGGAATGGTCAGAGGCGATCTGGAAAACACTGGTGACGTTTTGGATGTTATTTTGTGATGTCATTAAAAATGTTATAAAGGAAATACTATAACTTGGAAAGTATACCAACTATATGTGTGAAGTGTCCATTCAATGCATTGAGCATGAAATATGAAAAAATGATGAAAGTGTTTTTGTTAAGAGAGGGACATGATTTTAGGAGCCATAAGAGATAATAGTTTCACACAACTTTGTACAAGTGACAAGCTATGCCCCTGAGTGAGGCAAGGGAGCGTGTCAGCCTGACGGAACCGCCCATTTGAATTAACTGCATAAAATGATGGGTTACGAATGAACTTAAAAGATCAGAAAGATGTAGAGGCACGTGACCTGAAGACCTGAAGGCTCGCTACACATTGTTTTCCTCCGGTATTGAACACAGAATATCCCGTCTTAAATTTTATCGATTATTTACGTAAAGAAATACCTAAAGTTGTATTAGGAAGTAGTTTGAAATGTTTGGACAAAGCTTACAGGTAACTTTTGTAGTCATGTTGCGCGAGTTTGAACCAGTGTTTTTCTGGATCAAACGCGCCAAATAAATGGACATTTTGGAYATATATCGACAGAATTAATTGAACAAAAGGACCATTTGTGATGTTTATGGGACATATTGGAGTGCCAACAGAAGAAGCTCGTCAAAGGTCAGGCATGAATTATATCTTTATTTCTGCGTTTTGTGTCACGCCTGGAGGGTTGAAATATGATGGTCTGTGTTTGTTTGCTGGGGTGCTATCCTCAGATAATAGCATCTTTTGCTTTCGCCGTAAAGCCTTTTTGAAATCTGAAACGTTGGCTGGATTCACAACAAGTGTAGCTTTAATTTGGTGTATTGCATGTGTGATTTCATGAAAGTAAAATTTTTATAGTAATTTATTTGAATTTGGCGCTCTGCATTTTCACTGGATGTTGGCCAGTTGGGATGCTAGCATCCCACATATCCCAGAGAGGTTAAGTAGGAACATTCTACTACTCTTCTCAAATCACCATTGTAAACTACTCTCATCACCCCACCGGGAACCATAGACATGGCTGGCTAGCCTATCTTYAAAGAAGCATCTTCCAGAGCTAATGGAAGTAGAATAAACTCTTTAGTTCTTTTCAGGACTACACGACAAGTCACCGTATATCGGACGACGGCAGAGGAGAACAACAGTAGAAGACGGGTGGGAACCCCTTTTGGACAATCAGAGCCTTACAAGCGTGCCACAAAATGGCCCAACTCCCTTTCCTAGGCGGCCTGGTTCCAACAGAAATACACAAAGAAGCAAGGCATTTATGGTTCGTGTGCAAAGTATATGATTACTGTGAGAGTAGTTTAGAAAAGGTACCAAAGTCTTATGTCTCTGTCCCTCTCTCTCTCGCCCTCTCCATGTCTTTTGTAACAAGTAGCCATATTGTGTCAGTCCCTTAGGGACCTATTTCTAATGTATTAAGTGTGCATGTTTATCCTGTGTTACCATTTAGTTTGCTAGTAAATAAATCATTAAACCAATTTGTGTAGTACTGAATCATAAGTAAAGCTCGGGTTTTGCAGATGCAAGGAGGTTACGACTGTTCAGAATGATGATATTATACGAGTTAATGATTTATAAATTGATAGTTTATAAATGTGATAGGTTAAGACCTTTAGAGTTCAATTCGGGAAATGGTAACTCTTTAAAAAACTGCTCTTGTGGTTCCCCAAATCCTAATGAGTTAATTGTTACATTATTAATTTAAWTGGGTAACAATTAAACATAGTTAGTTGATTAGATAAATAACAGTCATCAGATTAATGAAAGTAAAGTCACAGCACTGTTTTCTCAATGACATTCAAATCAGCATTGAAAAAAGGTGCAAGTTTAAGTTTGTTCCACCTGAGCGAGTCTGACCACAAGCCAGAGACCACTATGATGACACACCAAATTAATTTGATKGATCGCGGGAAAAGAGCAGGAATAGGCTTTTGTAGCTAGGTCTTCCAATGGTGCAACTGCTGTCGTCATCCAAAGATTATCCAACTTGAATAAACGCTTGGAGGTAAGCATGACCAGTGGTGTAATCTACGACGATACGAATATCACTTATTATTGATATCTACAGTCATGGCCAAAAGTTTTGAGAATGATACAAATATGAATTTCCACAAAGTTTGCTGCTTCATTGTCATTAGATATTTTTGTCAGATGTTACTATGGAATACTGAAGTATTATTACAAGCATTTCAYAAGTGTCAAAGGCTTTAATTGACAATTACATGAAGTTGATGCAAAGAGTCAATATTTGCAGTGTTGACCCTTCTTTTTCAAGACCTCTGCAATCAGCCCTGGCATGCTGTCAATTAACTTCTGGGCCACATCCTGACTGATGGCAGCCCATTCTTGCATAATCAATGCTTGGAGATTGTCTAGAATATGTGGGTTTTTGTTTGACCACCTGCCTCTTGAGGATTGACCACAAGTTCTCAATGGGATTAAGGTTTGGGGAGATTCCTGGGCATGGACCCAAAATATCAATGTTTTGTTCCCCAGGCCACTTAGTTATCACTTTTGCGTTATGACAAGGTGTCTTGGAAAAGGCATTGTTCGTCACCAAACTGTTCCTGGATGGTTGGGAGAAGTTGCTCTCGAGGATATGTTGGTACCATTCTTTATTCATGGCTGTGTTCTAGGCAAAATTGTGAGTGAGCCCACTCCCTTGGCTGAGAAGCAACCCCACACATGAATGGTCTCAGGATGCTTCACTGTTGGAATGACACAGGACTGATGGTAGCGCTCACCTTGTCTTCTCCGGACAAGCTTTTTTCCGGATGCCCCAAACAATCGGAAAGGGGATTCATCAGAGAAAATGACTTTACCYCAGTCCTCAGCAGTCCAATCCCTGTACCTTTTGCAGAATATCAGTCTGTACCTGATGTTTTTCCTGGAGAGAAGGGGCTTCTTTGCTGCCCTTCTTGACACCAGGYCATCCTCMAAGTCTTCGCCTCACTGTGCGTGCAGATGCACTCACACCTGCCTGCTGCCATTCCTGAGCAAGCTCTGTACTGGTGGTGCCCCGATCCCGCAGCTGAATCAACTTTAGGAGACGGTCCTGGCGCTTGCTGGTCTTTCTTGGGCGCCCTGAAGCCTTCTTCACAACAATTGAACCGCTCTCCTTGAAGTTCTTGATGATCCGATAAATGGTTGATTTAGGTGCAATCTTACTGGCAGCAATATCCTTGMCTGTGAAGCCCTTTTTGTGCAAAGCAATGATGACGGCACGTTTCCTTGCAGGTAACCATGATTGACAGAGGAAGAACAATGATTCCAAGCACCACCCTCCTTTTGAAGCGTCCAATCTGTTATTCGAACTCAATCTGCATAACAGAGTGATCTCCAGCCTTGTCCTCGTCAACACTCACACCTATGTTAACGAGACAATCACTGACATGATGTCAGCTGGTCCTTTTGTGGCAGRGCTGAAATTCAGTGGAAATGTTTTTTGGGGATTCAGTTCATTTGCATGGCAAAGAGGGACTTGCAATTAATTGCAATTCATCTGATCACTCTTCATAATATTCTGGAGTATATGCAAATTGCCATCATACAAACTGAGGCAGCAGACTTTGTGAAAATTTATATTTGTGTCATTCTCAAAACTTTTGGCCACAACTTGTAACGGGTGTCGTAGTTTGAAGAGGAAGAATAGGACCAAAGCGCAGCGTGGTAAGTGTTCATGACTTTTATTTAAACTGAACACTAGAACAAAATAACAAAGTGCAAAACGAAACCGAAACAGTCCTGTCAGGTGCAGAAAACACTAAACAGAAAATAACTACCCACAAAACACAGGTGGGAAAATGCTACCTAAGTACGGTTCCCAATCAGAGACAACAATAGACAGCTGTCCCTGATTGACAACCATACCCGGCCAAAACAAAGAAATACCAAAACATAGAAAAATGAACATAGAATGCTCACCCAAATCACACCCTGACCAAACCAAAATAGAGACATAAAAAGCTCTCTAAGGTCAGGGCTTGACACAACTGTATATAGCGCATTGATGTGAATCACACTGCTGCTTTCTCATTTAGCTATTTGAATTTAATGGATTGTGGTTGTTGTGGATGGCTGTTCACAAATATAAATGTATATTTGAAACCAATAATGGTTGAATTCAAGAAGTTTAAGCTGCCTATCAATTATTGTTTATGAAACCAGTGGACAGCCAGTGAAAAATGCACCCATGCAACAGCTGCATGGTGAAAATCCATAGGCCTAATGGGCACATGCTCAAACTCGCAAACTTTTGATAGACTTAAAGGGACAATCTGTWGTTGCTACATCAATTTTTGGACTTAAAAATTATATACACTGCTCAAAAAAATAAAGGGAACACTTAAACAACACAATGTAACTCCAAGTCAATCACACTTCTGTGAAATCAAACTGTCCACTTAGGAAGCAACACTGCACTTTAGGTAAGGCAGCTTACTGGATTGACAATAAATTTTACATGCTGTTGTGCAAATGGAATAGACAAAAGGTGGAAATTATAGGCAATTAGCAAGACACCCCAATAAAGAGTGGGTTCTGCAGGTGGTGACCACAGACCACTTCTCAGTCCTATGCTTCCTGGCTGATGTTTTGGTCACTTTTGAATGCTTGGTAATGTATTTTAAAACTTTCAGACATGATGACCAATGTGATAAAATTACTTTTGTTGAATGTAAAACGATTAGGTTCATATTCTAAAAGACGAAAGATATTATGTGATCTTATACAAAAACACTCAGAGTGTGATTATGCTCCAAGAGAAGTATGCTCCTAGGGTGGGAGACAGATGGGTGGGCAGTGCTTACCATAATACATTCAACAAAAAAATAGAGGTGTCTGTTCTATTTTCCAAAAGTATACATGTTCAAGTGGAAAGAGTTAAGGACAAATAAGGACGAACCTTGTAAAGGTTTCAGGACAAATATAATATTGGGAAATACTTGTGCTCCGAATGAGAAACCCAGACTTCTTCTTCAACATAACAATAATATTTGAATTTCGGTGATTTTCCTCTGGTACTAGGGGGACTATATTCAGGGCCCTGATGATTTTTTATAAATCAAACTGGTCTAACCCGGGACCTCCAAAACTCAAGAAGCAATTAAACATTGTGTAAGGACGCTGGTCTTTATGATATATGGAGACTGGTCAATCCAACCGCTCGTGATTACACATCATTTTCAAATAGGAACACTGTTAATTCACGCATCGACAACTTACTGATCTCACACTCTCTCATAGATAAAGTGGGTGCTTGCAGTGTGGGCATGATAGCTATGACAGATCGTTGAAATGGCGCTGAAGAGTATGGCTGACGTTTTACATGCCCGTAATAATTGTGCTATTTGTTTGTAACTTTTTTAAATTATTTTGGTACATAATATTGTTGCTACCGTCTCTTATGACCGAAAAACTTCTGGGCATCAGATCTGGGATTACTCACCACGGACTGAAAGAAGTTTCTTCCTGTAACGAATCTGACGAGAAAGATTATTGCTCCAGGAACAGGCCAGATCCACGTCATTTGCGTGAAGACGGAGGAAAAGAGGCGCAGATCAGGCTGCCTTTGAGAATCGTTGGCGAGCGAGTAAACTCATTGCCATCAATTCTACTTGCTAACATGCATTGGAAAATAAAATGGATGACCTACGATTACGATTATCACTAACGGTACATTAAACTGTAATATCCTATGTTTTACAGAGTCGTGGCTGAACGATGGCACGGACAATATAGAACTGGAGGGATTTTCAATGCACCGGCAGAACAGAGAAGCTACGTCTGGTAAGAAGAGGGGTGGAGGTATCGTTTTGTCAATAACAGCTGTTGTACGATGTTCATATAAAGAAATCTCAAGGTATTGCTCGCCTGAGGTAGAGTACTTTATGTAGATGTAGACCACACTATCTACCATGAGGTTCTCATCTATATTATTCATAGCCATCTATTTACCACTACAGACCGATGTTGGCACTAAGAGTGCACTCAACCAACTCTATAAGGCCATAAGCAACAAGAAAATGCTCACCTAGAAGCGGCGTTCCTAGTGGCGGGGACTTTAATGCAGTTTTACACAATTTTTAGCAGCATGTCACATGTGCAACCAGAGGAAAAATACTCTAGACCACCTTTACTCCACACACAGAGAAGCATACAAAGCTCTCCCCGCCTCATTTGGCAAATCCGACATAATTCTATCCCTGATTCCTGCTTACAGCAAAAACTAAAGCAGGAAGTACTAGTGACTCGCTCAATATGGAAGTGGTCAGATGGCGCGGATGCTACGCTACAGAACTGTTTTGCTAGCACAGACTGGAATATGTTCCGGGATTCATCCAATGGCATTGAGAAGTATAACTCAGTCTTCGGCTTCATCAATAAGTAGATTGACGATGTTGTCCCCACAGTGAGCGTACGTCATACAGTGGGGCAAAAAAGTATTTAGTCAGCCACCAATTGTGCAAGTTCTCCCACTTAAAAAGATGAGAGAGTCTGTAATTTTCATCATAGTTACACTTCAACTATGACAGACAAAATAAGAAAAAATATCCAGAAAATCATATTGTAGGATTTTTTATGAATTTATTTGCAAATTATGGTGGAAAATAAGTATTTGGTCATCACAAACAAGCAAGATTTCTGGCTCTCACAGACCTGTAACTTCTTCTTTAAGAGGCTCCTCTGTCCTCCACTCGTTACCTGTATTAATGGCACATGTTTGAACTTGTTATCAGTATAAAAGACACCTGTCCACAACCTCAAACAGTCACACTCCAAACTCCACTATGGCCAAGACCAAAGAGCTGTCAAAGGACACCAGAAACAAATTGTAGACCTGCACCAGGCTGGGAAGACTGAATCTGCAATAGGTAAGCAGCTTGGTTTGAAGAAATCAACTGTGGGAGCATTCCTTTAGGAAATGGAAGACATACAAGACCACTGTAAATCTCCCTCGATCTGGGGCTCCACGCAAGTCTCACCCCGTGGGGTCAAAATGATCACAGGAACGGTGAGCAAAAATCCCAGAACCACACGGGGGGACCTAGTGAATGACTGCAGAGAGCTGGGACCAAAGTAACAAAGCTACCATCAGTAAAAAACAGTACCCGCCAGGGA
>NC_036874.1:11160017-11189472 GCF_002910315.2 Salvelinus sp. IW2-2015 | reverse complement strand
GCTAGCCTGCAATATCCTCCAGCATGACCGTTTGGCGGTGGGTCAGTCATGGTGTGGGGTGGCATTTCTTTGGGGGCGCACAGCCCTCCATGTGCTCGCCAGAGGTAGCCTGACTGCATTAGGTACCGTGATGAGATTCTCAGATCCCTTGTGAGACCATATGCTGGTGCGGTTGGCCCTGGGTTCTCCAATGCAAGACAATGCTAGACCTCATGTGGCTGGAGTGTGTCAGCAGTTCCTGCAAGAGGAAGGCTTGACTGTATGGACTGGCCCGCCCGTTCCCCAGACCTGACTCAATTGAGCACATCTGGGACATCATGTCTCGCTCATCCACCAACGCCACGTTGCACCACAGACTGTCCAGGAGTTGCGGATGCTTTAGTCCGCCACCTCATCAGGAGCATGCCCAGGCATTGTAGGGATGTCATACATGCACGTGGAGTCCACACACACTACTGAGCCTCATTTTGACTTGTTTTAAGGACATTACATCAAAGTTGGATCAGCCTGTAGTGTGGTTTTCCACTTTAATTTGATTTTGAGTGTGACTCCAAATCCAGACTTCCATGGGTTGATAAATTTGATTTCCATTGATCATTTTTTGTGTGATTTTGTTGTCAGCACATTCAACTATGTAAAGAAAAAAGTATTTCATAAGAATATTTCATTCATTCAGATCTAGGATGTGTTATTTTAGTGTTCCCTTTATTTTTTTGAGCAGTGTATATCTACAGTCCCAGTCAAAAGTTTTGACACAACTACTCATTCCAGGGTTGTTCTTTATTTTGACTATTTTCTACGTTGTAGAATAGTAGGGAAGACATCAAAACTATGAAATAACATATATGGAACGATGTAGTAACCAAAAAAGTGTTAAACAAATCAAAATATATTTTATATTTGAGATTCTTCAAAGTAGCCATCCTTTGCCTTCATGATAGCTTCTCTTCTTTTTGCGAGTATAATGATCAGCCTGTCTTTATGTTCTATGTTTTTGGTTGATCTATGTAATTTCTATGACATGTCATCGCTGTCGTATCAATGTATATGGTCATGCCTATATTTGGCAGTGGTAAAACATTCTTATTCTGGTTGGAGCATCAGTGCTGGGAAGACCTCGGGACACTTCACACGGATGAAGGCCTGGTTTAGTGGACAGTGATTTTTATTTTGTATTTTCATTTTTTTGTATCTTGTGGGTTTGGGATATGTTTATGACATATTTGTTCTATAGGAAGTTTAGTGTTCTATGTGAGATGCACGACCAGTCGTTCACTTTCTTTGATTCTCTAAGCAAAGGCTATTCAAAACGCATTGATTTAAATCGTCACATTTTGGTAATAGTATATTTACAAACTTTCAGACATGATGACCAATGTGATAAAAATTACTTTGTTTGAATGTGAACAGATTAGGTTCATATTCTAAAAGACGAAAGATATTATGTGATCTTATACAAAAACACTCAGATGTGATTATGCTCCAAGAGAAGTATGCTCCTAGGGTGGGAGACAGATGGGTGGGCAGTGCTTACCATAATACATTCAACCAAAAAATAGAGGTGTCTGTTCTATTTTCCAAAAGTATACATGTTCAAGTGGAAAAAGAGTTAAGGACAAAKAAGGACGAACCTTGTAAAGGTTTCAGGACAAAATATAATATTGGGAAATACTTGTGCTCCGAATGAGGAAGACCCAGACTTCTTCCTTCAACATAACAAAATAATATTGAATTTYGGTGATTTTCCTCTGGTACTAGGGGGGACTATAATCAGGGCCCTGRTGCATTTTTTATAAATCCAAAACTGGTCTAACCCGGGACCTCCAAAACTCAAGAAGCAATTAAAACATTGTGTAAGGACGCTGGTCTTTATGATATATGGAGACTGGTCAATCCAACCGCTCGTGATTACACATCATTTTCAAATAGGAACACTGTTAATTCACGCATCGACAACTTACTGATCTCACACTCTCTCATAGATAAAGTGGGTGCTTGCAGTGTGGGCATGATAGCTATGACAGATCGTTGAAATGGCGCTGAAGAGTATGGCTGACGTTTTACATGCCCGTAATAAATTGTGCTATTTTGTTTGTAACTTTTTTAAATTATTTGGTACATAATATTGTTGCTACCGTCTCTTATGACCGAAAAAAACTTCTGGGCATCAGATCTGGGATTACTCACCACGGACTGAAAGAAGTTTCTTCCTGTAACGAATCTGACGAGAAAGATATACTGCTCTCCCAGGAACAGGCCCAGATCCACGTCATTTGCGTGAAGAAAAGACGGAGGAAAAGAGGACGCAGATCAGGCTGCCTTTTGAGAATCCGTTGGCGAGCGAGTAAACTCCCATTGCCATCAATTCTACTTGCTAACATGTAATCATTGGAAAATAAAATGGATGACCTACGATTACGATTATCCTACCAACGGTACATTAAAACTGTAATATCCTATGTTTTACAGAGTCGTGGCTGAACGATGGCACGGACAATATAGAACTGGAGGGATTTTCAATGCACCGGCAGAACAGAGAAGCTACGTCTGGTAAGAAGAGGGGTGGAGGTATGTCTTTTTGTCAATAACAGCTGTTGYRCGATGTCTAATATTAAAGAAATCTCAAGGTATTGCTCGCCTGAGGTAGAGTACTTTATGATAAGCTGTAGACCACACTATCTACCATGAGAGTTCTCATCTATATTATTCATAGCCATCTATTTACCACTACAGACCGATGTTGGCATTAAGAGTGCACTCAACCAACTCTATAAGGCCATAAGCAAAGAAGAAAATGCTCACCTAGAAGCGGCGTTCCTAGTGGCCGGGGAATTTAATGCAGTTTTACAAATTTTTAGCAGCATGTCACATGTGCAACCAGAGGAAAAAATACTCTAGACCACCTTTACTCCACACACAGAAAAGCATACAAAGCTCTCCCCCGCCCTCAATTTGGCAAATCCGACCATAACTCTATCCTCCTGATTCCTGCTTACAAGCAAAAACTAAAGCAGGAAGTACCAGTGACTCGCTCAATATGGAAGTGGTCAGATGGCGCGGATGCTATGCTACAGAATTGTTTTCCAGACTGGAATATGTTCCGGGATTCATCCAATGGCATTGAGAAGTATACCACCTCAGTCTTCGGCTTCATCAATAAGTACATTGATGATGTTGTCCCCACAGTGAGCGTACGTACATATCCCAAACAGAAGCAATGGATTACAGGTGATTCGAGCTAAACGCTAGAGCTGCCTCTTTCAAGGAACGGGACACTAATCCGGATGCCTACAAGAAATCCCGCTATGCCTTCAGACGAATCAGCAAACAAACAAAGAGTCGATACAGGATTAAGATTGAATCCTACTACACTGGCGCTGCCTAAATGATTACCGCCCCGTAGCCATGAAGTGCTTTGAAAGGCTGGTCATGGCTCACATCAACACCATCCTCCTGGATACCCTAGCCCACTCCAATTCGCATACCGCCCCAGCAGATCCACAGATGACACAATCTCAATAGCACTTCACACTGCCCTTTCCCACCTGGATAAAAGGAACACCTATGTGAGAATGCTGTTCTTTGACTTTCAGTGTTCAACACCATAGTGCCCACGACGCTCATCACTAAGCTAAGTACCCTGGGACTAAACACCCCCCTCTGCAACTGGATGTTGGACTTCCTGACGGGCCGCCCCCAGGTGGTAAGGGTAGGTAACAACATGTTTGCCAAGCTGATCCTCAACACTGGGGCCCCTCAGGGGTGTGTACTTAGTCCCCTCCTGTACTCCCTGTTCACTCATGACTGCGTGACCAGGCACGACTCCAACACCATCATTAAGTTTGCTGACGACACAACAGTGGTAGGCCTGATTACCGACAACGATGAGACAGCCTATAGGGAGGAAGTCAGAGAACTGGCAGTGTGGTGCCAGGACAACAATCAATAATTCAAATGTATTTATAAAGCCCTTCTTACATCAGCTGATGTCACAAAGTGCTGTACAGAAACCCAGCCTAAAACCCTAAACATCTCCCTCAATGTGAGCAAGACAAAGGAGCTGAACGTGGACTACAGGACAAGGAGGGCTGAACAGACCCCCGTTAACATCAACGGGGCTGGAGTGGAACGGGTCGAGAGTTTCAAGTTCCTTGGTGTCCACATTACCAATGATCTATCATGGTCCAAACACACCAAGACAGTCGTGAAGAGGGCACGACAAAACCTTTTCCCACTCAAGAGACTGAAAAGATTTGGCATGTGTCACCAGATCCTCAAAACGTTCGAGAGCATCCTGACCGGTTGCATCACTGCCTGGTATGGCAACTGCTCGGCGTCTGACCATAAGGCACTTCAGAGGGTAGTGCGTACAGCCCAGTATATCACTGGGGCCAAGCTTCCTGAAATCCAGGACCTATATAATAGGCGGTGTCAGAGGAAAGCCCATAAAATTGTCAGAGACTCCAGTCACCCAAGTCAAAGACTTGTTTTCTCTGCAACAGCATGGCAAGCAGTACCGGAGCACTAAGTCTTGGACCAAAAGGCTCCTTAACAGCTTCTACCCCCAAGCCAGAAGACTTTTGAACAATTAATCAAATTGCCACTGGACTATTACATTGACCCCCTCCCTGATTTGTTTTGTACACTACTGCTACTCGCTGTTTATTATCTACACATAGTCACTTCATCCCTACCTAAATGTACAAATTAC
Organism: Salvelinus sp. IW2-2015; assembly: GCF_002910315.2. NCBI lineage: Eukaryota > Metazoa > Chordata > Actinopteri > Salmoniformes > Salmonidae > Salvelinus > Salvelinus sp. IW2-2015. Next base: position 11,184,761 of record NC_036874.1, on the reverse strand, counting down.
CTCTAACCTGTACCCCGCACACTGACTCGGTACCAGTACCCCCTGTATATAACCTTGTTATTGTTATGTTATTGTGTTACTTTTATAATTTTTTACTTTAGGTTATTTGGTGAATATTTTCTTAACTCTTCTTGAACTGCACTGTTGGTTAAGGGCTTGTAAGTAAGCATTTGTTATGAGAATTTTGTTATCAATGTTCATAAACTTCAATTAATCTACTCAGTCTGCAAACCAGAGTTTGGAAGATTCTGGTTGAATGAAACAGACAAGAGTCCCAGCTTACAAAAATCAAAGTGTTTATTCACGAGAACGTTCTGAAGTCCAAATACAAAAACATCAATTTTATACTGGCTTCTTACGCACATACCTTCACACAAACAGTAGATATCCTACGCACATACATACACACAAACAGTAGGTGAGTTTTATCCTTCTCCATAGTTCTCACCACTGTGTATCACTACCCAGCCGACAGTTCCATTCCCTCGAGATTAGGGAAACCTTGAGAAGTACTCCCTGTCCTCATAAGTCTCTCAGAGTTCTAACCAGGTCGGTTCAAACACAGTTTAATTGTTCTTCGGTATTTTCTTAGGCACACACATACAAGTTCAAATCTTAAGCTACGCCTTGCTCAGACAGTCTGTGTTTTTCCACTATACAGATACATTGTTTCATCTGCAACATGTTTCATAATTTTCTGCAAGCCTAACAGTTTCTCCCCTCCACGGGTGGAGACAGAATGTCCTGTAAGGAACACAGTAGTACAGCTTGTCGGTCGATAGCTCCTCTTATCATTTCTTTCACATTTGCACCCTGCTTACATACTAAAAAAAGAACAAAAGGTCCTTGTTCTAATTCTGATTAAAACTACACACATCATCAGATTATAGTTTTATGATTCTAATCAATTTCATACAATTATATGGTTTCAGAGTGGAATTATTTTAATCATTATATTTAAACATATAAATAATTTTATCAGCATTTCATGGTAAGGTCTACACTTGTTGTATGTTGTGCATGTGACAAATAAAGTTTGATTTGATCATGCACCCATTGATCTGACTGTTGGAATAGGAGAAGAAAGAGAAAAATGTAAATGTTGGCGAATGAACACCAGCCTCTTACAGGACAATGTGTTTTGTGAATTCCCTAAAACACACATTACGATATACTTTGAAACAAAAAACAGAGCGAAACAGGTACATGTCTGGGAAAAGCATAGATACGTGGAGTAATGATACAACGATCAGCTACTATTAAGAAATTAGATAAACAGAACATTCAAAAACTTGAAACAGAGCTCAAAACTCCAGAACGGGAATATTAGTCCAATCCTAACATTTCTCTGGTAAACCTGACAAACCAAATACGAGCTGAATACTTTATTCAGTAAAAAAGCTAAATATGAAGCAGAGATGGTACGAACAGGTGAAAAGGCAGGAAAACTGTTGGCCAGTCAATTGAAATCTAGAGAAACAGATCGGCAAATAAGTGGAATGAGAAATAAGGCAGTCAAGCTGATTACCAATCATAAAGAAATAAACAATATTTTTTGAGACTTCTATCAGGAACTTTCTACTTCAGACAGTCCTTTAGATATGCAGAAAGTAGAGGCATTCTTTCAGAATTTGAACCTTCGTAAACTAACAGAGGAAGACAGGAACTGGCTCGACCGCCCCATTACTTTGGAGGAATTGGACAAAACTGTAAGACAAGCACCAAGTGGTAAAACTCTGGGGTTGGATGGGATACCCAGTGATTTCTATAAAAGGTTTGCAAGGCAGCTTAGCCCAGAAATATTGAAAACATTTAACACATCGATTGACACAGATGAGCTCCCACGTTCTATGAGTGATGCAGTAATCACCCTAATCCTCAGAAAGGGAAAGGATCCCCATGAGTGATGCAGTAATCACCCTAATCCTCAGAAAGGGAAAGGATCCCCATGATGTGATGCAGTAATCACCTCCTATCCTCAGAAAGGGAAAGGATCCCCATGAGTGATGCAGTAATCACCCTAATCCTCAAAAAGGGAAAGGGTCCCCATGAGTGATGCAGTAATCACCCTAATCCTCAAAAAGGGAAAGGATCCCTATGAGTGATGCAGTAATCACCCTAATCCTCAAAAAGGGAAAGGATCCCCATGGGTGTGGGAGCTACCGTCCAATTTATTTGATAAATTGTGATGGAAAATTGTTAACAAAACTTCTAGCTAATCATATTATAAATAAAATCATAAATCCAGACCAGGTGGGATTTGTGAAAGGCAGAACTTCATCTGACAGTCTTAGACGGCTACAGCATGTCATGTGGTAGGCAAAAGACTTGGATACTTCAGTGACAGCCTTATCCCTAGATGCAGAGAAAGATTTTGATAGGGTGGGCTGGGATTACCTGCGTTATACTATAAATACATTTGGATCTGGACAGGGCTTTCAGAATATTATCAAACTTATGTACAACGACCCCAAATCCATAGTAGTCACTAACGGATCTAGTGGAAATTTCAGTACTGAGAGAGACTTGGACAATTTTTCAAACAATCATCTTTATTCAACATCGATTAATTGTTGCAATAATGAAACCGTTGACCGCACACTCTAAGTTGTGTTGCCGAGAGCATAACTGATAATGAAAAAACAGTGATCTTATATAGGCCCTAAATGCTCAGTCAGTCATTTCTATCGTTCCCATAAGCCACCTTGGTCCATCTCCTGGTTATCTGCACGGGATGTTGTTTTACTTCCAACCCGGCTTAGTTTCCCAGATGCCAGGAAGATAAGACAATGAGACATTGTTCTAAACTCTTCTAGGCCATCTCTATCTCGGGTCACACACAAACATCTTGTCTATAGAATGCCAGCTTTTTGAATTTTATCACCAAGTCATTGTCAGCTCAAGCTATCCCTAGCAAAACCCATTTCCTTAACCAGACGCCCAGACTAACTGCAGGAAGCTAGAGTGGACACCATAAAAACTCAGCATTAGCAGGCCAGTCTTACTCTTAGTTAATTATATAACCGTTTACTATTAATATCAAACAAATCAGGTAAGTATGTAATTTTTTCCTGACACGGACTAAGGTCATCTTCATTTTCAGTAGAAACAAAGTGACTGTCTCTCGCCTCTCCTATTTATTATAGCAATAGAACCATTAGCCGAAGCTATTAGGCTGCATAAGTCAATCAAAGGGGTTAATAATATGGGAGAATAAACTACTGCTTTATGCAGACGACATATTACTAATAATGTCAGACCCCGAACTCTCCATATCGCCTTTACAGGACTTTAGTAAATGCATTTTCAGAGATATCGGGCTATAAAGTAAACTGGGCCAAATCTGAATTAATGCCGCTATCAAAACATTGTCTGAGAAATGACTTCCTCAGCTGGAGGTTTCAATGGGTCCCTAAACACTTGAGGTACCTGGGATCGCTTTAAATCCTGGTCTGGAGAACATGATTTCTGAAAACCTTGACCCACTACTGAACAAAATTAAACTTCAGTTTAAGAGCTGGGATAAACTACACATCTCATTATGGGGTAGGACACAGGTTATAAAGATGGTCATAGCTCCTAAATTGAATTATGTCATTAGCATGTTACCACTGTCCATACCTGTCTATACCTTTAAATCCATAGACAAAATAATTACTGAGTTTGTTTGGGCCGGTAAAAGGGCCTGGATGAAACTAGCGAGATTACAGGTAAATACTGAGAAGGGAAGATTAAAGCTCCCTAACATGCAATTATATCAAGAAGCCTTTGCAGCTGCCCAAATAGGCTAATTTGGGTGGACATGTAGGAAGAAGTTAATACCCCATTCGGAGCATCAGTTTATTTGAGTCAACCAAATGTGGTACTGCAGAATCCAAAAATGTCCCATACAAAAAATATATAGAGTCAGATTCATAAGAGAGAGAAATCTTCACCTTTCCTGACAAGCTCTGCTTCGTTTTGGAACAACCATAAATTGAAAATAGGGGTACACATGGTTTTCTGGAAAGATTGATATAGAAAGGGGATAAAGAACATTGGTTGTTTATATCAAGAAAACGTGTTTACCTCTTTTGAAGAACTAAGGTCCAAGTATAATTTACAGAAACAGACTTTTGGAGAGATCCCCAGCTTATGTTTAAGGTAGGACAGAGTAACAACAAATTCTCTGTACATTCTGATATGTGTTAAGATAGAAATTGTTTGCAAATTACCACATACCGCAGGGTTTATAGCCACCTTATACTCTAGGTGGATTTAATGGAACTTGTAAAACCCTAAAGGCCATATGGGGAAAAAGACCCGGAGGTAACTTTTGGAGAGGAGGAATGGAATATAACATTAAAACAGATGCTCCTCCCTATGAGAGATGCCCGGTCCAAACTGATTCAATTTAAAGTGTTCAATAGGATTTATTGGACTCCTCTGAGGTTGAACAGAATAGGTTTGATAGAATCCAGTCTATGCTGGAGATGTCATTCAAGTACAGGTGACATAAACCATATGTTCTGTGACTGTCAAAGCTTGCATATCGTTTGGCAGAAGGTGATGGAAAAGATTGGGGATATTCTGGGTACCACAACACCTGCAAATCCTGCTTTGCTATTACTGTATATCAGTAACGATATTGATAGACTTAGAATCTCATGTTTAAACTGGCTAAAAGTTGCTCTAACCACAGCCAAAAGATTCACATTGAGACACTGGAGGCTGCCACCCCCGTGCTTCACGGTTGGGATGGTGTTCTTCGGCTTGCAAGCCTCCCCATTTTTCCTCCAAACATAACGATGGTCATTATGGCCAAACAGTTCTATTTTTGTTTCATCAGACCAGAGGACATTTCTCCAAAAGGTACGATCTTTGTCCCCATGTGCAGTTGCAAATTGTAGTCTGGCTTTTTTATGGCAGTTTTGGAGCAGTGGCTTCTTCCTTGCTGAGCGACCTTTCAGGTTATGTTGATATAGGACTCGTTTTACTGTGGTTATAGATACTTTTGTACCTGTTTCCTCCAGCATCTTCACAARGTCCTTTGCTGTTGTTCTGGGATTGATTTGCACTTTTTGCACCAAAGTACGTTAATCTCTAGGAGACAGAACGCGTCTCCTTCCTGAGCGGTATGACGTCTGTGTGGTCCCATGGTGTTTATACTTGCGTACTGTTGTTTGTAGAGATGAACTTGGTACCTTCAGGTGTTTGGAAATTGCTCCCAAGGATGAACCAGACTTGTGGAGGTCTATAATTCTTTTCTGAGCTCTTGGCTGATTTATTTTGATTTTCCCATGATGTCAAGCAATGAGGCACTGAGTTGAAGGTAGGCCTTGAAATACATCCACAGGTACACCTCCAATTGACTCAAATTATGTCAATTAGTCTATCAGAAGCTTCTAAAGCCATAACATCATTTTCTGGAATTTTCCAAGCTGTTTGAAGGCACAGTCAACTTAGTGTATGTAAATGGCTGATCCACTGGAATTGTGATAAAGTGAGTTATAAGTGAAATAATCTGTCTGTAAACAATTGTTGGACAACATATTTGTGTCATCTACAAAGTAGATGTGCTAACCGAATTGCCAAAACTATAGTTTGTTAACAAGAAATTTGTGGAGTGGTTGAAAAACGAGTTTTAATGATTCCAACCTAAGTGTATTGTGGCGTACAGCAGGTCAGCCACCAGGGGGAGACTCGTCGAGGCCTGGTGACARACGGAGTATACATCACGATGCGATGGCTCCATCTGCTGGACGTGCCAGGTCTCGACGGGCTCTCCGGCCAGACTAATTGGGGCTGATTGGGAGCTGGTGAGTAATCAAGGGCTGATTGCTCACCAGCTGTGNTGGACGTGCCAGGTCTCGACGGGCTCTCCGGCCAGACTAATTGGGGCTGATTGGGAGCTGGTGAGTAATCAAGGGCTGATTGCTCACCAGCTGTGCAAGGCCCATAAAGCTGCCAGAAGGGCAGCACACAAAGGAGAGCAGGGGAAGAAAGGACTCCCGTATAGTTGAGGACGGTTGAGGAGGGCTGTGAAAGACTATTGTTGCAGCTGCCCAGAGTGTCAACTCACTGCCCCGATAGCCCACTTCCGAAACCCATTGGTCCCCCTACCGATCATCGGGGTGCCCTTTGAACGTATCGCCATGGACATAGTTGGACCCCTGGTAAAAACAGCACGAGGACACCGGTACATCCTGGTGATAGTGGATTATGCCACCCGGTATCCCGAGGCCATTCCCCTGTGGGCGGCGGTATCCAAGGGAATCACCCGGGAGGTGTTCCACCTTTTTAGCCGGGTGGGCATCCCGAACGAGATCCTGACAGACCAAGGTACTGAGTTTATGTCCCGCCTAATGAAAGAGGTGTGTGCTCTCTTGCAGATCAGACAAATCTGGACCTCCGTCTTTCACCCGTAGACGGATGGGCTCGTCGAGCGCTTCAATAATATGCTCAAACAAATGCTACGGAAGGTCATCGAGCAGGACGGGAAAAACTGGGACCAGCCACTACCCCACCTAATGTTCTCAATCCAAGAAGTGCCCCAGTCCTCCACTGGGTTTTCCCCTTTCTAACTCCTCTACGGAAGGAGGCCACGCAGCCTACTGGACCTCACCAAGGAGGTGTGGGAAGCCCAACCTACCCCATTACGCAGCGTGGTAGAGCACGTGGAGACAATGAAGGAGCAGATGACAGCCATATGGCCAGTCGTGAGGGAACATATGGAGAAGGTCCAACGCGCCCAAGCCCAGGTCTACAATCAGGAAGACCAGCCCCGAGAATTCCAGGTGGGAGACAGGGTGTTCGTCTTAATCCCCACGGCCGAAAGTAAGTTCTTGGCAACATGACACGGGCCATACAAGGTGATCGAGAAGCTGGGACCTTTTAATTACCGCGTATGGCAACCGGGGAGAAGGAAACCCCAACAGATTTACCACGTGAACCTGTTGAAGAAGTGGCACGGGAGGACAGCCTTGGCCGTGTAATGGTCGGGACCCAGGACGCCAATGGTACCAGTGGTGGTCCCGAGCAATGAGGACCCCGACCCGGCCCAGAAGCAAGAGCTCAGGGAGCTCGTCGTTCAGAACACGACGGTGTTCTCCGAGAAGCCGGGCCGCATGACCCTCATTGAACACCACATCCGTACCCGGCCTGGGGAAACCTTACGAAAGAGGCCATATCGGATTCCGGAGGCCCAAAGGAATGCCGTGAAACAAGAAGTAGAGGCTATGCTGAGGATGGGGGTCATTGAAGAGTCCTACAGTGCATGGTGCAGCCCCATCGTGTTGGTTCCCAAACCGGACGGTAGCCAACGCTTCTGTAATGATTTCCGGGGTGTGAACGACATAAGTTTATTCGACGCCTACCCCATGCCGACCGTGGACGAGGTCATCGACCGATTGGGAAAAGCTCGGTACATCAGCACCCTTGACCTGACCAAAGGATATTGGCAGGTACCGTTGGCAGCCTCCTCCCGGGAGAAGACGGCGTTCTCGACAGCAGACGGTTTGTATCAGTACTGGATGCTCCCGTTCAGTCTCCACGGAGCCCCGTCCACATTCCAGCGAATGATGAACAGAGTGCTTCGATCCCACCAGCAGTACGCAGCGGCCTATCTGGATGATATCATCATCCACAGCCAAGGTTGGGAAGAACACCTGACGNTGGACGTGCCAGGTCTCGACGGGCTCTCCGGCCAGACTAATTGGGGCTGATTGGGAGCTGGTGAGTAATCAAGGGCTGATTGCTCACCAGCTGTGTGTGCAAGGCCCATAAAGCTGCCAGAAGGGCAGCACACAAGGGAGAGCAGGGGAAGAAAGGACTCCCGTATAGTTGGGGACGGTTGCAGAGGTATGAGGAGCGGGTTCAGTTTGTGTACCCGACAGGATACAGCAAGAACCGGAGCCCAGAAGACGGTATCCCGGAGAGGGTCTCATGGGGAGACCTATCCTTTTCTTTTTTATTTATTATTTAAATAAACACCCTTGACACCGAGCTAATCATACTCTGTACGTGTCAAATCTGTGTAAACGTCTGGACCAAACCCCCTGGTCTGCTACAAGTGGAGGAGAATGCGGGCATTCTGGTAACGTCAGATCAAGGTTAACGTTTACACAGCATCAGCATGGATGAGTTGATAGCTTTGTTCGTACAGGCCCAACAAGCACAACAGGTGCTAGGAACGAACGCTGGATGAACAGTGACTACAAAACGTCCGCCTCGTTGAGGAAATCAGGAAGCTGCAAGAAGGAGCGTCTCCTGAATCACATCCCAACCAGTTTTTAATCAAGCTAACGGAAGACAATAACATCGAAACATACCTCTGTACCTTTTAACGGACAGCGCTACGGGAAGGATGGCCAAGGCCAACGTGGGTTAGTCTGCTGACCCCCTTCCTCTCTGGGAATGCCCAAAAGGCGTACTGGGATCTGAACGGCAAACAGGCATCTAACTACGACGGACTTAAACTGGAGATACTTAGCCGATACGGGTACAGCCTGGCCCATCGTGCTCAACGGTTCCACGACTGGAGGTTCGTACCCAACGCATCCCCGCGAGCCCAGATGAGCGACCTACTGCGTGTCACCAGGGCATTGCTCCTAACCGACATATCCACCCTCTCCATCCTCAACAAAATGGTCCTGGATTGCTTTTTACTGGCGCTACCCCACGACATGAAGAGGGCAGCGAGTCTATGCGCTCCCCAGACCTTGGAGGGCCTCCTGGAAGCAGTGGAGACGCATCAGAACACTCAGGCCCTGCTGAGTGGGAGCCGGGATGAGTCAGCGATCTGTTCGATGGGACGGAAGGACAGCCCCACTGCTGTATCCCCCGAACCGACAGTCGGCAGTGCCAAAGGACCGCATAACAGTGGAGAGACGGCTGGGGTAGGGACGACCTGCCACCGACGACCCTAGGTAGATGGAGACCAAAGGAGGTGTTTTGAGTGTGGCGCCCGGGGGCACATTGCCTGGAATTGACCGGATCAAGAGGAGTCGATGCCATCAGCTAGCCCCGGACAACAAGGTGGGTCACGCCGAAAACTATGTCACCTCCTGTTGGGCGCACCACGAATCAACTGCACCCATGGTCCCGGTGAATTTTGACGGACACGACACGGAAGCGCTGTTAGACTCCGGAAGTATGGTTACGCTCGTAACCACAAGCCTGCTGTTCCAGGAGACCGAACGGGGTAGGGAGATGTCCATTTCCTGTGTTCACGGTGACACAAAGTGGTATCCAACCGTATGGACCAACCTTGTGACGTCACAAGGGAGCTGCCAGTACCAGAGTTGCCGATACCTCTCGTAGTGGGATGAGATTGTCCACTGTTCGCAGCCCTATGGGGGCACGAGTTGAGGAAAAAGATATGAGCCGGCCGAAGAAGAGAGCGGGGACGACCCATCGCCTGTGCGGCCCGGAAGCAACCGGTTAACCAACCCGTATTTACGGGTCCGGAGTCAGAGGCGGAGGGGGCGCCGGAACCCGAACCCCCTGGGGAACCACTAGAGGATGAGCCGAGCCTCCCCCTCCTCGATTTCGAGGGGCCAGTCGAGACACCGGCGGGGGGCCAACTAAGGGGACAATTCGGGACGGCGCAGTGGAAGGATCTGAACTTGAAAGCCGCCGCAGCCCAAGTGATAGTGATGGATGGACAGCTACTTCGGGGGTGAATGAATGGCGATACCCCCATTTCCAAATCAAGAATAACCTTTTGTATCAGTTGTCGCGCCAACAGGGGGAACTTTGAGAGGCATTGTTGCTGCCCCGAAGGTACGTGGGAACCGTTTGGGGGCGCACCTGGGAATGGAGAAGACCCGGGAACGGATCGCCGCCCGGTTCCACTGGCCCGGGATGAGGAGGGTTGTGAAAGACTATTGTTGCAGCTGCCCAGAGTGTCAACTCACTGTACCGATAGCCTACTTCCGAAACCCATTGGTCCCCCTACCAATCAACGGGGTTCCCTTTGAACGTATCGCCATGGACATAGTGGAACCCCTGGTAAAAACAGCACGAGGACACCGGTACATCCTGGTGATAGTGGATTATGCCACCCGGTATCCCGAGGCCCTTCCCCTACGGGCGGCGGTATCCAAGGGAATCGCCCGTCAGGTGTTCCACCTTTTTAGCCGTGTGGGCATCCCGAACGAGATCCTGACAGACCAAGGTACTGAGTTTATGTCCCGCCTAATGAAAGAGTTGTGTGCTCTCTTGCAGATCAGACAAATCCGGACCGCCGTCTTTCACCCGCAGACGGATGGGCTCGTCGAGCGCTTCAATAATATGCTCAAACAAATGCTGCGGAAGGTCATCGAGCAGGACGGGAAGAACTGGGACCAGCTACTACCCCACCTAATGTTCTCAATCCAAGAAGTGCCCCAGTCCTCCACTGGGTTTTCCCCTTTCGAACTACTCTAAGGAAGGAGGTCACGCAGCCTACTGGACCTCACCAAGGAGGTGTGGGAAGCCCAACCTACCCCATTACGCAGCGTGGTAGAGCACGTGGAGACGATGAAGGAGCGGATGACAGCCATATGGCCAGTCGTGAGGGAACATATGGAGAAGGCCCAACGCGCCCAAGCCCAGGTCTACAATTGGGAAGCCCAGCCCCGAGAATTCCAGGTGGGAGACAGGGTGTTCGTCTTAATCCCCACGGCCGAAAGTAAGTTCTTGGCAACATGGCACGGGCCATACGAGGTGATCGAGAAGCTGGGACCTTTCAATTACCGCGTACGGCAACCGGGGAGACAAAAACCCCAACAGATTTACCACGTGAACCTGTTGAAGAAGTGGCACGAGAGGACAGCCTTGGCCGTGTTATGGTCGGGACCCAGGACGCCAACGGTACCAGTGGTGGTCCCGAGCAATGAGGACCCCGACCCCGGCCCAGAAGCAAGAGCTCAGGGAGCTCGTCGATCAGAACACAATGGTGTTCTCCGAGAAGCCGGGCCACATGACCCTCATTGAACACCACATCCGTACCCGGCCTGGGGGAACCTTACAAAAGAGGCCATATCGGATTCCGGAGGCCCAAAGGAAGGCCGTGAAACAAGAAGTAGAGGCTATGCTGAGGATGGGGGTCATTAAAGAGTCCTACAGTGCATGGTGCAGCCCCATCGTGTTGGTGCCCAAACCGGACGGTAGCCTCCGCTTCTGTAATGATTTCCGGGGTGTGAACGACATAAGTTTATTCGACGCCTACCCCATGCCGAGGGTGGACGAGGTCATCGACCGATTGGGAAAGGCCCGGTACATCAGCACCCTTGACCTGACCAAAGGATATTGGCAGGTACCCATGGCAGCCTCCTCCCGGGAGAAGACGGCGTTCTCGACAGCAGACGGTTTGTATCAGTCTCCACGGAGCCCCGTCCACATTCCAGCAACTGATGAACAGAGTGCTTCGATCCCACCAGCAGTACGCAGCGGCCTATCTGGATGATATCATCATCCACAGCCAAGGTTGGGAAGAACACCTGACGNGCGATGGCTCCATCTGCTGGACTTGCCAGGTCTCGACGGGCTCTCTGGCCAGGACTAATTGGGGCTGATTGGGAGCTGGTGAGTAATCAAGGGCTGATTGCTCACCGGCTGTGCAAGGCCCATAAAGCTGCCAGAAGGGCAGCACACAAGGGAGAGCGGGGGAAGAAAGGACTTCTGTATAGTTGGGGACGGTTGCAGAGGTATGAGGAGGGAGTTCAGTTTTTGTGCCCGACCGGATACAGCAAGAACTGGAGCCCAGAAGACGGTATCCCGGAGAGGGTCTCATGGGGAGACCTATCCTTTTCTTTTTGATGTATTATTTAAATAAACACCCTTGAAACTGAGCTAATCATACTCTGTCCGTGTCTGATCTGTGTAAACGTCTTGACCAAACCCCCTGGTCTGCCACAGTATGTAAACTTCCGACTTCAACTGTATATGAAATATCACATTTACGTAAGTATTCAGAACCTTTACTCACCTTTACTCAGTACTTTATTAAAGCACCTTTGGCAGCGATTACAGCCTTGAGTCTTCTTGGGTATGACGCTACAAGCTTGGCACACCTGTATTTGGGGAGTTTCTCCCATTCTACTCTGCAGATCCTCTCAAGCTTTGTCAGGTTGGATGGGGAGCTGCACTGCTATTTTTAGGTCTCTCCACAGATGTTCGATCGGGTTCAAGTCCGGGCTCAAGTCCAGGCTCTGGCTGGGCCACTCAAGGACATGCAGAGACTTGTCCCGAAGCCACTCCTGCATTGTCTTGGCTGTGTACTTAAGGTTGTTATTCTGTTGGAAGGTGAACCTTCGCCCCAGTCTGAGGTTCTAAGTGCTCTGGAGCCGGTTTTCATCAAGGATCCCTCTGTACTTTGCTCCGTTCATCTTTCACTCGATCCTGACTAGTCTCCCAGTCCATGCACCTGAAAAACATCCCCACAGCATGATGCTGCCACCACCATGCTTCACTGTAGGGATGGTGCCATGTTTCCTCGAGACGTGATGCTTGGCATTCAGCCAAAGATTTCAATCTTTAGGTCCCTTTTGGCAAACTCCAAGTGGGCTGTCATGTGCCTTTTACTGAGGAGTGGCTTCTGTCTGGCCACACTACCATAAAGGCCTGATTGGTGGAGTGCTGCAGAGATGGTTGTCCTTCTGGAAGGTTCTCCCATCTCCACAGAGGAACTCTGGAGCTCTGGAGTGACCATTGGGTTCTTGGTCACCACCCTGACCAAGGCCCTTCTCCCCCGATTGCTCAGTTTGGCCGGGTGGCCAGCTCTGGGAAGTCTTGGTGGTTCCAAAATTCTTCCATTTAAGAATGATGGAGGCTACTGTGTTCTTGGGGATCTTCAATGCTGCAGAAATTTTGGGGTACCTATCCCCAGATCTGTGCCTTGACAAAATCCTGTCTCAGAGCTCTACGGACAATTCCTTCTACCTCATGGCTTGGTTTTTACTCTGACATGCACTGTCAACTGTGGGACCTTATATAGACAGGTGTGTGCCTTTCCCATTAATGTCTAATCAATTGAATTTACCACAGGTGCACTCCATTACTTTGCTAAAATGTCTAAAAATCGTTTTTTGCTTTGTCATTATGGGGTTTGTGTGTAGATTGATGAAGATTCTATTATTCAATCTGTTTTTGAATAAGACTGTAACATAACAAAATGTGGAACAAGTGAAGGGGTCTGAATACTTTCAGAATGAACTGTATGTGAGAGATACTGGCGCGCTTCTCACACAGCCACCTTCACACGTCGCCACTCGTTGGTCTCAAACATACTCTCCACATACTCTTGTATAGCTGTGTGGCTTACAAGTCTGAATTTCTTATAGCCTAATTTTCAAGACATCAATGTACGGCAACATTTTTAGGCGTCACTGCAGAACACCCGCCATATGCATATGCACACATACTCAGATGTGGGGCTTACAAGATTTGAATTTCATATACTTTTCAAGACATCAATGTAGCAGGCGAATAAACATATCACAATCACTTGATTTGATATCAGAATACACTTCAAATAAAATAAATCAATGTAGGCTACAGCAGATCACATATTATAATATGTAGGCCTACTGCCTATGTGATAATATGAAGTGCATATTCAGATTAACTTCACAGTACGAACAAGTTTGTAAAGGAAAAAGATGTTCCTACCTTAGTTCTCCAAAACCTCCCACAACACAGCCATTTCCTTGTGCGTCTTCTCAACCTCTTTATTTCTTGTTTTGCTCCTGGTGTCTGTGACACATCTGTGTCCTTTAGCAATCCATGACTTCACATAGGGGACTGGGTTGAATTTGGTCAGGGATGGGTCAACAAGGTTTAGAAAGAGTAGCCCTGATATAGTGGAGGTATGCAGAGAGGTGTGGGTTGAGGTGCAAACCAGATTAATTTGAGAAAATCCCCTCTCTCATTCTGCACTGGAGATGGTGCTGACCACCATCAACAGCTCTTTACGTCCATCTAGAATGTCTCCTTTATCATTGCCATTAGTGTCCCTGTACTTTCTATAGGCCCATATGACCGAACATTGACTGTCAATGCCAAACCGCTGGCAGAGAGATTCTATCTCTGTTTCTCCATACAGTGCTCCTGCGTCCTCCGGCCAGTATCAGCTCCTCTATGAACTGGCTGTATCCTGTATTGTCCACCGCCCGTCCTCGCCAAACCTTCTAAAAAAATCCCTCTGGTTAAGGTCGCTGGGTCTTCCACCAGTCAGTTTGACACCTTGGAAAGAGTTCTCCTGAATCCTTCTCTGGCTGAGTTGTGTGTGTCGGCTGCTCTGCCATTGCACTGAACACCCTCGCTTCCCTGATGACTGCCCTGTGTGCAGTAATAATTGTGCAGTCTCTTTTCAAGTGACAATTCAGATAGTTCTTGAAGTACATCACACATAAGGCCTAGATTGTTAACAAACGCATGCGAGGATATGCGAATGGCAAGGGCACTATAGCTCTGACAGGTCAAGTCGTCGCGGGAGGTATCCTCAGCTCCTGTGGTGAAATGTTTGTGAAGAGCCTGTTCATTTTTCCACACAGACTCTACAGTTTTACCACTTTAATCCACCCATCTAGTGTCCAAGATGCTGCAGATTTTGCACAGCTGAATGTCTAAACTCTCTGTTCACTCCCTCAGCTCCATTCAGTTTATGTTGGATACGCTATAAAGCGCATATAGCTTGTCCATAATTATTTTTAAATGACTGATAGCTGGACATTTTGGATAAGCTGGATTTGTTGGTTATGACTCACCAGGTCACATTCAAAAGAGCCAGTGAAGACTGGTAACCCACCCAAATGGCTGTGGCCTGGGGTTTTGACCTGCTTGTCTCGGTGGCACTTCAGTGTTTTGGGTGGCACATTAAAAGCACGGGCAGCTGCCTTAACGCCCTGCCCATTTTCAATTTCATTTGGGGCACAACAAAGCGCCTCTCAGCCAAAACCAAAATGATCATATTTTCTTGTGAACTCTCATCTGAAAATATAAAAATGAAAAGTANTGATGAACAGAGTGCTTCGATCCCACCAGCAGTACGCAGCGGCCTATCTGGATGATATCATCATCCACAGCCAAGGTTGGGAAGAACACCTGACGCGCCACCAGGCGGTGATGGACACGCTCAGACAAGCCGGGTTGACCGCAAACCCCAAGAAATGTAAACTAGCGTTCGAGGAGGTGGAGTACCTGGGGTATTTGATCGGACGGGGAACGTCAAGCCCCAGGAGAGGAAGGTTCACGCGGTACGTGACTGGCCCGTTCCACGCACCAAGACACAGGTCAAGTCCTTCCTGGGACTGGCAGGATACTATAGCAGGTTTATCCCCAACTTTGCGGCTATAGCTTCCCCCCTCACCGATCTAACCAGGGCCCGCCTCCCAAAAACAGTGAAATGGACGGACGAGACAGAAGTATGACGCTACAGAGGCGTTCAGCCKTCTGAAGGAAGTGCTGTGCTCCAATCCGATTCTCGTAACGACCGATTTCCAGGTGCCGATGGTGGTCCAGACGGATGCATGTGATACGGGACTAGGGGCCGTTCTGTCCCAGATACACAATGGGGAGGAGCACCCCATCATGTACATCAGCCGAAAGCTGATGCCTAGAGAGAAAAAATACTCAATTGTTGAGAGAGTGTCTAGCGGTGAAGTGGGTGCTAGACACTCTTCAAGTATTACCTGTTAGGGACCCACTTCACCCTGGTCACAGACCATGCTCTCCTGGTCTGGATGGCCAGGGGAAAGGACACAAACGATCAGGTCACCAGGTGGTTCTTGTCCCTTCCATGCTTCTCTTTTTCTGTTGTGCACAGGTCAGAGGTGAAGCATGGAAACGCTGATGCCCTATCAAGAAGGGAGACATACATGGCACTGATGACAGTCCCCTCCCCGACAGAGCTAAGGGGGGGGGGGTGGCGTACAGCAGGTCAGCCACCAGGGGGAGACTCGTCGAGGCCTGGTGACAGACGGAGTATACATCACGAGGCGACGGGCTCTCTGGCCAGGACTAATTGGGGCTGATTGGGAGCTGGTGAGTAATCAAGGGCTGATTGCTCACCGGCTGTACAAGGCCCATAAAGCTGCCAGAAAGGCAGCACACAAGGGAGAGCGGGGGAAGAAAGGACTCCTGTATAGTTGGGGACGGTTGCAGAGGTATGAGGAGGGAGTTCAGTTTTTGTGCCCGACAGGATACGTCCAGTATCAGCTCCTCTATGAACTGGCTGTATCCTGTATTGTCCACCGCCTGTCCTCGCCAAACCTTCTAAAAAAATCCCTCTGATTAAGGTCGCTGGGTCTTCCACCAGTCAGTTTGACACCTTGGAAAGAGTTCTCCTGAATCCTTCTCTGGCTGAGTTGCGTGTGTCGGCTGCTCTGCCATTGCACTGAACACCCTCGCTTCCCTGATGACTGCCCTGTGTGCAGTAATAATTGTGCAGTCTCTTTTCAAGTGACAATTCAGATAGTTCTTGAAGTACATCACACATAAGGCCTAGATTGTTAACAAACGCATGCGAGGATATGCGAATGGCAAGGGCACTATWGCTCTGACRGGTCAMGTCGTCGCGGGAGGTATCCTCAGCTCCTGTGGTGAAATGTTTGTGAAGAGCCTGTTCATTTTTCCACACAGACTCTACAGTTTTACAACTTTAATCCACCCATCTAGTGTCCAAGATGCTGCAGATTTTGCACAGCTGAATGTCCAAACTCTCTGTTCACTCCCTCAGCTCCATTCAGTTTATGTTGGATACGCTATAAAGCGCATATAACTTGTCCAAAATTATTTTTAAATGACTGATAGCTGGACATTTTGGATAAGCTGGATTTTTTGATTATGACTCACCAGGTCACATTCAAAAGAGCCAGTGAAGACTGGTAACCCACCCAAATGGCTGTGGCCTGGGGTTTTGACCTGCTTGTCTCGGTGGCACTTCAGTGTTTTGGGTGGCACATTAAAAGCACGGGCAGCTGCCTTAACGCCCTGCCCATTTTCAATTTCATTTGGGGCACAACAAAGCGCCTCTCAGCCAAAACCAAAATGATCATATTTTCTTGTGAACTCTCATCTGAAAATATAAAAATGAAAAGTATTTTAGGAACAGTGGAGAACTGACCCCTAATCTAACCCTAACCCAAACTCCTATTCTGACCCTAACCTAACACTATTCTAACCCTGACCCCTATACTAACTCTGACCTCAGACTTTCTGCTAGTGAGGTTGCTAGTTAGCTAACTGGGCTAGCCAGTGCCTAAATTACAGCTAGAAACAAATAATCATTGGAGGGGGCACCTTGTCCCAAACACCTAACATATTACTACTTTACTCAAAAACAATCAACATCTTACCCCAGGGGGTGTCTCGACCCAAAGTACCCTATCCCTTCCCCATCTGGTCTTTCAACCAGGAGTACGTTTGAATGAGTACTGTGCACACATCCATGTATTGCCGGGTAGTGTGTTACCTAAATCAAAAGAGAAACAWACAAGATTACATTTAGACTAACAATTCTGTTTGTAATAGAAATGACAAGATGGCCCGATAGACTTGGCAGCTATGCTTCTAGCTCCTAAGCAACTTTGCAGTATATTTTTGGGATGTGTGTATTTCTAACATTATCAGACCAGAGCGTGTTTTATGTTATTACATACAGACGGAGATAACTTTTGGATATCAGAGCGGCAGTAACTCACCAGCATTCTAACCAAAACTACGACTTTCCCAAATGTTATCCTTCCTTCGTACCCCCCAAGGCAATTGAACAATTGAACCCAGAGACTGCGCCAAGATACCGCCGGTGGAGAAGAGGTATTCGGAGTGGACTTCYAGTCTGACTCAGGAGGCGTTCACACCATCCACCACTTCCGAGTATATTACTCGCTAATGTTCAGTCCCTGGACAATAAAGTAGATGAGCTCAGAGCGAGAATCTCCTTCCAGAGAGATATCAGGGACCGCGTCTCTCTGGATATACTGTCCCTGTCCAGACCGCCAGCTGGKTTCTCAGTACATTAMGCAGACAGGACTAAAGAACTCTCTGGGAAGAATGGCGGAGGTGTATGTTTCATGATTAACTACTCATGGTGTGATTGTGATAACGTAAAGGAACTCAAGTCCTTTTGTTCACCCAACCTAGAATACCTTACAATCAAATTGTAATTACCTCCGTATTACCTCCCAAGAGAATTCTCTTCGGTTAAAGTCACAGCCGTGTATATTCCCCCTCAAGCCGATACCACGGCAGCCCTCAAGGAACTACACTGGACTTTGCGCAAACTGGAAACCACATATCCTGAGGCAGCATTTATTGTAGCTGGGGACTTTAACAAAGATAAAAGGCCCTCCCCAGCCGTCCCTTCGGCAAATCAGATCACGACTCCATTCGRCTCCTCCCRTACTATAGGCAGAAAGTCAAACAGGAAGTACCCATTCTAAGGTCTATTCAATGCTGGTCTGACCAATTGGAATCCATGCTTCAAGATTGTTTTGATCACACGGACTGGGATATGACCCGGGTTGCCTCTGAAAATAACATTGACRTACAGTATACACTGACACAGTGACTGAGTTCAACATGAAGTGTATAGGGGATGTTTTCCTACTGAAACTATTAAAATCTACCTAAACTAAAAACCGTGGATAGATGGCAGCACCCGCGCAAAACTGAAAGTGCGAACCACTGCATTTAACCACGGCAAGGWGACTGGGAATATGGTTGAATACAAACAGTGCAGTTATGGCCTCTGTAAGACAATCACGCAGGCAAAACGTCAGTACAGAGACAAAGTGGAGTCACAATTCAATGGCTCAGACATGAGACATGTATGGCAGGGACTCCAGACGATCACGGATTACAAAGGGAAAATAGCCACTTTGCGGACACGACGTYTTGCTCCCGGACAAGCTWAACACCTTCTTCTTTCTGCTTTGAGGATAACACAGTCCCACGGACGTGGGCCACTCTAGAGGACTGTGGGCTGTGATGTTATGTTTGTGCTTTTTGAATARCCAATTCCTGCGTTCATGCAAGTGAGTGATTGAACGTGCCTGGGAGGTATCCAGTATAAGCAATTTGGCAGTATGCCCAGAACATTGTTTTGAGAACCGAAAGTATCTCAGTTTCAAGGTCCCAGCTTTGGTGAGAGGAAGCCTCTTGAGGTACTGGTCAGTCACATGCTCAAACTAAAGTTAAAGATGAATAATAAATCATGTAAAACATGCAAATATAACTTGTCTGCGTAAGCAGTATATGAGAGAACTAATGGGACTGCCCAGGTGGAGCTCCTGACTGACATCTGTACTTGGTGCAATGAGTTGGTTGGAACCTCTCCAGGGCGCTGATAATAAAGGATGATTAATTTAATATTGACTTCAGGTGTCCCTGGTGGTAATTTCCATGACATGGTGTTGAATTTCCACGACAGGGCTCTCCTTCTCGGTGGCCGACATACATGCGCAGACCAGCTGGCTGGAGTGTTTATGGACATATTCACAACCTAACAGTTTAGCACCATACTACAACCTAACAGTTTAGCACCATACCAGCAGCTGGCATCTAAGCCTTACACATAACAGTGGACACTACGTCACCGCACTCCCTYTCTTGCTCTCGGTCCTCATCTTTGTAAGTCACCTTGATTTAGMCCCTGTGTGTTTTATCAGCTTCTTTTTGAAAATATTTAGCGAACTCCATGACAGTAGCTAAAGCAAGTGGCTATTAGCAGCACASAAGTAGACTACAAATGCATGCTGGGGCGGGCATGCCCTGAGCTCCTGAAGTGAGCACTACTTGGAGCMCTACTGGAGTGAWATTGGAGYGGGCCAGAAGRCCRACGCTCCAGCMTTTGGGAATCTCGYTCCACGCTCCAGTCAAATTGATCAGGCTCAGCTCCTCASTCCAGCTCCGCTCCACTCACATACAGTACCCAGTACCCTGCCCTGAACTTAGTCACTGACATTAGCCGGCTACCACCCGGTTACTCAACCCTGCACCCTTGAGGCTGCTGCCCTATGTACATGGACATGGAATCACTGGTCACTTTAATAATGGGACACTGGTCACTTTAATAATGTTTACATACTGTTTACTCATTTCATATGTGTATATCAGTGGAGGCTCCTCAGAGGAGGAAGGGGAGGACCATCCTCCTCAGTGAAATTTCATATAAATAAAAATAGTGAAACATTAAAACAGTTATAATTTTTAGATAAAACTATACTAAATATATTCATATGTCAACAAATAATTGGTTAAAATACACTGTTTTGCAATTAAGRTCTACAGTAACTCCAACAGCACTGTCTGGGCTAGCACCGTGGTGTAGCCAGAGGACAGCTAGCTTCCATCCTCCTCTGGCTACATTGACTTCAATACAAAACCTAAGAGGCTGGTAGGCCTCACYCCCTTCCAYAGACATACATGGTAATTATGTTGTCCATCCAATCATAGATGTAGGATCAGAGAATGAACCTAGGTTGCGGTCCAAACACTTAAAAGAAACACCCTCATCCACTTACCCTCACCTTATGCCATCTTGGAGAATGGTCCAAATGATTAGCCAAGCAAGGTAARTTTGCAACGTGAGCCCYTCAGCCCTCGTTTTTAGTCGGCTTTGCGAGTGTATAGTTATGTTCACTACAAGGCCTGAAACTCCCCATAATTCAATTCGCGAAGATTGTACATCCGCAAAGAAAAGTCTGCGAAAACGTAAAAACAACGTCATTGGAGAAGTCAAGTAAGTAAGTCAAGTAAGTAAAAACCAATGCAAATACGTTAGAAATTGTGCTACTAATGYACATGATGGCACAAACACGTCTCGTTAAAAAGTAAATATGTTTTTGTTTGGTTGTCTTTTGGAAACTGTAGAAATAAAACATTTTCCTTCTTCAGAAGTTCCAGCTAGGCAGGCTAACATTATTTAGCTAATTCATTTGCTAGCTATCATACAGTAGGCTTATATTAATAATTATATATTTAATATAAGTAGACATGCAATCATAATTGACAATAGCGCATATAAAGTGACGAATTTCCGACCAAGTGTGGTCCATTTAAAAATCATTCCTGCCTCCCTCACCCCTTGGCCTGCAAGTGTATACTCATCAGACATCATGACACGTCACCAGAAGTATCCACTTAATTTGAGGGCTGAGGGGATAGGGTGTGTCTTTTTAAGTGTTTGGACCTCAGCTCTAGTGTGTTGTACTGGGATTGTGCCACAGAGCATTATGGGGGTTAAATGTGTTGAGAAGCTTGCTGACATTGTTGGATAGAGATTAAGAGTGATAGTTGAGCATTTCTGGGACAATATTCAATTCAAAAAATTTTTTCAAATTACAGGAGATGGAGGAGGTATGTTGATTTCTTGGTTTATAACTTTTTTTTTGTGTCCAGTTAGTGCAAGGACATTCTAAAACCAAAACAACGATTTATTCTGGACAAAGGACTCCTTTACAAGATTCATGGAAGCTCAGCAAAAGTAAGAACAATTTATGATATTTCGTATTTCTGTGGAAAATGTTGAGTCCTATTATTCGCGTTTTGGCGGGCGCTGTCTCGCTATAACGTAAGCTGTTTTTATGGTAAAGTTATTTTTAAAAATCTAACACTGCGGTTGCATAAGAACTAGTGTATCTTTCATTTGCTGTCGAACATGTATTTTTTAGTAAAGTTTATGATGAGTTCTTTGGTCAGATTAGGGAGTTGTCCAAAATAGCTCCGGACAATTTGGTGAATCGATGCTACATATTCACAATGTATAACCACGGTTTGCAGCTCTAAATATGCACATTTTCGAACAAAACATAAGTGTATTGTTATAACCTGATGTTATAAGACTGCTCATCTGATGAAGTTGGCCAAGGTTAGTGATTCATTTTATATCTTTTGCTTGGTTTTGCGATCGCTACCTTTGCTGATAATTAAATGCATTTGCGTGTTTGGCTATTGTGGTAAGCTAATATAAGGCTATATTGTGTTTTTCGCTGTAAAACACTTAAAAATCGGAAATATTGGCTGGATTCACAAGATGTTTATCTTTCATTTGCTGTACACCATGTATTTTTCATAAATGTTTTATGATGAGTATTTAGGTATTTCACGTTGCTCTCTGTTAATTACTCTGGCTGCTTTGGTGATATTTTTGATGGTAGCTGCAATGTAAAACTATGATTTATACCTCAAATATGCACATTTTCGAACAAAACATACATTTATTGTATAACATGTTATAAGACTGTCACTGAAGTTGTTTCTTGGTTAGTGACTAATTATATCTCTATTTGGTCGGTTTTGTTATAGCTACCTAATGCGGTAGAAAATTGTGAAAATATGCAGTTGAGTCTTTTGCTATTGTGGTTAGCTAATAGAAATACATAGTGTTTTCGCTGTAAAACATTTTAAAAAAAAATCGGAAATGATGGCTGGATTCACAAGATGTTTATCTTTCATTTGCTGTATTGGACTTGTGATTTCATGAAAATTATATTATATGATATCCCTGTCGCGCTAGGCTATGCTAGTCAGCTTTTTTGATGAGGATGCTCCCGGATCCGGGATGGGTAGCAATGAAAGGTTAAGAAGGAAAGAAATTCCACAAATTAACTTTGAACAAGGCACACCTTTTTATTGAGAGAATGCCAAGCGTGTGCAAAGCTGTCATGAAGGCAAAGGGTGGCTACTTTGAATAATCTCAAATATAAAATATATTTGGATTTGTTTAACACTTTTTTGGTTACTACGTGATTCCATATGCGTTATTTCATAGTTTTGATGTCTTCACTATTGTACTACAATGTGTAAAAAAAACTTTAAAAACTGGAATGAGTAGGTGTGTCCAAACTTTTGACTGGTACTATATTTATATATGTATACACACACACACACTCCGGACTCCGACATTGTTCGTCCTAATATTTATATTTCGTAATTCCATTGTTTTACTTTTAGATTTGTGTGTATTATTGTGAATTGTTAGATATTACTGCACTGTTGGAGCTAGGAACACAAACATTTAGCTACATCTGTGATAGCATTTGCTAAATATGTGTATATGACCAATAAAATTGGATTTGATTTGACATTGATGGATGCCGTTGATTATCGTCAAGTAAAAGTTGAGTATGTGGTATGCTATCAGCTGCAGTGATTATGACAATAAAGTATGGYGATGGAAAGTATGGAGGACAGAGACAGGAGAAACAGAACACACAATCACACTGTAAATACATGAATTCCCCATTCAGTTAGCACTGGAAAAGACGAAGAAATAACAAAGAACACCGTATAGTCATACTGCAAATACATCCAAAGACTTTGTAGAGGCTAACCTGTTTTTATAGGTCTATAGTGAGCTTTAAGATTGTCTCACTTAGGTCTGAAATACAGAGGGCAGTACAGTCCGCCACAATACAGAATGTGTTTCAGGTTGGTGAATGTCCCATTGTGGTRTATGTGAGTGCACAGGCAGCGCCACTGAGGCCATTTCCATTTTGAAGTAGTCAACTTTCTTCTACTACTATGAGTTGGTAGACAAACTGAAAGGGTGCATACTGCCACATAGKTTTTGCATCTCAGGTGTCCTCTGGAAACAAAGTTCACTATTACATGTAACTCTCTGAGGTTGCCTGTAAGGTACATTTCACTCAAAAACTATATATTTTTGGGACTGTATCAACAGTGGATTAATGAATRAAATACCAAAATAGTTTTTTCAGTGAAATGTACCTTCAATCCTCTGACTGGAAAGATAGTGAGTCACAGATCAGCCCAACTGGAGAGCCACTCTCTTTCAGTGGGTGTGTTTCCTATGAAGTTCTCTAGAATAGATTACGAAACTTAACCATACAGACAGATACAGGAAATTATCATTTTCAGCACAGCTTGTATTATCACTTCCATCTGTGCTGAAAAGTCTAACCAGATAATTATTGTGGTAAAAAGGAAGATGGCAAAGGTTTTGATGACCTCAAATTCAAAGAGAGATTTGTGGAACATTCTAAGTATTGCCCTCATCGCTGCAGGTGAGAATTTTACCACATTTTAAATGTTATGGCACGATGGATTGAAGGTCCAATGCAGCTGCTTTTAAAAAATCTCAATATTAAATAATTTCTGGGTAACAATTAAGTAACTGACTGATTTTTTTTTCAATCAAAATGTTATATATTCTTTTCAAAAAGTAACTTCTTAGCAAAGAGCAATTTTTCAATAATTTTGCTAGGGGTGTCTGGGAGTGGACTGAGTAGGGAGGGGAGAACTGAAAACTAGCTGTTATTGGCAGAGGTTTGGACTTCTCCTTCTTATTGGTCTATTAACTAATTGACCGCATGGTGATGTCACCAGGCAGGTCAAAACTCCATCTGACCAAAACAGGCAGACATTTTCAAACAGCTCTCGCACTAAAAGGGCATTATCATTATTTTCACAATTTCACACTATTATTCCTACTTCATAGTGTGGAAATGTACATGAAACCATGTTTTTGACTGCACTGGACCTTTTAATGTTTGAAATAAATCTGACTGCTTAATTATTACTAAACCATTATAAGCGCTTAGCCACAAACTGTATATTAAGAATAAACTATGTTAAGTCTGTCACRAGTAAATATCATGGCTAGTTTCAGGTACAGCTGAAAATATTGGCACCCTTAAAGATCAGCAAAAAAAGACTATCAAATAAATAATACAAATACTGAGCTATATGCACTGAGTATACAAAACATTAAGAACATGACATATACTGACCAGGTGAATCTAGGTGAAAGCTAAGATC
>NC_036874.1:11152054-11152747 GCF_002910315.2 Salvelinus sp. IW2-2015 | reverse complement strand
CAGTGTAAAAACAACGGCGGGGGGGTTCATGTAAATAGTCCAGGTGGCCATTTGATTAATTGTTCGGCAGTCTTATGGCTTGGGTGTAGAAGCTGTTAATTAAGGAGCCTTTTGGACTGCTTGCCGTGCGGTAGCAGAGAGAAGTCTAAGCCTTGGTGACTGGAGATTGACCTTTTTTGGGTTTTCCTCTGACACCGCCTAGTATATAGGTCCTGGAGGACAGGAAGCTTGGTCCCAGTGATGTATTGGGCCGTACGCACTACCCTTTGTAACGCCTTACCAGGCGGTGATGTAACCAGTCAGGATACTCTCGATGGTGCAGCTGTATAACTTTTTTAAGATCTGGGGACCCATGCCAAATCTTTTCAGTCTCCTGAAGGGGAAAATATGTTGTCGTGCCCTCTTTACGACTGTCTCGGTGTGTTTGGACCATGATAGTTTGTTGGTGATGTGGACACCAAAGAACTTGAAACTCTCGACCCGYTCCACTATAGCCCCGTCAATGTTAATCTCGTAGTCCATGATCATCTCCTTTGTCTTGCTCACATTGAGGGAGAGGTTGTTGTCCTGGMACCACACTGCCAGGTATCTGACCTCCTCCTTTTAGGCTGTCTCAGCATTGTCAGTGATCAGGCCTACCACTGTTGTGTCTTCAGCAAACTTAATGATGGTGTTGGAGTCGTGCTTGGTCAC
>NC_036874.1:11070363-11146719 GCF_002910315.2 Salvelinus sp. IW2-2015 | reverse complement strand
ATCTGTTGGGGCGGTATGCAAATTGGAGTGGGTCTTGGGTTTCCTGGATGATGGCGTTGACGTGAGCCATGACCAGCCTTTCAAAGCACTTCATGGCTACCAACATCAATCAGTAGCTAGCAGCATACCACCCTGCATCCCACTKCTGGCTTGCTTCTGAAGCTAAGCAGRGTTGGTCCTGGAAGGTCCCTGATGGGAGACCAGATGTTGCTGGAAGTGGTGCTGGAAGCCCAGTAGGAGGCACCCTTTCCTCTCGTCTAAAAAAATATCACAGGGCAGTGATTGGGGAGATTGCCCTGTGTAGGGGCCGTCTTTCGGATGGGATGTTAAATGGGTGTCCTGACTCTCTGTGGTCACTAAAGATCCAATGGCACTTTTTGTAAGAGTAGGGGTGTTAACCCTGGTGTCCTGGCTTAAATTCTCAATCTGGCCCTCATATCATCACGGTCACCTAACAATCCCCAGTTTACAATTGGCTCATTTATCTCTCATGTAACTATTCCCCAGGTTGTTGCTGTAAATGAGAATGTGTTCTCAGACAACTTACCTGGTAAAATAAAAAGAAATGGAAAGTGTGCTATGGGGTGGTAGTGATTTAGGCAGGTTACCTTTGCATTCTTGGGCACGGGGACTATGGTGGTCTGCTTGCAACATGTAACTATTACAGACTTGGTCAGGGAGAGGTTGAAAATATTGGTGAAGACAGTTGGTCTGTGCATGCTTTGAGTACACGCCCTGGTAATCTGTCTTCCCCTTCAGTCTTGTGAATGTTCACCTGTTTAAAGGTCTTGCTCACGTCGGCTACGGAAAGTGTGAGCACACAGTTGTCTGGAACAGCTGGTGCTCTCATACATGCTTCAATGTTGCTTGCCTCGAAGCGAGCATTGAAGGCATTTAGCTCGTCTGGTAGGCTTGCATCACTGGGAAGCTCGCGTCTGGGTTTCCCTTTGTAGTTCATAATAGTTTGCAAGCTTTGCCACATCCGATGAGCGSTAATGTAGTAGGATTCAATCTTAATCTTAATCGACTCTTTGTTTGTTTGATGGTTCGTCTGAGGGCATAGCGGGATTTCTTGTAGGYGTCCGGATTAGTGTCCCCCTCCTTGAAATCGGCAGCTCTAGCCTTTAGCTCGAATYGGATGTTGCCTGTAATCCATGGCTTCTGGTTGGGATATGTACGTACGGTCACTGTGGGAACGACGTCCTCAATGCACTTATTGATGAAGCTGGTGACTGAGGTGGTATACTCCTCAATGCCATTGAATGAATAAATGACATATTCCTGTCTGTACTAGCAAAACAGTCCTGTAGGGTAGCATCCGCGTCATCTGACCACTTCCATATTGAGCGAGTCACTGTACTTCCTGCTTTAGTTTTTGCTTGCTGGTAATTATGGTCAGATTTGCCAAATGAAGGGCAAGGGAGAGTTTTGCATGCATCTCTGTGTGTGGAGTAAAGGTGGTCTAGAGTATGGTTGCACATGCTGGTAGAAATTAAATTAGGTAAAACGGATTTAAGTTTCCCTGCATTAAAGTCCYCGGCCACTAGGAGCGCCGCTTCTGAATGAGCATGTTTTTGTTTGCTTATGGCCTTATACAGCTCGTTGAGTGTGGTCTTAGTCCCATTATCGGTTTGTCGTGGTAAATAGACGGCTACGAATAATATAGATAGTGTGGTCTACAGCTTATCAGGAGGTACTCTACCTCAGGTGAGCAATACCTTGAGACTTCTTTAATATTAGACATCGCCCACCAGCTGTTATTGACAAATAGACACCCCGCCCCTCGTCTTACCAGAYGTAACTGCTCTGCCCTGCCGATGCATGGAAAACCCAGCCAGCTCTATATTATCCATGTCGACGTTCAGCCACGACTCGATGAAACATAAGCTATGACAGTTTTTAATGTCCCGTTGGTAGGATAGTCTCGACCGTAGATCATCCASTATGTTTTCCAGTGATTGCACATTGGCCAATAGATCCGATGGTAGGGTCGATTTACTTACTCGCCTACAAATCTTCACAAGGCACCCCGATATTTAAGTGCCTTTGAACGGGGTATGGTAGTAGGTGCCAGGCCAGGTGCATCGGTTTGTGTCAAGAACTGCAATGCTGCAGGATTTTTCCTTGCTCAACAGTTTCCAGTGTGTATCAAGAATGGTCCACCACCCAAAGGACATCCAGTCACCTTGACACAACTGTTGTAAGGATTGGAGTCAAGCATCCCTGTGGGATGACACTTTCGACACCTTGTAGAGTCCATGCCCCTACGAATTGAGGCTTTTTTGGGGAAAGGGGGGGGGGGTGCGCAACTCAATATTAGGAAGTTGTTCCTAATGTTTGGTATACTCAGTTTATATAGTGGTCCTTTGCTCAGTTGGTAGAGCATGGTGCTTATAACTCCGGCATATTGTGTTTGATTCCCGGGAACACCCTTCCATAAAATGTAAGTCGCTTTGTATAAAGCATCTGCTAAATAGCATAATTATTATATTGTAAGCTCCTAAAAAAAATGTATTATGTTATTTTATACTAATACAATTGCTCAGAGAAAGAGATTTTGTTTAACAAAATGTTATCTATATTAACACTAGACTTTAAAAATAATTAATCTCAGTTTAAAGTGGATCTGACAGTGTTTTAACTACTTTGCAGATATGAAACAAACTCTATGCGAAGGACATGTGTCACGCTGCATGATGCAAATGGTGGTCACATTAGATACTGACTGGTTTTCTGATCCATGGGAAAAAGGTATATGTGACCAACAAAATGATTGTTGGTCACAAAATCTCAGAATATCCGTATTCCCAGTCATGTGAAATCCATAGATTAGGGCCTAATGAATGTATTGACTGATTTCTATCTATGAACTGTAACTCAGTAAAATCTTTGAAATTGTTGCATGTCACGTTTATATTTTTGTTCAGTAT
This sequence comes from Salvelinus sp. IW2-2015, assembly GCF_002910315.2. NCBI lineage: Eukaryota > Metazoa > Chordata > Actinopteri > Salmoniformes > Salmonidae > Salvelinus > Salvelinus sp. IW2-2015. Next base: position 11,143,789 of record NC_036874.1, on the reverse strand, counting down.
AATTCACCAATACGTTTCTTGGTAGTCCAAAAAATATTGCTATCTGCCTCCAACTATTCGGGATACACTGTTTCAGTTTCAATTACTCAAATCTTTTGAACAAAAACGGACGACTGTAACTAAGGCTGGGAATGTCAATATAATCAAACGAGTAAGGGCAATGATGACAAGTCCGTCAAAAGGTGGCTAATAGGCTAGCGCACATGTGTCAAACACAAGGCCCACGGGCTGAATAGGACACACAAGCGAGTATGAATGAGTTAACAGTTGAGTTATCTACTTTATGAAATTACAGCCAGATGCGCTTGCATTGGTAAATTCACAGCGTGCAGAGGAGGGAAAGTTTACAGACACATGCCACAATCCTAGCTAGGCTACTAAAATGTTGCAGTATGGTTTCGTGGTTTTTAAAGCTTGATATTGAATACCGAAAAGAAAAAAAACTGCAACAAAACACCATGCAAAGTTGAATCATGTAGGCCTATTACAGCAACATTTGAGCAGTAACCTAGGCTGGCTACTAAACTACAATACATTTTGAGTGCACCATACAGAAATGCTGCATTATAGCAAAACGCTATACGCACAAATTATTTTACACAACTTTTTTTTGTTTGTTTTTATTACTTTTTAAATAAAATAATTTTCTCAGAGAAATTGTATTAGCATGAAATAATATAATTTCCCAATTTTTTGGAGCATACAATAAATCTCAATATTTGTATGATTTATTTGATGCAGTCTTTTTTGCTCATCTTTATCAAGGCTGCCAATAATTTCAGACTCATCATAGAGCCTCCATATACACTTTCTTTCTCAGGAGCCTTGGCCCAGACAGTTACCCAGACACCTGATGAGGTTGTGTATCAACTGGCTCAGAATGCCTCAATGGACTGCCAGTTCATCCACACTCCAGACCAGCAGGTGGCAAMGAATCCCATTCTCTACTGGCATAAAATTACAAGTTTGACCMAAATGACAAGACTGTGGCCTSAYCCAGAGTCACCGTACAAGGATCGTGTGGAGGTTCTGGACAGTGACCGCAACTCACCAAACAGATCTGTACTTCTGAAGAATGTCCAGTGGGAAGATAGCAGTGGAAAGTATGAGTGTAAACTTTCTTATAGGGCCGCCAAACAAGATAAGAGGATGAAAGGGAGCGGCGTTAAGCTGTTCATACATGGTAATGATACAATTTCTATTCTTTTGCCATGTTGTCCACTAATTSYAGTTTTTCATTTCCTATACCAGACCATGTTATGATACAAATGTGTGTGTCTTTCTGTATGTCTAAAACAGATTTGATGTTCTTTGGGCTTGACCCTGATAATGAGACCCAACTCATGTGTGCTGTGAATGTWTCCCGGGATGATGGGTTTTTCTTATCCTTGCTACAAGACGGATCTAAAGTATTCCAAAAGACCATTGATCTTCTTCACCCCAGCATGTCACTGTCTGTTACCCTGTCTGTGATCCTCCCCTTGGAGAAGGGGAAGAATTATGAGTGTCAAATCCACCTGGGCTCCACCATGATAATGAGCCAGCCCTTCCAACAGCCGCTTGAGACGCCAGGTAGTGTTTTCTCAGTACATACACAGACCTTACAGTTACAGTGTGTCACATCTACTGAAGACTGCCAAGTCGACTTATATCCAGGTTTATCATACAGTATACAGCCATTTGGGTCGGTGCATAGCAATGAAATGTAGCTCTCTCTCCGTATCTGCAATACCACTCAATGACTGACGTCACCCTATGTCTGTTCCCCTTGTGTTTTTCAGCAGTAGAGAAGGTGCTTCCTGAACCTGTTTTCCTGTTCGTGGCCATCCTCCTGGTCCCCATCACCGTGCTTCTGGCTCTGCTGACAGCCCTTCTTGTTCTACGCAGATAAGACAGGAGATAGTAAGACTGACAAGGCCAAATATACAGTGCATTCAGAAATTATTCAGACCCTTTGACCTTTTCCACATTGTGTTACATTAAAYAGACTAATTTGAAGTGTTGTCCACATACTTTTGTATATATAGTGTATGTTTCTTTTGTATGTCAAGACTGTCCACAGCTAAAACTGTTTTAAAAAATGCTATATACCAAATCTAACACAAGAACATTGTTGTTTAAGGGATTTTATACATATTGGAGCACTGTCAACAAAACAGATTCCTCTACCCTTTCCTACTCACTCAAACTTTCAGTATTAAACATCATGCATGTTGAAGTTCAGAATTTTTTATTGCAGTTTGACACATTCAACAAAACCATTTCCATCTGCAACAACCAAATGACTCAGTCTCACAACCTATAACACCACCTCTCAGGTTTCCAAATAATGTGTTGGCTTTTTTCCACAGCAAGTTATAGTGTAGCATCAGTGTAACTTAGGTGTTTTGATGAACTACACTTGACAATGTATGTTTATTGTCATGTGCTACACTTGACAGGATTTCAATTGTTGCGCAACTCCTTTTTTTTGCAAGATAAATGTTTAATTTTTCAAACACAAATTATCAATACAACAGACACACACACACACATCGATGACATCACACGTGCTCAGACCCACATGTTCMTACTGCTTCAATTTCCAGTGCTTGTACTCTATGCCAGTGGTCACCAACCGGTCGATCGCGATCAACTTGGTCGATCTCCAAGGCATTCCTAATCGATCGCCAAACATTTCTGTAAAAAAACCAACTATAAAGCCTTGTGTTTCTATTTTGTTTTATTCGTCTCGGGCTGTGAAGGTACAAACTCTGCCTTCCCAGCGGGCCCAGAGAGCAAATCAAGTGCCCTATAGGCCTACCACTGGCCAATCGGATGGCTCATATTACTGTGCCGGCAGTAACGTAGCAGGCATAAAAGAAAGCTACAGCAAAGTTTATACTGTGAGATTTCAAAACGTTTAAAACCATGACTAGAGAGACTGTCAACGAATGCAGAATGTGCTGCTGTTTGTACGAGTGAGTTTAAGTTCTTACTCAGCACTGGCAACACTTTGTAWTCAACACTTTTATAAGCCATATAATGCGTGTTTCTTGCTATTCCACCAGAGGTAGTCAGTGCCGTTTAAGATGAGGGAGAACGATTTTATTTTCATGAGCATGGGCTTATTTCTATTACAGCATATTGGATGACTCGTTCATATTCCGTTCACCCAGTTCATTGTAACAGTGATAGGTTTAGGCTAYTACATGATACTCAAAATGTCCCTATACCCATCATGAGGTTGCTTCAACCTAGCCTAAGAATGAAAGTTTACAATATAGGTGCACACAGGTCAATACCGCCTTGCACACTCTTGCCTGCATCTAGCAAACATGAGTTTCTATTGGACAAATCCAGGTATGTTATCCCGCTTTTTCCCGTTTGCTTCCGTTTAACCTTTCTGTCGCAGGCGTTCGGCTAGCGACCCACCTCGACAACATCTGGTGAAATTGCAGAGCGCCAAATTCAAAATACAGAAATAGTCATAATAAACATTCATAAAAAATACAAGTGTTATACATCGGCTTAAAGATTAACTTCTTGTTAATCTAGCCACTTTGTCAGATTTCAAAAAGCTTTATGGCGAAAGCATACCATGCGATTATCTGAGGACAGCGCCCGGCTTACAAAAGCATCAAACATTTTACAACCAAGTAAAGGAATTACAAAGTCAGAAATAGCGATAAAATTAATCACTTACCTTTGAAGATCTTCATTTGTTGCAGTCACAAGAGTCCCTCTTTTATATCCAAAAACTCAGTTTTGTTGGCGCGTTTTGTTCAGTAATCCATGGCTCCAAGGCGGTCAAAACATGCAGACGAATACATCCTAATAGTACCGGTAAAGTTCGTCGAATGTCATGTCAAACGATGTTTATAATTAATCCTCAGATTGTCAATTGTCTAAATAATCGATAAAGGTCTCATTCTTTTTCATTTTTCAGAAAACAAGCCTGAAACAATGTCTAAAGACATCTAGTGGAAACCATAGSAACTGCAATCTGGGTCCTAACCCATTAGATACTGTATAGGCATTCAATTGAAAATACCAACATCAAAAAAATCCCACTTCCTGGATGGATTTTCCTCAGGTTTTTACCTGCCATATCAGTTCTTCAGAGTGTTTTCTATCCAAATCTAYCAATTATATGCATATCCTAGCTTCTGGGCCTGAGTAACAGGCAGTATACTTTGGGCACGCTTCTCATCCAGATGTCAAAATACTGCCCCCAAGCCATAAGAAGAAATGTTTTTCAACAGAATCCACGGAATGAATGCACCCCTGATCATGCAGAAACAGAGTTCACTCTCATAACAGCCACGTTATATTCCTTCTATTCCCTTCACTTGTGGACTTCAATGCACAACAAATCAGCTGTATGTGACCAGGTGAAAAAACCTGTACAAGCCAAACCTCTACAAACAGCCTACATCATTGTCACCATTTTAGCTAAAGTAATGTCATAGTCAACATAGCTAATAGAACTAACGCGTTAGTAAACCCGTTACAATCATACAGTAACGTTAGTGTACAGTCAGTAAAGCAGTTACACCGGTGGCATTAAATTAGTAATACCAAAAGCTTACCTTGACTTGGAAGAGTTCCAGTGTTGTGTTGGAAAGTCATAGCATTACCTCTGTTTGAGCAGGGTGTTTCAGTAGGCTAAACTAGCTAGCTGCATTTGCTAGCTAAGTAAGTGAAACGAAGTGAAAAACATTACGAAATCTCTTCCTTCTCCTTCATTTTGGAATAAATACATTTGTTCAAAACTGTTCAACTATTGTCTATCTCTTTGAGTCAACTACTCACCACATTTTATGCATTGCAGTGCTAGCTAGCTGCAGCTTATGCTTTCAATAATATACTAATTCTCTGATCCTTTGATTGGATGGASAACATGTCAGTTCATGCTGCAAAAGCTCTGATAGGCTGAAGGACATCCTCYGGAAGTTGTCATAATTACTGTGTAAGTGTATGGAAGRGGGTGAGAACCATGAGCTTCCTAGGTTTTGTATTGAAGTCAATGTACCAAGAGGAGGATGGAAGCTAGCTGTCCTCCGGCTACACCATGGTGCTACCCTACGGAGTTCTGTTGAGACTACTGTAGACCTTCTTTGCAAAATAGTGAGTTTTAATCACTTATTTGGTGATGTGATTATATTTAGTATAGTTTTATCTAAAAATTTGAACTTTTAAGTGTTTTACAATTTGTATTTTTATCAAATTCACTGAGGAGGATGGTCCTCCCCTTCCTCCTCTGAGAAGCCTCCAGTGTTCCACTCAGCTCTACAACAAGCAGTGCAGCTGTAATGAATGAGTAGGAAAGTGTATCTATAGGCTTGCGTTGTTGTTATTATTAGTGGCTTGGGTCATTTCGTMATTTCTAATATCGAATAATATTTCACTTTCTCTATTCATAGGAGTAACAACATGAATTTGTGCATGAGGAAGAAATAATGCGGTGCAACTCRATTTCCCCAATCAGCTGGAAGACRGTGTCTGTTCTGGACAGTGTCAGTGGAGGAAAGGGAGAGTGAAGGGATGTTGAGAGGCGGACCCTYATTCTCCTCTCTTCCCTCCTCTGAGACTGACCATCAGGTGCAAGCACCATCAGCCCAGGAAAARAAAAACATACAAAGAAATGATTTAAATGTATGCTCACTCAGCTGTGCCTCACAAGTAATACAACAATGGATCTATTACCGGTGTGATCATCATATAGCCTACCTCAAATAAAAAATGGCCTGAACAACAATGCATTGGCAGGGCAATTCAAACTAAGCCAATATATGATGATAATGTATTGGGCCTATAGCTTACTTCACAAACCTCATTGCTACGGTACTGTTTTTTATTGGTTAATGTTGCATCGGGTTACGTTTTTTAAGTCATGTCTGAGCGGTAGATCTCGGCTTGCATTTTGACTCAGAAAGTGATCTTGACTCAGAAAAGGTTGGTGACCACTGCTCTATGCCGTATGACCTCAAATTGCATGTTCTGTTTCTCTCTGTAGCCCATATTTTTTCAATATTTAAATAATAGTGCATTATAATCATCCACTGTCTTAACGATGGAGGCTCATTTGATTTCCAATTTTTAAGCAAATGTTTTTTCAAATGATTGACKAGAAAAGCACAGTCCAACCCATTGGGCATCTCAACGAGCACCCTCATATGCCATGTCTTCAAATATGCGTATAGACGTATTAAAAGTAAATTTATATTGTAAACCTTCTGACAGCCAACTTTCTAATTCCGTCCCAAACTTTTGGACTTTATAGCATTCCCACAAGCTGTGAATCATTGAGTCACTGTTAGTTTTACACTTAAGACATTGTGCTATAGAATTTGTGATTTTTTTTCTTCTCACGTATAATATTCTCACGTATAACATGAGTTTATACTGGAATAAGCGTTCATTTTCGTTTACTGTAATTYTGTTAGTTATGTTCCAACACTCCCTCCATCTTGTGCCAATATCAGTTATTTTTAGGTCTTGGTTCTATTTTATATTTTTGTCTAAGAGATTGTCAGTTAAATAGGCTTTCTGCAAGGTTTTGTATATCTTACCTATTATATGAGTATCCTTTTCTGACTCAAATAAAATTCCCTCAACATTGCTCTTATGTCCAAAATATTTCAGTTCGAAATGTCGTTATACAAGACTTTTAAATTGCATGTATTTGAAAATATCTACATTGGTCAGTCCAAAATTGCTTTTCAATTCTGTCATGGAAATCATTGTATTCCATATTACCAAGTAATTTACGGTTTCTATGCCTTTAGTTTTCCATGTGCCAATTTATCGGTGAATTCTGAAAAGCTATCCAAAGAWTGTTCCATAGGGGTGTGTTTTTAGGGAGTGATATTGGTTCTTGTAGAATACGCTTCATTTTCTTCCATATTGTCATAGTGTTCGTAGCTATGAAGTTGTTAATGTTCTTAGATTCATCTTTTTGAAAACAGACACGTGAAGGATTCTGAGGATGAACATGTGCATCTTCAATATGTACCCATTGTTCCTCTTCACAAGTAAAGGCGAGTTGATACAATTCCAAGTCTGGAAGGCTAAAACAACCCTCAGACTTAAGGATCAGATCCTTTTATTCAATTTTCACCTAAAATGACATACCCAAATCTAACTGCCTGTAGCTCAGGACCTGAAGCAAGGAAATGCATATTCTTGCTACCATTTGAAAGGAAACAATTTGAAGTTTGTGGAAAATGTGAAATTAATGTAGGAGAATATAACACAATAGATCTGGTAAAAGATAATACAAAGAAAAAAACATGCACGGGCTCAAACTGTAGAACCCAGTTCCTAMATTTGAATATAAAACGGATTTTATCAAACAAAACTGTGCTACATTTTATCTCTGGGACCCTCAGGATGACAAATCAGAGCCAGATTACTGAATGTAAGCACATCATTTACTTTCAGAGGTGAATGTATCAAACCAGTTGCCTTGATAAAAGTTTGTTTTGTTGTGCACTCTCCTCAAACAATAGCATGGTATTTTTTCACTGTCATAGCTACTCTATATGCATATCCTTGCTTCAGGTCCTGAGCTACAGGAAGTTAGATTAGGGTATGTCATTTCATGCAAAGATTGAACAAAAGGGTCAGATCCTTAAATTAAAAGCATAGTGTGTGCCAAAGCCGCCTCAGCGTCATGCTACGGCGCCGTTTCAAAAGCCTATAGGCTCTGATTTGCCCATTTTACACTTATAATAGGCCTATACAGTATGTTCAAGAAACACACTTGGGTTTTGCATGGGATGAAAACAGTACATTAAATAATCGTTGCCATCACAACCACATCCACATACCTCTCCTATCATCCATCTCMATCCCACTGCTGCAATACACTACTCCTCCCCTCCTCCAATTCACCTCCCTCCCCAACCTCTCTTAGCGCTCCCTGTCCCAAAGAGTGATATAGCCTAGATAGGCTACAGCCTTCCGAAGACCATGTCATTTCGCAGGCTCATCCGTACCCCCCTCTGGTCACCTTCAATAGCAAATTATGTTGAAAAAAAGCCGGTTCGTATGCCTACTGTGCATATTATTTTAAAGTGCCTAGAATGGGAATCTTCGCGTATTATTGCTAAACTTCTGTGCCAGGCTTTCCGCTTCAGGTTTCTCTCAATCACACGGAATTGCCTGGAAGGCAACAGTCGACCGACCGAAAACCTTGGAGTAGACGCAATGGAGAATATAATCTAAAGAGGAACACATGGGGAAAGAAAAAAAAGGAATAAGAGGGACCATACGTAAGGACAGATGTTGCTCATAAACGCAGCATATCTTTTTCAAATGTGAAGTGGCCAGATGTGGAGAAAATCACAAATTTAATTATGTTTTTAATTAGGCATTTTTATTTATTAATTATGTGGGTTTGTATAGCCATATCCAATAATATATCGGAATGTAGCTTGGTATGGTATCTATACGACCACTGCTATAATAACAAATGGTACAAAGTTAGATCGCTCAATAGGGCTGCTGCAAAGTTATTTCTAMATGCCTTCTTGGCCACAATCCCTCTTAATTGTTGTCTATTGAATGACCTGTTATCCCGACCTGTAGGGACTAGTGTTACCAACAACAAAACAWTAATAATAAAAACATGCACCGGTTTATTGGTATGAACAAGAACAACAATGTATGCACTAATTAGGCATACTGCAAGTGCTCTGGATAAGCGCATCTGCYGAATGACTAAAATATAAATGTAAAACATCAATTATCATAAGTGTTGTGGAACGATTTGTTAATGGACCTGCGTCGTTATTTTTGCAAATGTAACACTTTTTTTACGTTGAATATTGCATTACATTACTTAAACTCATTACACAATGATCTGTCTTCCATGATATGCACAAATTCCATCAGACACACTAATGTTGTCATCTACTTTCTGAGCCTWARCTCAACATGTCTTCCTGAAAAATCTCATCACAAAGAATCATTAATCATATCAGCTGCTAGTCCATTTAACACATGTTGCTTTTTCTGTGTGCACCCAGTCACATTGCCAACCAACTCSTCCAGATTATAAATAGTTGAACAAAAGCTTTAAACGAACACCCAGGGTTACTGAAACCTGAGGCGCAGGGCATTATTTCTTGATCATTAAATACGGTGGTGTGGAGACTGTGGACTCTGTACAGGCTGGACAGGCACGAGTCTGATTTAGTACGGAGGCCGGTGAGGTAAGGAGGAGGCTGTATATTCCTGACACTAAAGGGGCACTGACGCAGCCTAGAGCTGACCTCCTCACCTGGCCACCCCCCTCCCCCCACAGAGGGATGCCCCCCAGGCCGAGCACCAGCTGAAGAGGAGGACAAAAAAGTTACTATGACTGCGCCTCACCAGAAGAGGTCCTGCCTCAGATCTCCTCTCCCAGACTGGTTGGGACGCTCCAGTTGTGTTTTGTTACTTTTGTCTTGAGTTTTTTTTATACTCATCCTCACTGGAGTGAGAGAGTGAAGACCTTTTGAAGACCCAGAGGTTTTTGCTGTGGGAGCACCTTTACTTGGAGTAGCTGCTAATAGACGGAGACCTACAGTCTTTCTTTGTCTTTCCCTGTCTGTGGTGTCTGTGGTGTGTGTGTGAGAGTGCTTGTGGGTTGGCACCAGTGAGAGCCGTCTCCATTACCTCTGCCAGGATGTCTGCAGTTCAGCTGCTGCTGGTCCCGCTAGCGCTGTGGGTCCTGCAAGGTGAGTGGGCAGTGGGTGGTTGTCACGGCCACAGTCCAGTCTTCACTCTTTGTCTGCTCTTATAGGGGCCAATAAGCATAGGGGCCCAGTACTGTGTGYATGGTCAGCTTTTGAGAGGAGAAGGGTGTGTGAATCTTTGTTGGTTTAGCCTTAGTTACAGGGACTCTGACTGTTATTGTAACACTGATTGTTAAATAATAGAGATACAGTATATTGAATGTCCTGTGCACTGTTTAACCAAGTGTTCCTTCCCATTGACTGCAAAAAAAACGAAAAAAGACCTGTGTGTGTGAGACCCTCATTTTGCCAGATTGCTCACTAAAAGCCTGAACCAGCTGTTCTTGTTTTCAGAGCGAATAACGAGATGAGATGAGGCCATGCGTTGGAGTTATAATTGAGGGCTCAGTAGCATGGAACAGTCTAGAACAGTGTAGATTAGTACCTGTACTCACTGTTGCTTAATCGATCACACAAACCCGCTGTGTCTACCCCCGTAGCATCATGGAAAACAGAATGGACTGTGCTGTGAGGTGTGCTTCACTATGGTCTGCATACAACACATCTATTACAGTAAGCACATAATGCGTTCTGAATCCATATTACATGTACAGTGCTGTGAAATAGTATTTGCTCCCTTTCAAATTCTCTCCTTTTGCATATTTATGACAGTGAATGTTATCAGATCTTCGACCAAAACCTAATATTAAATATAGGGAACCTGAAAGAACAAATGACACAACAATTACATACTTATTTAATTTATTTCATAAACAAAAAGTTATGCCACACCCATTTCTGACAGTCGGAAGTTTACATACACTCAGGTTGGAGTCATTAAAACTCATTTTTCAACCACTCCACCCATTTCTTGTTAACAAACTATAGTTTTGGCAAGTTGGTAAGAACATCTACTTTATGCCCGTATGACACAAGTAATTTTCCAACAATTGTTTACAGACAGATTATTTCACTTATAATTCACTGTATCACAATTCCAGTGGGTCAGAGTGTATGTAAACTTAAAGTTGACTGTGCCTTTAAACAGCTTGGAAAATTCCAGAAAAATTATGTCATGCTTTAGAAGCTTTTGATAGGCTAATTGACATCATTTGAGCATATTGGAGGTGTACCTGTGGATGTATTTCAAGGCCTACCTTCAAACTCAGTGCCTCTTTGCTTGACATCATGGGAAAATCAAAAGAATTCAGCCAGACCTCAAAAAAATTGTAGACGTCCACAAGTCTGGTTCATCCTTGGGAGCAATTTCCAAACGCCTGAAGGTACCACATTCATCTGTACAAACAATAGTACGCAAGTATAAAACACCATGGGACCACGCAGCCGTCATACCACTCAGGAAGGAGACGTGTTCGGTCTCCTAGAGATGAACGTACTTTGGTGCGAAAAGTGCAAATCAATCCCAGAACAACAGCAAAGACCTTGTGAAGATGCTGGAGGAAACAGGTACAAAAGTATCTATATCCACAATAAAACAAATCCTATAATCGACATAACCTCAAGGTTATGAGTGGCCATCACAAAGCCCTGACCTCATCCCATAGAAAATTTGTGGCAGAACGGAAAAGAACGTTGCGAGCAGAGAGACCTACAAACCTGACTCAGTTACACCAGCTCTGTCAGGAGGAATTGGGACAAAATCACCTGGAAAGCCAGCCCAGAAGAGTGGAGTTATAGCACCTAAGGGCAGACCAACTCCATATTAATGCTGATGGTTTTGGAATGAGATGTTCATCGTGCGGACCACATTTTTTTACATTTAATATTAACTAGGTAGGTCAGTTAAGAACAAATTCTTATTTTCAATGACGGCCTGGAACAGTGGGTTAACTGCCTTGTTCAGGGGCAGAACGACAGATTTGTACCTTGTCAGCTCGGGGATTCGAACTTGTAACCTTTCGGTTACTAGTCCAATGTAGTGTATCTTGTTTGGGCTTCTTGCAGTCAATTTGCCGTCTTCAAATTATTTTTAATAACGTTCCGGTCCCTCGACCATTTGCTGAAGAAAAAAAATTGTCACCATGCGTTATCTAGTTCATTATCCCGGCCCTATGTGAAAAACCTGAATGTTTCTATTTGAATGGATGTACACACATTGCCTGGCTACCCAAACTCCTTGCTCCGGCCAAAACGCTACACCACGCCACGGACATTAGTTTCTTCTCCGCAATTATTCTGGATCTGAGTACCTCCCAGACGATTATAGAACGCTAATGAATTCTTACCATTCTGATTGGTCCCAGAAAACCGATGGGTTGGGCGGAGCCAGAACACATGTGGAAAAGCAGCATTTGAAAATTGGTCATTGGCTTTGTTACTCTGATTGGTTAGAGATGATCCAATCGCTGATACTTTGTTTTGTACACCACCCCTCATTTTTGACGTCACCACAAATGACTTCAATGATTGGCAGTCAGACTGAAGTGTGTAGTGAACAGAACAGCGGAAGAATTCAGTCTCGTCTGGTAATGACACACACGTGGCCCTTATTATTACAAAGTGGTGGTGAAAGCACAAATCAGAGAGAAGGTTTTCTGATGCATGGGTCCAATCTATGAGAGTACAGTGTTATACTGTATGTATGTATTTAGTATGTATGTATAAGTACGTGCTGTGTGGTTTTGCTTTTTCGCTTTTGCTTCCGTGTCGCTATGCTTTGTTTATGCTGAGGCTCTGAATACAAAAAGGAAGCATTTCCTTAAAATGGGAGATTTAGGGGGACTTATCTCCCTCGCCAAACTCTGTCCCCCTCTAACCCTGCCTCTGTAAACGAAACAACCGCTGCCACCACTTGTTGTCCCAAATGTAGGACACACAGTATGCCCACCATGTCCCCATCTAAACCTGCCCCCGTTAGCAGTACCCTCAGGACACAGTTTACCCTCGCTGGCAGCACTACAGCCAAATCTCTTAAAATGATGTCAGCAACCAAAATAAGAGGGATGGAGAGAATGGAGATTTGTTGCACAAAGAGATCTGCAGAGTGATGGAGGACAATGCGACCAAGCTGAAAAAAAATGTTTTGAGGAAAAAGGGAGAGGGGGGGAGGAGAGAAGGAAGAGAGAGAGAGAGAAGAGAGAGAGAGGAGGAGAGGGAGGAGAGAGGTTGGGTTGTGGTATAGTAGTTATGCAACAGCACTTGTGTAACGGGTAAATAAAAGCAGCCTTTCTGTCTGCTGGACAGGCCGAGTGAGGGCAGCCCAAAGAGAGACAGGGTCTGGCGTGCTGTGCACATCATGTACCCATCCAGGGAGAGAAGATGAGAGAGACAGACAGGGAGACAGACAATGGGTGATGATAAGGACAGACAGACAGAAATCCTCAAAGAAGTCTGGTCTTCAAATAGATGAGAGTGAGACAGTAGATGAGAGTGAGACAGTAAGAGAGTGAGACAGGTAGATGAGAGTGAGACAGGTAAGATGAAGAGTGAGACAGAATGAGTGATGAGAGTGAGACAGATATATGAGAGTGAGACAGATGATGAGAGTGGGACAGTATATGAGAAGTGGACAGTAGATGAGAGTGGGACAGGTAGAGAGAGTGGGACAGGTAAGAGATGGGACAGTTAGATGAGAGTTGGACAGGTAGATGAGAGTTGGACAGGTAGATGAGAGTTGGACAGGTAGATGAGAGTTGGACAGGTAGATGAGAGTTGGACAGTTAGATGAGAGTTGGACAGGTAGATGAGAGTTGGACAGGTAGATGAGAGTTGGACAAGCAGATGAAAATGAGACAAGTACATGGGAGTGAGACAAGAATACCAAAATGGGCCAATCTCATTTTCCCCCAATATGACTAAACTGTATACTACCTGCCTTGTTTGTCCTTGCTGTTGACAAGAGTGTAAAACATAAAAACACATCAAATCTAAAGACTGGCAGCCTTGAGGAATCTTCGCTGTTAGAGAGACCAGCACAGGCCCATAGACCCATAGCCTGTCAAATGGACAAGCAGGAATTGCTAGAGGACGAGGTTAATGGTTAATGGAATACTGGAAGTGRCAAGCCTCTCCAAACATCTCAAGCACTTTGGAGATGAGATCAACTCAATAGTTCATAGCTTCAACTAAGATCAACGTAATTTCTTCACTTGCCCATTTCAAATAGCCCTCCCAAAGGCTTTCCTGATTGATGGACTCAAATTGTGTGTGCTAACATCTGGGGAAGGAAGACTGTAAATGGAAATGCAGCAGCCATTGCACTGATAAGAACATTCACATTCTTGCAGTTGTGATCTGGTTCAAGCTTCTCCTAGGTGTTCAGAATAGCCTCAAAATAAAATCTATTATTCAAATCTGTAAATTTGATGGAAGGTGTAATCTATCCGTTTAATCTAATCCGCTAATCTGGACCATGACTAAATGTTCTAATTACACGCACGTACGCACACACACTTCATGTGCTCTGCAGGTTCTTAAGTATGTTTTACTTGACTGTAGCTAGTATAATGGCCTAGAGTTTGTACCTGTAATGTACTCACTGATTAAACAGTACTCTAAAAAATATTAAAGAAGTTTTCCATAAAAATGTAAGAAAAGTATGCATAGTTGGTCTTTTATTGTTCATGTGAACTGAAATATACTGGTTTAAAGTCTAGTGATGTAACAAGACAAAMACACTAACATGCCCAGGGTCATCTGCAGTGGTAGCCATACATTTGATAGATAAACTGACTGTTGGTCATAGAGCCTCTATTCTTGGCGCTCTGTTCCTTGTCAGTCTWGACAGGCAGGCACCACTGATGCGGGGTCCTCCGTTAGCGGGGACATGGCGGCTTCTCTCCCTCTTTCCCTCTCTCTGTGTCTGCCCATGAGTCAAAGCAGTTCAGCCTCAGGTTGAAGCAGTTCACACACAAAAACCTCCACACACACACACACGCACAGCCAGAGTATTGGAGACAGGGAGAGGGGAGGATAGTGCTCCAAAGTGATTTCCTGATCGGTGTCTCCCGACAATGCCTTCTCACTCAGATTACATCTGAGAGTGTGTGTGTGTGTGCGTGCGTGCGTGACAGAGACAGAGTGAGATAGGCAGCACGAGAGAGATATGGAGTTGAGCAAGGGCAGACGAGGATAACTGATCACTAGTAGGTTTGGTATCCATTAAGCAGGGAGGTAGTGATTTACGGGAGAGCATTTAGTTCATCAATATACTTTAGTCTGTTTCGAAGTTGGATAAATGGCCCTACTAGATAGATATTAGACAACAAACACTGTAGGCTGTGTCCCAATCGACATGATGCTGCCTTTTGAGCATTTAAAGGCAGGACGGTGTTTCAATAGATGTGTCTTTTAGGGCATGTGACATGCTCTCTTTCCCTGAACTGATAGAAGTCCCCAGACCACACTTCAATGTACAGTACTACGGACACAACACCTTCCCTGGAGATTCTAATTCAAAGATAGAAAAAGCCTAGGGGAGTGTCAATAGGCCATTTTCAACACAGATCCAAKAATTATTCAGGCATCCTCAAATGCAGTCACTTCACTAGCTGCCAGCGATGCCGGTCTAGATGTGTCATTTTCTCTGAGAAAAAGAATGCAACAAACAGTACATTACATGTGTTTGTTCCTATGGAAAGTTCCTTTCTTGGGACATGTCATGGATGTGTGCTATTTCCCCAGGTCGAGGGTGTGTCTCCACTGTAAATGGGTGGTAACCTTGTCATGGAAACTGACGTGATCTGCTTCCCTTCTGTCTCTCTCCCTCTTTCCTTCGCTCTATAGATCCCTCTTTCATTCTCTCTATTTCTCTCTCTCCCTCCTTCACTCGACTGTAAATCACTCTCTTTTGTATGTTCTCTCTGCTTTTTCCTTCCATCTCCTCTCTGGCTCAGAGAATGACCTCCATCCATCCTCTTGCAATCCCTTCCGTTCCTAACAGTTGACTCATCAACATCAGTCTGTAGGGACTGACAGACAGACAGCCTTTTCAGGAACTATAAYTCACCATTTTGTATTGTTGCATTCAGACTGAGGGCATTCAGTAAATTGATATCAACGGCTAATCGCCCCGCACTGGCTCCTCTCCTAATCTAATCTGCAGTTTCTGGAATATTAGTTGCATAAGGCAAATCTCTGCCCAACCGTCAACAGATTACGCAACGGATTTGGATATTGTGCTCTGTGTCTGTCACATTACCGGAAATGAGTTTGCAGAAGGTTGATGATACAGTTGAAGTCGTAAGTTTACATACACTTAGGTTGGAGTCATTAAAACTTGTTTTTCAACCACTCCACAAATTTCTTGTTTAACAAACTATAGTTTTGGCAAGTCGGTTAGGACATCTACTTTGTGCATGACACAAGTAATTTTTCCAACAATTGTTACAGACAGATTATTTCACTTATAACTCACAATTCCAGTGGGTCAGAAGTTTACATACACTAAGTTGACTGTGCCTTTAAACAGCGACCAATTCCAGGAAATACGATCGTCATGGCTTTAGCAAAGCTTCTATGATAGGCGTAACTAAGTACATCATTTGCATCAATGGAGGTGTGTATCTGTGGATGTATTGTCAAGGCTTTACCTCTTCAAAACTCGTGTCTTATTGCGTTGACATCTTTGGGAAAATCAAAAAATCAATCAATCCACTGTTCACTGTACCAAACTAATAGTCGCAAGTCACTAAGATCACCATGCGGACGCACGCAGGCGCGTCATGCCGCTCAGGAAGAAACTAACTCAGTTCATGTCTCCCTAGAGATGAACGTACTTTATGGCGTGCAAAAAGTGGCAAATCAATCCACGAACAGCAGCAACGGGGGCGACATACGGACCTTGTGAAGATGCTGGAGCGAAACAGGTAAAAGTAATCGCTGGACTATCACACGTTAAAACGAGGTCCTATATCGACCAAATAACCTGAAGCGTCTGCCTAGCCAGGGAAGAAGCCCCAAAACTTGCTCCCAAAACCGCAATAAAAACAAGATCAGGACTACGGTTTGCAACTGCACCATGAGGACACAGAAAGATTCGTACTTTTTAGGAGAAATGGTCCTCTGGTCTGAATGAAACATAAAATAGAACTGTTTGGCCTCATAATCTGAACGCATTGTGTATGTTTGGAGAGAAAAAGGGGGAGGCTTGCAAGCCCGAGACCTCACCATCCCAACGTGAAGCACAGGTGGTCGGCCACTGATTAATGTGTTGTGGGTTGTGCTTTGCACAGGAGGACCTAGGTTCACTTCACAAAATAAGATGCGCATCGAGGAAGAATATGTTGCCCATGTGAGAATATTTGAAAGCAACATCTCAAGACATGAGTTGTCTACAACAATGGGACGATGACCGCCAAGCATACTTCCAAAGTTGTTGCAAAAATGGCTGAAGGAAGGAACAGCAAAGTCAAAGGTATGGAGTGGCACTCACAGCCCGACTCAACGCTATAACAACATTTGTGGCAGAAGCTGAAAGAGAGATGCGTGTGCGAGCAAGGAGAGCCTTACCAAACCTGACTACCAGTTACACCAGCTCTGTCAGCGAGGAATGGGACACAAATTCCAGCACCAAAGTTATTTGGGAAGCTTGTTGCGAAAGGCTGACCCAAAAATTTGAACCCAAGTAAGACAATTTAAAGGCAATGATACCAAAATACTAATTGGGTTAAAACTGTATACTGACACCACTGGGATTGTGATTGAAGATAATAAAAGCTGAAGTAAAATTGTCCTCTCTACTATTATTCTACATTTCAGCCATTCGTTTAAGTATAGCACCAACCAGAGTAGCTAAGAGATGTTTGATCGAAACTGACCTATAAGTACAGGAGAATTTTATTTTACTGGTAAATGTCGAATTGTTGAAAAACCAGGAGCACGCTTGTCCTACAACTATCGCTACACCTTTGGCAAACCACCCGAACGTGTATGAGTGTATGATTAAAAACTATCCGACTCAAGTTGCTAATGTGCACATCTGACCGTAATCTGGCGCACCAACTACTCTTAGCCTAGAGAAGCTGTTTAGTCAACCCCACGGAGGGCGTATTCCGCTAGGTCCCATGTGGTTCTCTCCATCAACACTGGTCCAATGCTATCCTTACTCGCTGGGTCTCTGTCTTATTAGATACAGTAGCCGAACTTATGGCAGGAAGTTGAAACACAGTCTAAAACACCTCAACGTACTGGCTCCCTGGTTACCTAGGCGAGTTGACTCCTTTCGCATACTATATACTGTTCATTTACACACGGGTATACTCTGGCCATTCGCGCCCAGCAAATCTCGCATCCTATCACCATCACGTGACTTCTACGGGGGGTTGCGCCCACTTGCACTTCTCCCCCCCTTCCTCTGCTCGGACCAATATCTCTCGCTCATTATGCACACCCAGTATCATCACTTTGGTACACATAAATAACTACTCATTTCAAATAATATTAAGGAGATCACGCAATGAATGAGCACTTGTGCTGATTATAGTACACTTATACGCGCGTTTTACGTTTTAAAACAATCTGCGGAGGGCCGTCCAGTTGTTCTTTACTGCGGTCGCCTCCCAACTGGTTTCTGATCCCAAGCACCAGCATTGCCGCCTGTAGTGCCTCTGCTTTTTCTAAGTCCCTGGCTCGTGTGTACTATTATGGGGTTTAGCTGAATAAACTGACACAGAAACTACGCTACCTTACGAGGGTGTCTTAATGTCTGTTTAACAAGTCTGAGGGCATGTCTCGTTGCTAAAAGACTAAATTGTCGCTGGGGGCGCACTTATTTGGAAGACACCTGTGTGTGGTGACTTCCCCAACCCCTGTTCCGACTCTCGTCATTTGCCTGGGAGATAGGGTGGAGGTGTGAAATGTGACAAGTGTTATGGTCCTTCAATCGTCTGTGTTCTTTCCATCTTTTTCCCTCTTTCTGAGCAGCTCACCACTCAGCCATCCAAGTCCCTATCTACACGTCTGTCTACAATGGCTGCCCCCCCCCCCGTGAGTAGCTGATGTGATGAACCTGTTGTGATGTTAACTTTCTCTCCTCCTCCCCCTCTCTCTGCAGTGAATCAGCAGGCATTACGCCTGTCCCCTCCTCTGCCTCTTCTAGAAATGGCTGTTAACTCTCCCTCTCTCTTTCCTCCCTCTTTCCTCCCTTTTTCCTTCCTTCCTTCCCTCCAACCCTCCCTCTGTTTCTTCTTCTTTCTCTGTAGTATTCTGCAGCATTGTCTCTCTCTCTCTCTCTCTCTGTCTTCATCTGTATCAGAATTCAGTGTTGCAATATTTCTTTCAGAGAGTTCTCACGTTGGTGCATATCAGGTACTGTAGTATATTATGAATGGTGACTATGAAATTCAACCAAACTATGTGTTGGTTAATTTTCAAGTCCCTTTTCATCTGACAGTCTGTGCAATGTGTATCCTGTCCCCTCATCTCATTACGGTTGAACAAAAAGCATCGCCAGAGGTCAAAGCTGAAAATAGCACGAGATCATTGGTTGAGAGCGATGCAGGTGCAGATGCCTTTGTGGAAACTGCAGGGTGCAGTGTGAGAAAGAAACACTTGCAGTTACAGGTGTGTTGCTCTCGGCCGATGTACAGTATGTGACATGATGGCATATATAGACTTATGCGTCTATATATGCAAATAGCTTACTTATATATACCTCGCAGRCAGGCTGCAAGGAGACTAGCGTCGCTCACTGCAATCTGTTTATTTCCCCTCAATTTCTACATCCAGGTCACCCTCAGCCATTGTAGCTTGTTTGGCTAATTCGTCAATAGACTATAGAATCTGAATCTATATGAAAAAAAAACACAATTGACCAAATCGACAACAAAACCTATATCGAAATTATGAGTGGAAATAAATAAAATGCAAGAATTTATGCTCTGATATTGAAAAAAAGACAAGCATGCTATGAGCGATAGGAGCAAGCACGCAAAACAAAAACTCTTAATTATATCATTACCATATCATTATCATATTATCTGCCAATTCAATTGACAAGCATTAGGAGACAGTTTGCCTGTAACGTATTGAGACAATATCACTAGAGCGTTGGCCTTGTGTCAGCCTGTTCTCAAGCCATGGATCAATGAACAAGGATCMTCACCCATGATGGCTCTCAGGCCTACTTCAGATTTACTCGTACACTGCACTCCATTTTTAGTGAACGTGGTTATATTGACCAACCGTTTATAGTGATCAAATTWTCGTGCTGCACGGATGTGACCACTGTAAAAGAGGAGTGTACTCTCACTGGGCACGGATGCCAATTCAATGTCTATTCCATGTTGGGTCAACAACGTTGATTCACCCAATGTGCCCAGTGGGCTGTAAAGCCAAATATCCATGGCTAGCACCAAATATCCATGGCTAACTGTATGTTTGTTGTACTTTCTCTCTCCTCAGCGTCTCTATGCCATGGAGCATGTGTGGAGGTGGACTCTGACACTGACGCGGTGGTCAACGAAGGCTTTAAGCTGGGCTGTATCTCCTGTAAAATGAGGGGCGAGGTGCCCGCCGAGGCCACTGTTGAATGGTCCTTTATGCCCAAAGGGGAGAGCGAGTTCACAACAGTGAGTAGACACGGCTCCATAGGGACAGTAGCGGGATATATCCCAATTATCTCTCCTCCTCGCAAAATGTGCACCTGTTCACCTTCCGTCACTGATTTAAAAGGAAATGACTGGTAGAATAAATATGGTACTCCCACTAGCCCATGACTGCAGTGCTTTTAGATCTGTGGGAAGTAGTGGATGAGTGCACACTTCAGGGGGAAATACATATTGYTGAGAGACACCTTAGATTCTCCGCATTTCTCCTAAACTAAAGGCTACTCATGATGTATTGCTTGTTTGTTTTTTGCTTTTGACGCGCTTTGAGATTATGAAAACCGCTATAGAAATMTAATAAATAAATTATGAAACTGTGCACTTGCGCACTCACCGACATGGATTCAAAGGATTGGATTAGTGTTAACATTGGCTAGAGGGAGTTTCCACCGCTGTTAAATYCATGACAGTGTGCAAGTGCACAATAAATGATCCCTCCCAGCAGAGTTTAAAAAGTATCCCCACTCATTCTGAGCCCACGGAGAGTCAATGAGGTAGCTAAGCAGGTTGACTTGTCTGTTGTTTCAGCAACAAAGGCAGGCCTTTTAGTGTCACGACTTCCGCCRAAGTCAGGTCCTCTCCTTGTTCGGGCGGCGTTCGGTGGTCGACGTCACCTGCTTTCTAGCCATCGCCGCTCCATTTTTCATRTATCCATTTGTTTTGTCTTGTTCCATACACACCTGGTTTTCATTCCCTAATCACACTRCATGTATTTATTCCTCTGTTCCCCATCATGTCTTTGTGGAAGATTGTTTGTGTTACGTGTACTTTGTATATTGTGAATTTTGTTACGCGCCAGACATTTGTCTATGTTCCGTGTTTYGGGCACGTTGTTTTGTGCTTTTTTGCAAGTTTACCGGAATAAAGAGTGTGTGCCTGTTCAATTCACTCTGCTCTCCTGCACCTGACTTCGCCTCCAATACACATTCATTGACATTTAGTTTCCATTTAGATTACGAAACAAGGTTTCATAAGCAATTCATGAACGTTAGAGCSCCACTGAACACAATGACTCCCAAGTCATCACACCAATGGGTGTGCTGTACAATGGAGACACATCAAGGTAGATCATTTTAACTCATTCAGTAAAAAGACAAAACACATCAATCAAAACAAGCATGGTTACATTTCATAGGCAATTTCTATGTCAGCAAAACAAGTAGTCTCTTCTCCAGTGAAATGGGAGCTATCATTTATCATGAGAAAGAGCATCACAGCCATGCATTTATCATGACGGGCTCTTTTCCTCAGTGTCAGATGTAAACATACACAACTTTCCCTAAAAGGAAGGAGTCTGTTCCAACATCAATACAGRGCAGCCATTAGCTATTAAATCCCTCCATCACATAACAGCATACATGAGGAGAGAGATCCCATTAGCTCTGTTTGTTTCTAAACAGCTAATGCATCAGGAAGTGGTGCAGGCAGSCCCTGACTAATACAGCCTCAACAAGGGCTCATGCTGGGAGTGGCCGCAGCCAGTTGCCTGGTTTGACACTACAATATTTGGAAACTGTGAAACAAAAGTTTGGATGTTAAGGGGTGAATCCRTTTTAGACCAGTGTGCATAACTTAAACAATCTCTTATTGATAGCAATGCATGATTTACATGAGTTATTGTGTGTACATATCCATACAAGTTAGGATTCAGCCCTCAGTTACTACAACATGCTGAGCATAATGCTGAAAGCATATACTCAAAAACAATAAAGACCCTAAACTATTATGCATCACTAGCCCCTAGTAGGGKCCTCGTATTCCATCCAGTAACTTCCAAGAAAAGAAAGCTAAGATTGATCTCGTGAAACAGAACCCCAAGGAGAGGTCAGGGCTGGGGGTCAAGAGCAGAGTGACACGGTGTCAAAAGAATTTTGTTCTCAATGTTCATAAACTGAACTTCAATTAAACTACTCTGTCTGTTACTAAGAATTTGTAAGGTTCTTATTAAAATGAAACAGACAGAGGCCAGTCTACCATAGTCAGCATGTTTATTTACAAAAGCTCTGCCCATCCTTACATGTACATTGGTTTATATACCTCTCATTTCGTCATAACTGTCCCTCCTCCTCTAAAACAATGACAATATAGTTCACAAGTCTTCTCCTTCTCATACATTGCCTGCCACATGTTATACAATCTATTACAAGCCCAAGGTCTCTCCCCTCCCTGGGTGGAGACAGAATATCCTGTAAGAAACACAGTAGTACAGCTTGTCTGTCGATAGCTCCTCTTATCATTTGTTTCACATTTGCACCCTGCTTACATACTAAAAAAAGAACAAAAAGTCCTTGTTCTAATTCTGACTAAAACTACACACATCGGATTTAGATTTATGATTCTAATAAATTTCATACAATCATACAGTGACAGGTAAGATTTTTGTTAGTTATAGTTCTATGTTAAATGTATACATCATTTAGTCATTATTCATAAAAATCATAACACACGGGTTAGACCTCTGACCATGCTATTCAGCCTGTTGTTTCATAGGGATCAAGGGGCAGAGTCAGAAGACCTTTAGGCCAGTAGACCAGTCACTTCCCCTGTTACTGTAGGTGGTCTTGTGTGGCTCATTTGGTAAGAGTGTGGCACTAGTAACCTCAGGGTTGTTGTTCGATTCCTGCTGGGGTCACATATTCTAAAATGTATGCATAGTCTACTACAAATCGCTTTGGATTAAAACGTATACACTAAATTACATATATTATTATTATTATTATTATTATTATTATTATTATATAGTTTTACTGTAAAAATAGGAATCCCTGTTATAGACATGCATGCTGGACCAGGAAAAAAACACTGCACATGATACTTATACTCGTTGATGTAAATTACTTAAGTAAAAATACTTGGGCGTTTTTTTTTACTCCATACGTTTTCCCTGACACCTAAAATTACTCRTTATATTTTGAATGCTTAGCAAGACAGGGAAATGGTCTAATTCACACACTTATCAAGAGAACATCCCTGGTCATCCCTAATGCCTCTGATCTGGCAGACTCACCAAACACATGCTTCGTATGAGGGTTGGAGCGTGCCCCTGGCTATCCGTACATTTTAATAAAACAAGAAAATGGTGGAGTCTGGTTTGTTTCATGTAAGGAATTTGAAATGATGTATACATTTACTTTTAATACTTAAGTATATTTAAAAGCAGATACTTTCAGACTTTTACTCTCAAGTAGGATTTTACTGGGTGACTTTCACTTTGAGTTATTTTCTCTTAAGGTATCTTTACTTTTACTCAAGTGTGACAATTGGGTACTTCTTCCACCACTGCTTATACTGTACCAACCAAACTGCTTTAGAAATTACTTAAATCTTTTTTTTTAAATCACTACACAATCAAACCATAACAGAACCAAAGTACCTGATTGAGCACTTAGTCCAGAGATATGAGCCCTTGTTAGTCCAGAGATATGAGCCCTTCTTGATGCAGAACATTGGTGCTTTGATTAAAGTGCTGCACAGATTTCATCCAGTAATGTAAAAATCCTAATATGATCTGCCCAGGATGAGTGTGTTGGCTCACCAAACCCTGTCTCATATAACCTAGAATCTAAACTAACTAATCTTGTCCAAGCCAGAATAGCAGGATCCTCGATGTACACCCCTGGACACGATGCTAGTCTATCGCAAGGCCTTTCCCCCAATACATCTCCTTAATTAACAGTCTTCGGTATGACATGACCAAGGTTCAATCGCCCTACCTTCCAATCTCAGGGCATACGCTCTAACCACAAAGCCAATCCAAACTGATATGCTCCAATTAACGGGGAAACAGCATATTAGTTTGGATTGCAAGCTCGTATGTCTCACTTCCCCCCCCCATTGTGTTCTCCAATAGATCTACAGCTACGAGGATCTAATGAGCGACATCCCGGACGAGAGCTTCTACGAGCGTCTGGACTGGAACGGCAGCAAGAAGACCAAGGACCTGCAGGACGGCTCCATCTACATCCTGAACGTGACGTGGAACGACACGGGCACCTACCGCTGCATCTTCAACCGCACCCTCATCTTCACCTCCTTCAAGTTCCACAACGACACCACCAAGATCGTCCACCTCAACGTGGTGCCAAGACGTGAGGCGTTGGCTTTAGGGTTCACAGGGTTAGGCTTAGGTCTAGACAAATGAGCACATGCAAATGAACACACACACAAACAGTATAGTAGACACACACCCTCATCTGGGGATAGGGAGAGAGGAGGGGAGAGAGAGAGGGTGGAAGAGAGGGAAATAGTACACTAAGATCACCCTCGTGAAATTAGTGCCATGACATAGGCTTACTTACACCCTGTATATGGAGGGGGACGAGTTGGAGGGGAGAGAGGGTGGTGGGGTAGCGGGGTAGAGGGAGGGAAGGAAGGGAAGAGAGGACAGGAGTTGACCGACACTCAATGTCCATGCCTGAATTGACAAAAGTGGCAATATTGTCCAAGCGGATGATGAACAAGGTGCATGAGTTATACGATTTTGATTTAGGGTCAGATGGTAGGTTGGACCATGTTCCAAAATGTAAGCATTGATATCAAAATCAAGGATATATGACAAAGGGACGAACAGGAAACAGTCATACATCTCATTATCTACACAGCTGTTGATGGATGGTAAGTAGTAGTAGCCCTGTCACAGAAGCGGCCACAGCTGTCATTAAGTCTCATATCTCCCAATCCAAAGGCTCAGCCACAGCCACGCCAATGATTATCCAACAAATCACTGTCAATGACAGCTGACCATTAAGTAGATACTGTATCAAAAAAGACACACAGTAGAGATATAGTCGTGGCCAAAAGTTGAGAATGACACATTCATTTTCACAAAATCTGCTGCCTCAGTTTGTATGATGGCAATTTGCATATACTCCAAAATGTTATGAAGAGTGATCAGATGAATTGCAAATGAACTGAATCCCAAAAAACATTTCCACTGCATTTCAGCCCCGCCACAAAGGACCAGCTGACATGTCAGTGATTCTCTCGTTAACACAGGTGTGAGTGTTGACGAGGACAAGGCTGGAGATCACTCTGTTATGCTGATTGAGTTCGGATAACAGACTGGAAGCTTCAAAAGGAGGGTGGTGCTTGGAATCATTGTTCTTCCTCTGTCGACCATGGTTACCTGCAAGGAAACACGTGCCGTCATCATTGCTTTGCACAAAAAGGGCTTCACAGGCAAGGATATTGCTGCCAGTAAGATTGCACCTAAATCAACCATTTATCGGATCATCAAGAACTTCAAGGAGAGCGGTTCAATTGCTGTGAAGAAGGCTTCAGGGCGCCCAAGAAAGTCCAGCAAGCGGAAGGACCATCTCCTAAAGTTGATTCAGCTGCGGGATCGGGGCACCACCAGTACAGAGCTTGCTCAGGAATGCCAGCAGGCAGGCAGGTGTGAGTGCATCTGCACGCACAGTGAGGCAAAGACTTTTGGAGTATGGCCTGGTGTCAAGAAGGGCAGCAAAGAAGCCACTTCTCTCCAGGAAAAACATCAGCGACAGACTGATATTCTGCAAAAGGTACAGGGATTGGACTGCTGAGGACTGGGGTAAAGTCATTTTCTCTGATGAATCTCCTTTCCGATTGTTTGCGGCATCCGGAAAAAAGCTTGTCCGGAGAAGACAAAGTGAGCGCTACCATCAGACCTGTGTCATGCCAACAGTAAAGCATCCTGAGACCATTCATGTGTAGGGTTGCTTCTCAGCCAAGGGAGTGGGCTCACTCACAATTTTGCCTAAGAACACAGCCATGAATAAAGAATGGTACCAACACATCCTCTGAGAGCAATTTCTCCCAACCATCCAGGAACAGTTTGGTGACGAACAATGCCTTTTCCAGCATGATGGAGCACCTTGCCATAAGGCAAAAGTGATAACTAACTGGCTCGGGGAACATGGCCAGGAAACTCCCCAGACCTTAATCCCATTGAGAACTTGTGGTCAATCCTCAAGAGGCGGGTGGACAAACAAAACCCCACAAATTCTGACAAACTCCAAGCATTGATTATGCAAGAATGGACTGCCATCAGTCACGATGTGGCCCAGAAATTAATTGACAGCATGCCAGGGCAGATTGCAGAGGTCTTGAACAAGAAGGGTCAACACTGCAAATATTGACTCTTTGATTCAACTTCATGTAATTGTCAATAAAAGCCTTTGACACTTATGAAATGCTTGTAATTATACTTCACTATTCCATAGTAACATCTGACAAAAATATCTAAAGACACTGAAGCAGCAAACTTTGTGGAAACTAATATTGGTGTCATTCTCAAAACTTTTGGCCATGACTGTACATTGATACAGTGCCTTCAGAATGTATTCACACCCCTTGAATTTTTCCACATTGTGTTATTTAAAATATATCACTATAATAAGTCACTGGCCTACACACAATACCCCATAATGTCAAAATGGAATCATGTTTTTTTTTTTATTCTACAAATACATTTAAAAAATGAAAAGCTAAAATGTTTTGAATCATTAAGCCTAAACAAGTCACGTAATACATTTCATGGACTCTGTGTGCAAAAATAGTGTAACATTTTTTATTTATTTCACCTTTATTTAACCAGGTAGGCCAGTTGAGAACAAGTTCTCATTCACAACTGCGACCTGGCCAAGACAAAGCAAAGTGACAAAAAACAACACAGTTACACATGGGATTAACAAAAGTACAGTCAATAACACAATAGAAAAATCTATATTTGCAATTCTTTCCAGTCAGTGGCAGCAGAGAACTGGAAGGAAAGGCGACCAAAGTGGGTGTTGGCTTTGGGGATGACCAGTGAGATATACTTGCTGGAGTGCGTGCTACGGGTGGGTGCTGCTATGGTGACCAGTGAGCTGAGATAATGCGGGGCTTTACCTAGCAAAGACTTATAGATGACCTGGAGCCAGTGGGTCTGGCGACATATATCATAGCGAGGGCCAGCCGACGAGAGCATGAAGGTCACAGTGGTGGGTGGTAAATGGGGCTTTGGTGACAAAACGGATGGCACTGTGATAGACTGCATCCAGTTTGCTGAGTAGAGTGTTGGAGGCTATTTTGTAAATTACATCGCCGAAGTCAAGGATCGGCAGGATAGTCAGTTTTATGAGGGCATGTTTGGCAGCATGAGTGAAGGAGGCTTTGTTGCGAAATAGGAAGCCGATTCTAGATTACATTTTGTATTGGAGATGCTTAATATGAGTCTGGAARGAGAGTTTACAGTCTAGCCAGACACCTAGGTATTTGTAGTTGTCCACATATTCTAAGTCAGAACCGTCCAGAGTAGTGATGCTAGTCGGGCGGGCGGGTGCGGGCAGCAATCGGTTGAAGAGCATGCATTTAGTTTTACTAGTGTTTAAGAGCAGTTGGAGGCCACGGAATGAGTGTTGTATGGCATTGAAGCTCGTTTGTAGGTTTGTTAACACAGTGTCCAAAGAAAGGCCAGATGTATACAGAATGGTGTCGTCTGCGTAGAGGTGGATCAAGGAATCACCCGCAGCAAGAGTGACATGATTTTTGAATAACTACCACATATCCGTATGCCACATACAGATAATTGTAAGGTCCCTCAGTTGAGCAGTGAATTTCACACACAGATTCAACCACAAAGACCAGGGTGGTTTTCCAATGCCTTTCAAAGAAGGGCACATATTGAAGGGAAAAAAGTAGACATTGAATATCTCTTTGAGCATGGTAAAGTTATTAATTACAACTTGGATGGTGTATCCCAGTCACTACAAAGATACAGGCGTCCTTCCTAACTCAGTTGCCAGAGAGGAAGGAAACCGCTCAGGGATTTCACCATGCCAATAGTGACTTTAAAACAGTTACAGAGTTTGTAGGCTGTGATAGGAAAAAACTGAGGTTTGATCAACAACATTGCAGTTACTTTACAATACTTACCTAAATGTGAAAAGAAGGAAGCCTGTACAGTATAACAAATATTCCAAAACATGCATCCTGTTTGCGATAAGGCACTAAAGTAAAACTGCCAAAAAATGTGGCAAAGGAATGAACTTTATGTCCTGAGTACAATTATGTTTGGGGCAAATCCAACACAACACATCACGGAGTACCACTATTCATATTTTCAAGCATAGTGGTGGCTGCATCATGTCACGGGTATGATTATCCCCGGCAAGGACTAGCAAGTTTTTAGGATAAACATAATAGAGCTAAGCACAGGCAAAATCCTGGAGGAAAACCTGGTTCAGTCTGCTTTCCAACAGAATTCACTTTTCAGCAGGACAATAACCTAAAACACAAGGCCAAATATATACTGGAGTTGCTTACCAAGACGTCATTGAATATTCCTGTGTGGATTAGTTACATTTTTGACTTAAAATTGGCTTGRAAATCTATGGCAAGACTTGAAAATAGCTGTCTAGCAATGATCAACAACCAATTTGACAGAGCTCGAAGATWAAAAAAAATATTAAATGGGAAATGATTGTACAATCCAGGTGTGCAAAGCTCTTATAGACTTCCCCAGAAAGACTCACAGCAGTAACCACTGCCAAAGGTGTATTGACTCAGGGGTGTGAATACATATGTACAGGTAAATTAGCTATTTCTGTATTTAATTTTCAATAAATTTCCAAACATTTCTAGAAACAAGTTTTCACTTTGTCATTATGGTGTATTGTGTCAATGGGTCAAACAATTGTGTATTGTGTCAAAAAATGTAATCCTAATTTGAATTCACGCTGTAACACAACAAAATGTGGAATAAGTCAAGGGGTCTGAATACATAGAGACCTACTGTACTGCTTTAACGGACCTGCATTCGGATGAAGGATCTTTCTCAAGAGAGGAGCGGTCARACTCCCAAGAGCTAAATTGCTTTCATAATCCTAAGTAATATTTTAAAAGCTCCCACAACGGTCGATGCAGTGTCTCTAGAACGTTGGGTTTAGCAGCAAGCTTAGTCAGCTCACCCACTACTTGAGGTCATTCCAACAGTTTTAGTTGAGATTAATGTTGAACTTGAAAAACTGGGCCATTTCCAGTGAAACACTGAACCCTTGTGGATGTCTGGGGATAATTGGTTCATCATGTTTTATGAGGCATCAGAAATTCAGAAACCTGTATATTTTCATTGAAATAGCTTCTTATTAATTAACTAAGCCCAAGGCGGTCTCCTTCTTAACCCCTCCTCTCTCTAGTGACCAGGGGGATAGCGTCCATCTTGTCCGAGGTGATGATGTATGTCACCATCGTTGGGCTGCAGGTATGGCTGGTGGTGGAGATGATTTACTGCTACAGGAAGATATCAGCGCAAGGCGAGGAAGCATTGAGAGAGAGCGCGTGAGTAGACACAAACACACACACCGGTCCAATTCATCGCAGACACACGCACAAGAGCACACACTTAAACACTTTTTCCTCAATCTTCCTCTGAAAATATTTTCTTGCTATGTAATTACCTAGCTAAAACTGTTACTTTCTAACTGCCTCTCTCCGTACTCTTCTAACTGCCTCTCTCCGTACTCCTTCTAACTGCCTCTCTCCGTACTCCTTCTAACTGCCTCTCTCCGTACTCTTTCTAACTGCTCTCTCCGTACTCTTTCTAACTGCCTCTCTCCGTACTCTTCTAACTGCCTCTCCTTCCGTACTCTTTCTAACTGCCTCTCTCCGTACTCTTTCTAACTGCCTCTCTCCTGTACTCTTTCTACTGCCTCTCTCCGTACTCTTTCTAACTGCCTCTCTCCGTACTCTTTCTAACTGCCTCTCTCCGTACTCTTTCTAACTGCCTCTCTCCGTACTCTTTCTAACTGCCTCCTCCGTACTCTTTCTAACTGCCTCTTCTCGTACTCTTTCTAACTGCCTCTCTCCGTACTCTTTCTAACTGCCTCTCTCCGTACTCTTTCTAACTGCCTCTCTCCGTACTCTTTCTAACTGCCTCTCTCCGTTCTCTTTCTAACTGCCTCTCTCCGT
The DNA here is from genome assembly GCF_002910315.2 of Salvelinus sp. IW2-2015. NCBI lineage: Eukaryota > Metazoa > Chordata > Actinopteri > Salmoniformes > Salmonidae > Salvelinus > Salvelinus sp. IW2-2015. The sequence continues at coordinate 11,113,593 of NC_036874.1, read as the reverse complement.
TCTCTTTCTAACTGCCTCTCTCTGTTCTCTTTCTAACTGCCTCTCTCTGTTCTCTTTCTAACTGCCTCTCTGCCCCCCTCTCTTATTCCTCACCTCTCTCTCTCACAGGGCGGAGTACTTAGCTATAGCTTCGGAGAGTAAAGAGAACTGTGCAATGGTGGCAGTGACAGAATAGCACTGGTAGGTTTCCCCTACTACTAATCCAGAACTGGACTCTTGGCCGTTCATTGTCTGTTMTTTCCTTTACTCTTGTTCTGTCACTGATGGGAACTCATATCAGCACCCAGAACCAAATCACCTACATTTTAAAGGGGAAGTTCGGGATTTTACAACTTGATATTAGATGGTTTCTCCCCCTAAAATAAAACGTCCCCTTTAAGGTGGTCACAAAAGAATAGTGGATTCATGGCATCTATGTTTTCTTACAAGTTTTGTTTTCATTTCAGGTTAAAGAATGGCTCCAAACGACCATTAGCTCTCGATAGCCCTTCAACACTTCTCCACTTCACCCCTTCTTCCATTATGACACCATCTCATTGTGACACCATCTCATTACCCCATCCAGGAGGACAAGCAGCCAAGAGGCTTGTCCAGAGAACAGATGGATGAGAAGTGAAACAGCCAATGAAAAAAAAGGACATATGCTGTATATTTGCATTTAAATACAGTAGTGTACCATCTAGCAGTACTATAATATCAAAGAGAGTTGTATATACAGTACGTATGGTTAATTATGCAATCCAAATCTTCATTATAATACTCCTACATTATATTAAGTTAGTATTGTACATTAAGAATAGCTGCATGTGTAGTGATACATCCTAACCATGGGCATTAATATGTTTCTTAAGGTCAATTTCAGGATTCTAAMGTGTGCTTGTATCAAAGCAATTAGAGGTCAGAACTCAACTGCAATCTGACACAATGGCTTCAGTAGCCGGTCTTGATCAGACCTTCAATGGCTATTATGCGCAGATCCAGACTAGCCTACCGGTATATTCAAAAGCATTCCAATAAAACCTTAAGTTAATGAAATGAGTACCCTGAGGAGTAGTAGCCTAACACACGGTTGACTAGCTGGGAGTACTGGATTGTACACATCCAGAGCAACTATTTCTGTTTGACAACATCTGTCTACCCTTTAAAGGTTAAAGCATTAATGATCTAGTAATGTTACCAATAGTCTTCCTCTTTTTTTGGGACAGGGATAACTCTCTCAAACTTAAAAAGTACATTAGGATCAGGGTAAATTCACTATCCAGTGTCTAGTATAGGACGGTAGAATGCCTGTACATACTGTAGATAGAGGACTGTAGCTAACTATTTATCAATGCAATGGAATCATTTTCACGTAACCGGTGATTTGCTTATGTCAGACGATTTAAGGTAATTAACATGGTCAATTCCTTAAAGCTATCATTATCCACCAATGTATCCTTCTAGAAAGTGTCACATTATAGCAGTGCCATTTTAAAATGTTGAAACTATCATTCTACCATTGTGACTGGAAACCTCAATATGCAACATCCATACATTATACATATATTTATTGCAGTATAATTGTATTCTCTCCATATTTCATTAATGCTTTACTTGCTAGATTTTCCTTACCATATTTACAACAAACAAGGGCTTGTGATATTAGCTACCATTTTACTGCCGTGGGAAACTACCACAATTTGTCCAGTGTGCCTAGAGCAGGAATGTCTGTGACTGGTCAAAGACCTGAAACGGTTTAGACAAGACGCTAAACTGGTTTAAAACAAGTTATTTAATGAAGATACCTAATGTGAGCAGAAACTATACTATATACAGTGTTGGCTTAGTGCTCATATCAATCAGTCCCTATGGAGCAGAATACAGTGAGTTGCTATTGAAAACKGACATCCCTGTCGTTCCTATTTGGCAGTCAATTCTGAATTATACCTCCAGGGGCAGCATAACACTGCCTAATGTGGACTGCCATCTTGCATGCATACTTTCTTGTATAATTTCATTGGGATCTGGGTTTGCTACATTTGAAGTACAGAAAAGTGAAAGAATAATAGGATTGTTATCACATGATAACTGCCACACATGAACAAATGCTCATTCTGTAGAATTAATGTTCAAGATTCTGAATTATTCAAAATTCCTTTTAAAAACCTTGACGCCGATTTGGTCAGGTTAGAGTTTCTATTCGCCTTTCACAGAACTTCAACATTAAATAGCGGAATATCTTGGAAAAAACAACAGCCTTAAAACAAGGAATAATCTACTTCTGCTGTAATTAAAAATGTTTACTGAAGAGAGCTGTTCCAGTTCACATTACTATGGAAATGTTGCTTGCCAAAACAGTCAGCTTTATACCATAATACAATTGTCATGTGATAATGGAGTAGGCTTTATGTCTGGTTTATTAAATCAAAACAATCTCTACCTTGTCAGATTTTTATATTTGGGGGAAATGTTTGTGGGAACTTCTCGGTCTCTGACAAGCAAGACCCTCTTTCGCGCGCAGAGAGAAATAGACAGACAGAGTGTAATAATATCATCTAAAGAGCATAGGGCTACTGAAGTGTGGGACATAAATGGCCTGTTGTTCTGGCATGCAGTCACATGTTGTATGGCTGTCACTGTGCTGTGGCTAACCTCATGATAGAGTACCTGACTGGAAACTGGTGATGTCACAGTGATGTAACATTTCCAGGATAATTGACGGGCTCACTGGGAGTCAGGGGGATCAGATAGCCGATATTGTAGTCTGTTGACCATGAACGACTTCGGCAGTGGTCAAACACAAACTTTCCCTTATGACCTTTCAAACCGCTTTAATTGACAACTCCCAAATATACTTTAATATAATGTACAAGGTGCCTGAGGGTGGCCTTACAGTTAAGGGCCCTGCACATATACGTTCTCCCCCCCATTCTAGCTTTAACTCGACTGATAGCTACGTTGAGGAATTTTTTTTAACGTTCTATGGCTGTGATATGTGGCTGTCCCACCTAGCTATCTTAAGATGAATGCACTAAGTTGCTCTGGATAAGAGCGTCTGCTAAATGACTAAAATGTTAATTGTACGTATCCTGGCGACTACCAGCCCTACACCGCATCTCCTTTCTCTCAGTCCCCCCTTTATTAACAGAGAAGGTATGAAATTAACAAACAAACACAGGAGAGTTCAAGTTGTCTCCTTTAAAAAAAAAACGACAAAGTTTGAAGTTCCCCATCAACTAACGTGTCCTCTGAAGCTCAGATGGTACAGCATGGCGCTTGCAACGCCGGAACAGTGRGTTCGATTCCCGGGACCACTCGTAGGTATAACGAATGACTACGTTGCTTTGGGTGAAAGCATCTACTAAATGACATATTATGATATATTATCTAATACGCTAAGCAGTATGACCGCCCTTCAACCTAGAGAGATAGCAGGCCAGATCAATTCCTGTGACATGAATAGATTGCAACAGTGTCTCCTGCTCCTTGGTAATGATGTAGGCCAGTAGATCAACTGTGTTTCTAGGTCAATTGACAGTATCGATCTACATGGACTTTGTCTGAAGTCGCTGTTATTGGCAGACAWCTAAAATCAATGAAATGCTTTGCCTCAACAGGTCAAAGCAACAGATCAGCTTGAATTTGGACAAGCTGGGAAGTCAGAAAGATGACATAATTACACCGACTGTTTTTAAATACTTTTTAGTTCAACTTTTTATGAAAATGGTTAACATGACACACACACTTWAAAAAAATAACTCTTCATTTCTCTCCAGGGCATTGTGTACAATCAAATCGTTTACAGTACATTTGCTCCCCGCGACCCCCATCCCCCCTCTCCTACCTGACCCTAATAAATATAGTAAATCCTTTGATCACTCACTGTTTGGCCGTGCACAGCAAGGCTCACACACTTCCACAGGCGAGAGACGGAAGGAGAAAGGGGGGTAGGGAGCACAACGAGGAAAGAGAGAGAGGGGAAGAGTGCACGAGACAATAGGAGGGAGGTTGAAAAGGAAAATAATTAGGAARAGAGAAGATGGTTTATGACAGTGGGGGGGGGAAATCAGAGGGGGGGGTGCAGAAAAGAAAATTAGATGCCCTTTCGAAAAACAAAAACAATAAGAAACAGGATAGACTACAAAATAAAGATATAAAATGAAAAGGAATAACATCAATTTGAACTCAAACACAGTACTGCAATAGTTTCCCTTTATCTTTTTCCGGGCCTAGACTTCTGGTTGGTCCTTTCTAAGTCCAGTCCACACTAGAAAGTCACTAGTTTATTGCATCCCTCTGTTAACCTGGTCTACGGAGTCTGCGTCCCAAACGGCACATAATTTCCTATGTAGTGCACCACACTATAAAAGGGAATAGGGTGTTATTTGGAACGCAGACTGGTCTACAGAGTACAGTCAGTAACCCTGAAACACTTCAAGTCCGATCCAATAATACAATTAGGAAGTTGACCAAGTGCGGAAAACAAACAACAAAAAAACTCAGACAAAAACAAACTCAATCATACTAATCTTAATAATACCAAATGTAACAGTGACGATGTGACGTTGAGGACACTTCTTTCTAACACATGTCAGTCTTCTTCTCCAACTCCAGATCTTTGCTTGCTTGTCTCATTTTGCCCTAAACACACTTTAGTGATATACTACTTTTTACACATTCAAAAGTAGTATAATCACCAAATATCATTATTGCTATGACCAGGAAATATAAAATATTCACTTTACAGCTCTTTCTTGGTCCGTGCTGAAGTATTAACACAGAGCATATAGGAGGAAAAAAAAGAAAAAAAATCACTCGTATTGAGAGCGGGACAGGACTTTTCGAAATCAAAGTCGTGTTAAATAAATACTGTAATGGTCTGGCGCGCACACTCATCATTCGCTCTCTCAATTCTCAAAACRACCCAGTCACCCTCAAAAAGACAGCTAATGAAAGAAAACGAGCTAGTAGAGGATTTAGGAGTCTTTTTGTATTATTCACACCTGAAAATGAAAAAAATGTAGTCTTGTTTTGAAATGACTCTCCCCTAGCAGAGGACGGACTGCTTTTGTAAGAGATCAAGCCTTTAAGATGGAAGCTGCTGATCCCAGATGGATGGAGAGAAAGAGAGAGAAAGAAWGAACGACAAATAGTTGGATTACAGAAAGTCTCCTGTATCTATCAGAGCTTTCCCCTCTCTCGTCCTTCTCTCGTCCCTCTCTCCTCATGTGTCCCTCATTTCCAGAGGCTCAAGGGGGACTTAGYTGAGCGGACCCMTCACAYCGAGGCACATAAGTCCCCTAGGCTGGCTTCAGCTGGGAACAGAGCCATAGCTGTTTCTCAGGGCTGGGAAAGCTCCCAATTTCCATCCATTTTGAAACGCAAAGTTAATCCAGGTTGGCCCATTTTGAGAAATGCAGTCGGACCAAGTCAATCCATTTTGAAATGCTTTGGACCCCGAGTCTGTCCATTTGAAATGCAGCAGCAGGGCTGCACATGTTGAAATGCAGTCGATCGTCTGTCTTTCTTGAAAACGTCTCTTGGATTCTCAGGCAGGGGAGATGGTTCAGGGAGAGCAGCATGGTTGGGTTGCATGTGAGGAGCGGATGGTACTATACAAACTGGCCAGCCGTTAGCCCTGACTGTGGGAGATATGGTTGGCTCACCATGCTATGTTATTGCTGTAGTCCTGAAGACATTCCCAGTCTAACTGTCTGGACGTGAGAGGTGGTGGTGACTATGGAAGGTGGAACTTTGCCATTGCAGGTTACTCAAGACTGAGGTGTGGGGATTTATGGGTAGCGTAGTCCCAAAGGTCCCTCACCCCCCAACCCCATTGCAGGTTGCTCAATCTGAGGTGTGGGGAGTTATGGGTAGTGAAGGTCCCCTACAGGTAATTCCCACTCCCCCCACATCTCTCCCTGTCTGTTTTGAGTAGAGAAGCAGGAGTGGAGCTTGGGGGTCGGGTGAGAGTGAGTCACTCTCCCTGATTGGCCCAGCCTAACCCTCCCCCTCTGGCCACCCCTCCCCATGGTCTATTCATACCCACTTGAGAGCTGGTGAGGGCTGGAGGGTGGAGGATCAGTGCTCAGTGAGAGACTCCGAAGTGGGGTTCGAGGGGGGATCCTGCTGGACTTCTGGAGTGACGACGCCACGGTGGAGCTTTTCCAACGACTGTTTCATCTGGGGGAGAGAGACAGAGTACAGAGAGACAGAGGACAGAGGAGGAGGCTAATGTCATTACGACAGCCATGATGACTCATTCACGAATAACAGTGAAGCCGTTTGTAAGCCTTGTGTACGCTTTGTAAATGATGTGCGCACATACAAAGTAAACACACACCTGGTCTAGCAGAGTGACTGAGGATTGGAGGATCTGTTGCCATTTGCCCAGCTGGGCCTGGTGGATCTGTCTCTGGAGCTGCAACACCTGGGCCCACTCTCCTGCCGACTGGGGTAGAGGACTGGATGGAGAGGAGAGAGGAGAAGAATGAGAGAAGAGGAGTCAGTTCACATGCTAGAAATGCAGTGCTGGTAGTAAGTAGTATCCAATGAAAGTGTTGGCTTGTTCTTGAGCAACGGAAGATCATAGAACAAAACAGTGGGAATCAGAGGTGCATTTAGTTGTAGTTTAAATCTAGTTTTAAATCAAAAGGGGAATAGGACAGTGTCACCTCTGATGGGTAAGTAGTAATGACTATAATATAAAGATGTACCCTGGTTKGRTTACCTGTCAGACAGAGAGAAGGAGTGCCACGTCTCCAGCGTGTGCGCAGCTCTCTCCAGAGAATACAGCTTGTAAAACAAGAGCATGTTGAGGGCCACCAACACCACCAGACTACAGGAGAGAAAGAGAGAGGAGAGGTGATAGAACAAACAGCAGAGAAAGAAAAGAGAGGGTAAATGTATTGACATAAGTATAGGCCAAAAACAGAGGGAGCGAGACTAGGTTATGAATAAAGGGACAACATTCAGGAATGAGAACTCGAGGAGGAATGGGAAAAGTGGTTGTACAACTCAAACTGTACACACACACACAAACGCTTTTGAACAACAAATCATACTACATCATATGGCAGAGCAGACTTCACAACACTGAACATGTCATTCGACAAGACATTGACGATTATTATACGGTACCTGACACAGATCCTATGCACATGAAGCGATAGAGAAAGAGAGAGAGAGAAAGAGAGGCAGCGGGAGGCTGTTAGTAAGCAGAGGAGATATTCATTCCATTGAACCCCCTCCCAAACACTTTGACGACATGGATTACAGAAAGACAAAACAAGCATTCAGACTCATTTGTACCCTAGTGGAACTCACATACTGTGGTGGTTACGGTAACGCTACAGGGATGAGAGGCCCCGAAAACACTTTCACAATCACTCACAAAAGGTCCAATCCCAACTTGAGTTTAGTGTAGGTTATGTATTGATGTCAAATGGGAGAATTGTGTGAAATGTGCGTATCTCAAGTATGGATTCATCCTAAAGCTCTCTGACAAGCTCAGAAACTGGACAAGATCAGGCCATTGATCCTTCCCTTGGTTTACTCCTACTAAGGGACAGGGGAAACGATCAACAATCAGTGTTTCTTTTCATGCACGCCGAGAGGTCGGTACTCACATGAAGCTGACTATGAGCAGTATGGTAGAGATGCTGCTGCCTCCGCCACGCCACCGCTCTCCGTGCTTATACTGACCACCTGGTCAAAAGGGAAACAAGTGACTTATTGCCAGAAGAGCCTGGATGCAGTTCCAAATCACACCACCAGATGTCAGTGTATAATGCAAAGCGGAGCACCACTGGCATCTGACATTTAGTTGTATGAATTATCATAAACCTGGAGACAAAGAAGTTTGATTGACACGAGGTGAACATTGAACTCTTCTTGACAATCTTTTATATGGGTCTTATTTATTAGTCATCAAACGGAAGAAAATTTACTGAAAAAGGGAGCGACTATGTTTCAGAGTGCCCTAATCAATACAACCTCCTGACATCACCACGACCCTGTTGACTCACCCGCCTCTCTCCGCTCCTCTCCCATCCCTCGGTCCCCGCGCTCTCCACCTCCYGCGCCCCCTCCCTCTCTCTCCCGGTCCCCCGGGCGCCGGGAGCAGGTGCGTTTGCGTCGCCGCATGGCCGGGGGTGTCTTGGCAGAGTCTGCCCCCACCACATCCCCAGAGGTCACCACTGACACCTCAGACTGGAGCAGGGTCTCCAGCTTACACACCTCACTCTCTGATAGGGAGGGAGAGACAGAGAGAGTGGGAGAGAGAGAGAGATAGACAGGGGGGAGAGAGGGAGGGAGAGGCAGAGAGAGACAGAGAGGGGGGAGGAGGGCGGGAGGGGGAGGAGGGAGGAGGGGGGAGGGTGGAGGGGGGAGGGAGGGAGGAGGAGGGGGCGAGAGAGAGGGAGGGAGGAACGGGGGGAAGGGAGGGGGGAGGAGGAGAGGGAGGGGAGGAGAGAGGAGGGAGGGAGAGACGAGAGGGGGGAGGGACAGAGAGAGGGGACAGAGAGAGGACAGGGACAGAGCAGAGAGAGCGAGAGAGAGAGACAGGGAGGCGAGGAGACAGGGAGAGGAGACGGGAGAGAGACAGGAGCGAGAGACGAGAGAGAAGACAGAGAGAGGACGGGAGAGAGAGAACAGGGAGAGAGAGAAGAGGGAGGGAGGAGACGGAGAGAGACAGAGGGAGAGCAGGGAGAGAGAGACAGGAGAGAGAGAGACGGGGAGAGAGAGACAGGGAGAGAGACAGGGAGAGAGAGCAGGGGAGAGAGACAGAGAGAGAGAGCCAGGGAGAGAGCAGACAGGGAGAGAGAGACAGGGGAGAGAGGACGGAGAGGAGGAGGTGAGAGACAGGGAGAGGGGGGAGAGAGAGCCGGGAGAGAGGAGCGAGGAGAGAGAGAGCAGGGAAGAGAGACAGGGAGAGAGAGACAGGGGGAGAGAGAGGGAGCGGAGCGGAGAGAGAGGACGACATAGGGAGAGAGAGACAGGAGGGAGAGAGAGACAGAGAGGGGAGAGAGACAGGGGAGAGAGCGGAGAGAGAGGAGAGAGATGAGAGGGAGAGGAGACAGAGAGGGAGAGAGAGACAGAGAGGGAGAGAGAGAGGAGGGAGGAGAGACGAGCGGGAGAGAGAGAGACAGGGAGAGGAGACAGAGAGGGAGAGGAGACGAGAGGGAGAGAGAGATAGAGAGGGAGAGAGAGACAGAGAGGAGAGAGAGACAGAAGAGAGAGAGAGGACGAGAGGAGAGAGAGAGAGATAGAGAGAGACATGAGAGATTACAGAGAGAAGAGACAGAGATGACGAGAGCAGAGACAGAGAGAACGAGAGAGACGAGACAGAGAACAGAGAGAGAGAGAAGAGAGAGAGACGAGAGAGAGACAGAGAGAGAGAGACAGAGAGAGAGACAGGAGAGAGAGAGAGAGACAGAGAGGAGACAGAGAGAGAACGAGAGAGAGCAGAGAGAAGACGGGAGACAGAGAGAGAGGAGCAGGAGCGAGAGAGACAGAGAGAGTAGGCAGGAGAGAAGAGAGAGACAGCGATAGGAGGACAGAGAGAGAGAGACAGGAAGGAGAGACAGAGAGAGAGACAGAGAGAAGAGACAAGAGAGAGAGACAGGAGGGAAGACAGAGGGAGAGACAGAGGGGAGAGACAGAGGGAAGGAGAAGAGGAGAGAGACCGGAATAACAGAGAGAGAGACAGAGAGACAGAGAGAAAACAGGAAGACAGAGAGAAGACAGGGAGAGAGAGACAGGAGAGAGAGACGCGAGAGAGAGACAGGAGAGAGAGACGGGAGAGAGAGACCAGGAGAGAGACAGGAGAGACAAGAGAGAGAGACAGAAGAGAGAAGGAGAGAGATACAGGAGAAGACGCGAATAAGAGCCCGGAAGATCGAGAGACGGGAGAAAGAGACCAGGAGGGAAGAGAACGAGAGGACAGGGAGAGAGATCAGAGAGAGAGAACCAGAGGAAGAAGTTACAGAGGGAAGAGAGACCAGAGGAGAGGATACCAGGAGCAGAGAAGACAGAAGATAGAAAGAGACCCAGAGAGAGAGACAGAAGAGAGACAGAGCAGAGAAGAGAGAGAGAGAAGAGAGGGCACGAGAGAGAGAACGAGAGGCAGAGAGAGAGACGAGGATACAGAGAGAGAGACAGAGTGATAAGAGGAGAGACAGAAGATCGAGAGAGAGAAACGAGAGAGAGACAGCGAGAGAGCAGGAGAGAGACAGATGAGAGAGACGAGAGAGCGACAGAGAGAGAGACAGAGGATCAGAGAGATACAAGAGCGCTCGAGAGAAGAGAAGAGGAGTACGAGTAGAGAGACGAGAGAGACGAGAGAGCAGAGAGAGCGAGAGAGACAGAGAGCGACAGCCGAGGACAGAGAGCGACGCGAGAGAAGACAAGAGAGAGACTAGGGAGAGATCAGAGCAGAGAGAGACGAGACAGAGATAGAGGAACAGAGATAGCGAGGAGCAGAGATACGAGAGAGACAGAGTGAAGAGAGACAGAGTCGAGAAGAGCAAGTGCTAGAGAGAGACAGCAGATCGAGACAGAGAGAGAAAGACGAGGGAGAGACAGAGGGAGAGCCGAGAGTACAGAGACGGAAGCAGAGAGATACAGAGAGAGATACAGAGAGAGAGACAGAGAGAGACAGAGAGAGACAGAGAGAGACAGAGAGAGACAGAGAGAGACAGAGAGAGACAGAGAGAGACAGAGAGAGGGAGGGAGAGACATAACCAGAAAGAGAGGTGGTAAGCAATAAGAACACAGACACTGCTTTATCCTGAGTAGGAGAACAAGACCACAATGTAAGTCAGTCTCACCCATGTGTCTGTAGTACTCCTCGATGCCRCTCCAGGTGTTCTTCTCGATGAGCGCCTTCACCAGGCTCCACGGCTGCTTCTTGTAGCAGATATCTGACGACACCCTGCAGACACCACCCAGAGTCCATCACACTGTAACCAGTAACCCATCCCTGCAGCACTCTGTGTCACTAGACATAATGCACGGTACTGCACGTACCTGGGACCCCCCCCCACAGTTAAATAGAACATATTATAACAGTATTATATGAAGGGATCACACGGCCCATCAACGTCAGAAGCTAGAAACGTATCATAATGAAAACCGATCCGCCGCTGACCTGACGGAGCCGACAGACATGGCAGCTCTGCTCCCAGCGCCTAAGTACAAGCATTTCCCTACATCCGCAATAACATCTGCTCAATATGTGTACGTGAGCAATACATCAGGTTGAGTTCACTGCACCTTAGAACAGTTTAAAAGAACCCTTCATCCATATCGGGTGTATTTTATGTGAAGTAAGAACATAAAGTCTGGGTTTCTAAGGCAGTGAGTTCACCTGATGCAACATTTAGTAGGTGAGCACTCAAAAAGTCGATTCAAACAACTACAACGTTCAAATTCCACCCCTCCCGATATTTGATCTGCACAGGCAACTCATACACAAATGACTAGTCTAAAGCTGGTGAAAGTAGGTACCGGAGTCTGCTCTTGTTCTTGTTGATGGCGGTGAGGCAGTAGCGGTGCACGGTGTAGAAGTAGTCCTGGTAGGGGATGCCCGAGGTAATCACCTCCGAGTCCACCACGTAACACTCGCCCGGGGCACTGCTCTTATACAGCGTCTGGATGGAGCGAGGGAAAGGTGTTAGCGTTAGCGAATGACCTATGAGGTGTGTCCCTATCCTCAGAAGGCAAGTCAAGTCTTGTTCTCCGACTCAGTGGAGACTCCAACTCTCAACGTTTCCCGTGCCATGCCCTAGAATTTTGATTTTTTTTGCGAACCGGATATTCAAACCAGAACATGGAGGACAATGGAGGCTGGTGTCACTTTAAAAACCGGAGGACAGGTTCATTGTAATGGCTGGAATGAAAAGAATAGAACGGTATCAAACACATCAAATCCATATGTTTGACCCGGTTCCATCCATTTCAAATGAGCCTGTCGTCTGATTTAACATGACACCAGCCTCCACTCGTGTCGCCTAAATGTTGTTAAAACGATGAAATCCAACGTGCTGACTGACTGACCTGAGTTTCCACTACGGGGGCGGTCTTGGGGCCCAGGGGGTTGTTGATGGCGATGGTGTAACTCAGGATCCGGTTGGTGTTCCCACTACTGCTGTCCTGCTGCCACTCACGAACTGACAGGTCTGACGGAGGGACAGAGAGAGAGAGGATGAGGGAGTGAGTGAGTGTGTGTGTGAGAGAGAGAGACATTAAGTGAGAGAAATAGAAAGTAGGACTGAGAGAGGACAGAATGAGAGGAAGGCAGAGGGAGAAAAGTGAGAGGGACACAGCACCGCTTCACAGAGGAAAACGCACTAATTAAAGCCACAGTGTCCTCAAAGCTGGCAGGGGCACAAACCAGGGAGGCCACCAACCAACCAACTCTACGCCTCTATGGCAGTATCTAATAAATGACAACTTTAGGGGACTGTGCTAAAAACAAGGAATACGCAGAGCCCTGTACTGCTTCTCTCAAAACAGACAATAGCATATCAGGTGTTGAAGAGGAGAGAGAGATGGAGGAAGGTTAACACAGCGTAAACAAATACTATGGACTGCTCATTAGAGCTACAATACAATGGCCTATGTCTGAGAAGAGAGAAAGGAGGGGTGTCCTGACTGTATCCCAAATGGAACCCTATTATTCACGTAGGGAATAGGCCAGGGTGCCAATGTTTGGGACAGCTCCTGTCTAAGCACAAGGAGGACAATAAGAATCATTCCATCCCCATACATGACAACAGCCATACTGTGTGGCGCAGCAGAGACGTCCTGCAGACGAGCACCAGGAGATAGACGGTGGAATGGAAAGGGTGGCAACGAGCGTCTCGCGCACTAACACTCCTAGGCCGCGTCCCAAACGGCACCCTATTCCACTATGTTGTACCAGGGCTCTGGTCCAACGTAGCGCACTACATAGGGAATAGGGTGCCCATCTTGGACACAGCCCTAAAGCTTACTGTACAAGCCCTGGAGGAGTGGACTTTAGGAAGGGCCGATCAGTCACAAGGAATGAACTAAGCATTTTGCATCCTATCGTGTTGTAGCCTATCCATGTTTCTAGGCAGACTATCACTAGTACTGGGAAACAGTGGTGTGTACCGGAATGTACTCCAGGAACGATATTTATACTTAAATCTCTTAAAGGAGATATTTGGAAAGGGAATGAAAACAGAATGAGCAGAAAGGAATCAAGAGGAAGAAAAACGAGAATGTTGCCAACGCCAACCATGTGTAAGATCAACAAAGTGTGTGTGTCTCTGCGCGTGTATGTGAAGAGCAGGTGCGCTAGTGTGCACACATGGGTGTGTGGGTTTCCTGTGCGTGTGTGCGCGTTTGCGCTGTACGGACCTGTGAAGTGGCGCTGGGAGAAGAGATGCTGGATGAAGTGTGTGTCTGCGGAGAAGAGCAGGTCGTGCAGCTTGTCCACGCTCATGCGCACCACCATGTTGATGTGCAGCCGGCCAGCCAGGTCCGCACAGAACGACTCCACCTCGTCTGGAAGGGGACAGAGTTACACACCAGTCACAACTATAGTAACGCACCAGTTAGCAGAGATAAAGTCTATCAATCAGAACATCTATGATCTTAGATTTTTTTTTGTTATACCCCCCAGGGTTTGTTGCAACTGCATAGACAAATGGGGCTGGCTTTTCAAGCAACTTCAATTCCACAGTGTCAGATGAAATGGCTTTTCAAGTGGATTAAATAAAATATAAAAACGTCAGTGATAATGGGGGGATAATGTGCTTTTTATTGACGGTACACAGTTTAACACAGTTCTGTTTGAGCAGAAGAGAAGAGTCCCCACTTTAGGTTGCTAGTAAAGTAACACTAGTACAGTTTAGACTTCTGGAACGTGAACGTTGCACTTTATCGGTCAAATCACAGTCACTAAAATATACTTTATTTCAGAAAAGCGAATGCTGACGTCTCAAGTTTCTCTTGAGTTTTGCCTTTAATGCAGCAAGTCACACAGTCTGTTCTCAGGAGAGTCAATGACTGACGTAATGTATGTCCTACTAGACTCCTGGTAGACTGCTAGTATGGGATCAATAGGAAGGGTGTGTTTGCAGAAGTTTCAACTGGCTCTCTTCTGCACGGATCTGAGAAGAAAGGATAGCTGAAAGCAGCAGGGTGGAAACTGCTTTCACCTGTCACGTTCTTTAAGATTAGTGGGAATGAAGGAAAGGAGAGAAAACCACCTTGAAGTTTTTACAAAGGTGAAATTCGAACAAAGTCTCTACAATCCCATCTTTCCCTCTCAAATCTCCCATGTCTGCATGAGATAAATGTATTTCCTATGTTTGCCTAAATGTAAAATGTTTTTCCATGAACCTATGCTCCAGTGGGCTCCAGGAACTCACCCTCTTCCTGTGTGTCTGAGGAGTTGCTGGGGTCGGTGGGCAGCTCGTCGTCGTTGGTGAGCTGGTCCAATGAGGAGAGGTTTCCCAGGCTGGYGGMAGACGGGGGCAYCATRTGATTGGYMSACTCCAACARGCTGTCCCCGYCCTCCTCCACATACTAGGAAATGGCATGTGAGGGGAGAGAAAGGGGTAGTTAGTTACCACCCGCCGTGAGGTCATTAAGGCAGAAACACACACACGACTGAGGAGCCTTAGCGGACAGATATGTCTCAAAGCCTCTACTCTGCCCGGGTCAGACAACAACACTGGCTCTTTTAGGCATAGCATGGGTTGCGTCCCAAATAACACCCTATATAGTGCACGACTTTTGACCAGGGCCATGGAACCCTATTCCCTGCAGTACACTATATAGGGAAGAGGGTGCCATTTGGAACACAGCCATTAGCATTACATCCGAGGCGGATGGCCGTTTAGAGCCAACAAGCGACTCTTTGATCTACTGGGGTATGACTGGGGTATATTTATCCTATCAAGATAAACCATGGAACAGTCATAATTATGAAACTATCTCTATAGCCAGTTCAAAGTTATACCCCCCCCCCTAACTAACGATGCCCTGGGTCATATGAACTTTGGGTGAAACTTTTCAAAACGTTGTCTAATGAATATGACCCTGTAGTTCCCTGGCATGAAATCAAACAAAACTCACGAAAGAGGCAGCAGCCGAGGCTGGGGCGGACAAGGAGGCGGTGTGTGTGGTGGAGGGCAGGGAGCTCTGGGAGCTGGGCGGGCTGGGGTCCGGGGGGTCGAGGGAGGTGCTGCCGGGGATGTCTACGGGCAGACAGGTGGATGAGGAGGGGGGAGAGGAGCCCAGACCACCGCTGGCTAGGAGGGGGCCACTGGGGAACAAGGCTGCCATGGAGGACGGGGAGCTGCCAGAGAAGCTATGGCCCCAAAGGAGCTGAGGTCCAACAGGTCAGAGACAGAGACTGACTCATCCACTGGCCTGAGATGTGGGGGGGGGGGGGGGGTGGAAGGAGAGGTTGAATGATAGAGACAGAAAGAGAGAGACAAGAGAGAGATGAAGGGGACAGAAAATGAGAGAGAGAATGAAGGAAGACATAGGAGGAAAAGGAGGAAGAACAGCATGATTAAAAATTCACAATCACAGTAGTGGCTTTTAATTGAAGGGATCGATAATCCAGAGACATCAAAGTTAATCGACGACAGTTGTAATTTAATGGACAACGCCAAACTAAATGGTCGCATGCGCGCACACACACGTCAACAGAATCTCTCTCTCTCACACACAGACTGCGAACATGTACACTCACAGTAGACCGTTAATGTGCTCGCCGGTGGGGGAGACATAGTCATCGTCTTCACTGGTGAGGCCCAGCTCAGTGCCGTAACACTGATGGACGATGTGCCACAGCTCTTTTGGCGACAGAGGCTGAGAGGAAACAGACATTAACCTTCTCAATGTCTCACTAACTTCTTGGAATTTCCTCTTGTAGGACATTAAAAGTCAATCAATAATTCAATCAATCAGTAACCGATAGTTTTGGTCAGTGTTACATGCATTTTGGGTCCTGTTGCATTTTGTTTGGTTATATTTCATCACTGAATAGTTATATTATCCAATAAACAGTTTTTAGCTGCGCTAACATAATTGCAAAAGGGTTTTCTAATGATCAATTAGCCTTTTAAAATGATAAACTTGGATTAGCTAACACAACGTGCCATTGGAACACAGGAGTGATGGTTGCTGATAATGGGACTCTGAACACCTATGTAGATATTCCATTCAAAATCAGCCATTTCCAGCTACAATAGTCATTCACAATATCTACACTGTATTTCTTATCAATTTGATGTTATTTTAAATGGACAAAAAACATGCTTTTCTTTCAAGGACATTTCTAAGTGACCCCAAACTTTTGAACGGTAGTGTATTCCCAATTAATTTCACACTGGCAGGAGTGTGAGAGCTAGAGGTGGGAGAGGTGGGTACCTTGTCCATCAGTGCGTTCTGCCACAGTCTGAAAATCATCATGTAGCTGCGATCCCTCGCCCCGAAAGACGTGAAGAAGTGCTGGATGAAACGACAGAGAGAAAGAGAGTAAGCACAGAGGAAAACAAATTGAGTGAATGATGGAATGACGGCTAGTGGTCATTGCTATTGATTCGGCTTTGGCTTGTCAAAAAACATGACAGAAATAGCCTATTTTGCCATGATAAAAGGTATTTGTCAAGCATTGGGAGCATCTAAGCCAGTGGTTCTCAACTGATTTTGCCTGGGGACCCAAATTTGACAGTGACAATTGAGACGCAACCCAATATTATGGACTGTTGATGATTCCATTTTGTAATGTTGTATTGCAGCTTCCTTCTCGGGTAGGCTTCACTTACTAAATAGACTCGGTCTCAATTGTGGAAGTAAAGAAAGTCATTATACAGCCATATTAACTGAGAAAACATTTACCAATTGAAGAGAATAAGCCATTTTAAATTAGGTGACCAGTTCAGGAGTGGGGTGTAATACATTATCACTCAGAACATGACATCAAAGCCAGTCTAATAATGTTACTGAACAGTAACACATACCAATGTTTACAATTGAAAAAACAAATTAAGAATTCTTAATCAATTACAAATGTCAATAGTTTCACAACCGTGACATTTTTTTTTAAAGGTGTACATTTTTAACTAGATATAATAAAAAGTAATATGAATGTCAGAATTAACATAGTGAACAATAACTCATTAACCTGTGTGTGTGTGTGTCCTATCAGTGGGAAAGCTGGGGGTGTTTCTTCAGTTTGATAAGTTTATTGAAGTCTGGGGTGATGGTTGACAGGGCAACTCGGAGGTCATGCTGGCTGTCCAGTTTGTTTCTCCTTTTAGCTTTCAGCACGGCCATAGCAGAGAAGACACTTTCACACAGATAGGTAGTGCTGAACGGCAGCATGATTCTGGTTGCATGACAGGCGAGAGCAGGATATTCTCTTACTATGCTGCACCAGAACTGTGGAGTGTCATTTCCGGGAAGCGCATGCTCAGTCCGTGATCAAATGACAGCTCCACCAGCTGATCCTCTTCGTTGCTTGGCAATGTGACGCTTCCCATCTCCACTCGAAAGGGGTCCCGTATCCAGTCGTCTTGTCTGCTGTTCTCCTCCGGGAAGTAGTCGCCAAACTTTCCCTGCAGCTTGACAAGATGCTGTTTAACGTTTTTTTCCCCCAGTGTGTCGCCGTGTGCTTTGTTGATCAGATTCTGAATCTCGAAATCAGCATTGGGAAACATGTCAATATTCCTGTTAGAAACATGATTTGCCCAAACGGTAAGCTTCATCTTGAAGGCATCCATTTCGTCCCTCTGTTCAAATCGATTGTGCCCCCTCCATTGCATTGACACATTGAGAGAATTCAGACGATCAAAAATATCCACCAGGTAGGCAACCTGTGCGAGCCATTCCTCACAATCAAAAAGTTTGGCCAGAGGTGACTTGTTTTCCGAAAGAAACGCAGCAATCTCCGCTGGAAGCTCATAAAAGCGACCCAACACTTTACCCCTGGAAAGCCAGCGGACCTCTGCATGATAAAGCACCTGCTGGTGCTCGCTCCTCATATCCCTACAGAAGGCCTGGAAACACCTGCTTTTCCTGGAACTCGTTTTGATATAGTTGACACACTTGATCACATCCTGGAGAGTGGCCTAGTAGCTCAGGCACCATGTCCTTCGCTGCCAATGCCTCCCGGTGTAGGAAGCAGGGGTTCCACGTCGCACTCTGTGCTCTCTCCAGGATCCGCTTTACTACCCTGGAGTGCTTTCCCGTCATGGCAGCTGCCCCATCAGCAGCAGTGGTCACACCGACGTACCCATCCCAAGCCAGTCCCACAGAGCCCAGGTACATATCCATTGTGTTAAAGTCAGGCTTTGCAGTGTTAGTGGTGGGCTATTCAGCACTTATTATCCCACACGTGTCTGACATAGACCATTAGAATTGCATGGTGAGCCACATCTGTGGATTCATCAAGCTGCTGTGCGTAATGGCCATTTTCACTGATGCGCTCTGATGTCTGGCACGTTATGTCCTCAGACATGTCCTGGATTCTCCTCATGGTGTCATTAGATAGGGGTATAGTTTTAAGTTTGTTGGCAGCTGACTCTCACAAGATTTCAGTTCACATATCAATCGCAGCAGGGAGTATGAGATCCTCTGCGCTGGCGGCAGCTTTTTTTGCACTTAGCAATGCGCTGGGCCAAAAGGTATGATGCGAAGTGCCTTTTCTTCAATGAATCTTGTGAGGCCTCCAGATATTGACATTTTACTGTTTTTAAGTCAGCTGTCTTATCTTTGTGTCTTGGGTGCTTGGTATCCAGATCCCTTTGATTTTGGAGTGGTTTCATGCTCTCATTAGCTAACAGCTCGTTGCATAGGACGCACTGCGGTCCACACTCACTGTATTATATGTAAAACCATATTTGACAAAGTCGGGGGACCGGGTTGTCTGCCTTGTTGTTGACATTGGAAGCAGCAGTAGATGAAGAGGGAGCTGCACGTTTTAAAAACTTGTTCATGATTTTACTCTGACAGCTAGCCTACGTGAGTTAAATGACAGTTAACTATCCACATGTGCAACGCCTGCAGAACACAACTGCATAGTTAGCTGTCAATCAAGCTAGCTGTCAGAGGATGATCGGTATTATCTGATTGGACGTCTCACATTTAAAATAAAACAGTGTTGAACAATTACATTTATATTGGATCAGTGTGTCGAGAAATCTCTCATTTCATTGGATCAGTGTGTGTGTGTGGGGCGAGAACGTTATTGTATTGGTCAATGAGTGAGTGCAGCGTGAAAACCCCGAGTCCGAACGTAGCTAGCCATTTCACCACTGCGGACGCACGGCACGGGTAAAGTCAGCAACAGTAAGCGCTGCAGTGGTATCCTTTCAAAATAAACCTCCCGCGACGTCGCCCCCCCAGTTGACAATCACTGATCTAAACAATATATATACACACATACTGTCTACAACAATCTATAATACAAGTTATTTTCCTTTACATGTCATTGATACACCTGTTACCTACTGTTCTTCCACTACTCTGAACCGTCATAGTAGGCTGTGTGACTGAATATCGAGGCGCTTGGCTCACCTTGTCGTGGTCGGTGCTGATCTGAATGGCGTTGGGGATGACCTTTGCAGTCTTCTCCTTGGTCAGGGTGGTCACATCTTTCAGCAGGATTGTGATCTGAACAGAACAGGAGGGTTAGTGTTTGTGTGTGTGTGTGGGGGGGTTGTTTTATCCTTGTGGGGACCTAAAATCCCCCAAAGTCTCCACAAGTCCCCACAATCCCCCAAAGTCCCCACAAACATTTCCCACATCCCCATGAGGATGAAGGCTATTTAAAGCTCATATGTTAGGTTTAGGGTTGCAATTAGGGTAAGGAGGTAGGTTTAAGGTTTGGGTTTAGAAAAATAGTATTTTTATTGGGACTCAAATTTAGCTCCCTACGAAGATAGAACAAAACGTGTGTGTGCGTGTCTATAACTTACAGTGGTTTCCCAGCGGAAGATATTGCTATAGAAGCAGAGCCAGTTCTCTGACAGATATAGTCTCCCCTGGAGTAGGATGTCTTTCTGCAGTGCACATGAGTAGTCTGGGGAGGAGAGGAAAATGAGGTTGGAGGAGAGACATCAGGCTGACAAAGCAACAGTGTCGGCCCTTCACTTCCACATTATCAGCACAGAGATGCAATCTCGCACACAAAGTACGTGTGTGTCACTCACCCACAATGAGGCGTTCCGTGTCTGGCAGCTTCTTGAAGAGTTTACGGAAATCCTCATTGCGCTGTTTATAAGTGGGACTGAGAACCTGAGAGAGAAAGATTACTTTGTTGCTGTTCTATGCTTTATCAAATATAATCTTGCAGAACCAGTCGTGTCTATGAATATTGTGTATACATTGTTACTGTCCAAATACTTTTGGAACTCAGTGTGTTGTTTTGGCTCTGTACTCCAGCACTTTGGATTTGGAATGATACAATGACTGAGGTTAAAACGTAGACTGTCAGCTTTCATTTGAGGGTATTTTCATTCATATCGGGTGAACCTAAAATAAATAATGTTGTACATAGTCCCCCCTTATTTTAGGGAACCAAAAGTATTTGGACAAATTCACTAATAGGTGTATTAAAGTAGTCAAAAGTGCAGTATTGGTTCCCATATTCCTAGCACGCAATAACTACATCAAGCTTGTGACTCACAACAAGACTGCTGACAATCTGCACTTTAACCTCCTAGTCAGTCATTGTATCATTTCTAAATTATATGAGCCAAAACACCAAAAAATTAGTCACTGTCCAAATACCTTTGGACCCCACTGTACATCTGCCATGTGAGATTACATCAGATACAATGTCCCTGAGGTAAAAGCGACAGGCTGAGAAGGTAAATGAAGAGAACACTAAGATGAATGAACAGTTAAATCAGCTAATGTTCAAAGCTTAGTGAAATGGTTAAATGAGGGGGGTGGCAATTTAACAGAAACCGTTTTCGGCATTGATCGGTGCCATTTCACTGTAAAGTGCTATTTCATACTGTACTGTGCACTCCCAACCATGAAACACTGTAGCTACCGTCAGCAGAATAAAGTGCACCGGAGTGTGAGCCCCTAATGAACAGATCCTTAAAGTGTATACTTACATTGTACCAGCTCTGCATTTTCTGCAAGGGAAAGAAAGAACAGCACACAATCAGTGATGAACAGCATCCAAAAGGCTCCTCCATCCTTAAACAGTAAATGTAGAGTCTTATCTATTTTGACATTCATGTAGTTGGGGAATAGGTTAAAATGGGACGCCGTGGAAAAACTGCCATTAGGCCTGTATGGCGTTCCTTGATGTTCTGGTCATTTATCAAGCTTGCTGTGTGTTTCTATCATCTCTGACTTTTATGTGTGTAAAAGGTCTAATGCAGCCATTTTTATCTTAATATTAAATCATTTCTGTGTAAAAATGAAGTATCTTACTGTGATTAAAAACAATCAAAATGGTCAAAAAATAAACAAAATTGCTTCTTAGCAAAGAGTAATTCCTTAAGCAAGATTTTTGCTAAGACGCTCTGGGAGTGGGGAGGGAAAAACTGAAAACTAGCTGTTATTGTTAGAGAGGTTTGGAACTCCATCCCACCAAAACAGGTTGAAATGCCAGATGGTCTTTTCAAACAGCTCTTACACTAAAATGACATTATCATCATTTTCTACATTTCACTATATTTTTTCCAAAACTCATGTTTTTGACTGCACTGGGCCTTTAACGTTGGGCTTGTAGCCCATGATTCATGCATTGACAATCTGCCCACAGTCAATCTATTCCAATTCCATTTAACACTGGCCGTGTCCAAAATCCAGCTTGTCTACTACTTAAGGCTTCCCAGCCGAAACAGTTCGCAAGAGTTCCTGCATAATTTATGACAACATTTTGTGACGTTTTTGTTAGTTTTGGAATTTGAGAGTTATTTTTCGGGGGACTTCGGCTGGTCGGGCACACAAAAAAAAAAAATCTGGAGGCAAGGCGAAGTTCGGAGCCGAAGTCTACACCCCTTCGCCGGTGATTGGTCAACAGTAGGGATTCTTCAATAAAGTCTCTATCATTCAATGACATTTGGTTCATTTTTTCATTAAGAAATACTGCACCAAACATTTTTGTTAGATGTCAAAGTGTGCGACAGATCTCCTCTGCAAAAAGGTACAAATTAATGACAGATTTCTTGAGTTATTTTAGATTAATTCTGACTATTTTGAGGAAGTTTATACTGGCTATGGTGCGTCAAAATGGACAAACAGTACTATCGCTGCTTTTTCTAGTTTTTCCAGCTAAGGTCTTTCAAGGGAGTGTGCAAGCACCCTCGTTCGGTTAGACGAGTTCAGCTAGGCGCCAGGCGAAATGAAGCATGCTGACGCCATTACTTAGGCACCATACTGTCTACTAATCGTAGCCTTTACTATTTAGAACGTACTGTTTCGTGAAAACAAAATGCAGTAAGCAACAAATATCAGCATACTAGGCATCCTACGGAGAATGTATCATCAAATGGCAATTGCTTTTACTCCCTTCATTCATTCATTCAATTTTGGTACAGCGCGTCCCATCAGCTGTTGTCAGACACACTTGGGTCTCGAAAGACTATTCTCTTCCTCACATGTTCAGCGAATTCTATTTGATTAAATGCGGAAATTAGTATGACATCCTGACATTTAAAGCACCACATTTCACATACTATTAAAAAAGTTCATTTTTTCACCTACCCAAAATGGCTACTATTTACAACACAAGTATGGGTATTCTCACACGGCCAAAGACTACTGACTGCGTGGCTGTATCCCTGTGTTGTCATGTGTGTCCTTATCTCTACATTAAGCAGGGCTGTGTACAGCAGGGCACATCGTTGTGGAACGTTCAGATAGAAATATAGTATAGAAATACACAAATGCCTCTCTGACATGTAGACAAAGGAATCACATCAGCTCTATTCATGACATTTATATCTGCAACGCTCCACCTCCTTTTCCTACAGAATATGGCCCCGGTATATTGTTGACATAACAAAATGAGAGAGTGGCATGAGACGGTGAACCCTTACCTTGGCATTGCGGCTGAAATGGCGCGAGGCGATTGGGTAAGCGGAGGCGCCGGCGGAGGAAGAGAGTAGTGGGCTGTCCGAACCCCTCCTTTCCCCACTGCGCTCCCCCGGGCCACCCTCCGCGTCGCTGGTCCTGCTTCCACCCCCACCACTACCCCCCAGCACCCGGCGGCGCAGAGAGGGGGAGCTGCCAGGGGTGCTGCGCGGAGAGTTACTGGCAGTACTGAAGAGAGATAGAAGAGGAGAGATTAGTGGTAGGCTAAGGGAAAGAGTAGACATTCATATTCATGTCATCCTCAAGATTTCACAGTGGCCAAAGATGTAAGTAGTTAAGCCCATCTGGCCATGCTGGAAAGGATGGAAGTACTGTGCTTCTGTATTTAGCTAAAAACACACTAAAATCACCAACCACTAACCTTTCAACTGATTGGTGGCGATTAGAGCGGTCAGACACTGTCCATTCCTATATAGCCTAGATATCCTACCTGTGGCAGTGCAGTGGTATGAACCTTGTGGCTCCTTCCTCTACCATCAACATAAATGAAAAAAAAGCACTGCTTGGTAATAGTACAGTAGGTGGGGGCTGTTTCTCAATTGATCTTATTTCCAAGGCACTGGAGCAAGAATGAATACGCCTACATGAGAAACACATTAGGGCAGAAAATATTCAATGGAGGTTTTTATTTAGAGCACTTTTATCAAGTTAGCATGGTTGTGTAAGCATACTACACACCTGTTGTCTTCCTTCTAGTGAAAGCAGACATTCTGAACTCAAAGACAAGGTCAAACCTATATTGCTGTCATAATATGTGCATCTCATGTTCAGAGTTCAGGTCATGGTCCCGTAAAAATGGCTATATTGATGCCATCATAAAAGTTGCCATGGTTGCAGACTTGCGCTTCATTTGCAGTTCGGTGAAAACTAACAACCACCTTCTGTTTTGACTCTCAGAATCATATTGTACTAACGAGCTATTAACACACAAAAACAAACAGTCTACTTGTGTGAGCTCATTTGATCATTTTGTTAAACTCAAACAATAACTCATAGCCCACACACAGACACTGAGTAATCACTCCACTGTATACAGCCACACGCATTTATACACTACTACCAACCTCTAGATCAAATTGGTCACCCCTTCTTTTTCATCTGTTTCTCTCTCTCTCTCTCTTCCGGCACCTTCTGTTTCTCTTTTCTTTTCTCAGTGTTCCCCTCGTCTTTCCCCCCCAGTGTTTTTTCTATCCATAGCCTCAGTTCAGTCAGCTTCCCGTTCTCCCTTCCCTTTCCTCGGCCCTGTCCTCCAACTCTTCTCTCATTACTGACAAAATGCATTGAAACCACACTGGTCCAATTGCCGGTTGTCGTGGTGACCAGAGGGGGTGGGGGGCGACTAGGGGTTAATATCAGAATTATCGCTAAGGTAACAACCTCCTTGTGAAGAAAAAACCCAAGAGTAGCTGTGATTCTGAATAATGAAATCATAGGAATGAGCCAACACTTGAGGCGATGCCTGCTGCCAGATTTGTGCATTCAGAAATGATCTCAAAGCACTTTATCCATGTACAGTACAGTTTCCCCAAACTCAGTCCTGGGTGAACATTTTGGTTTTTGCCCTAGCACTACACAGCTGATTCAAATAACCTCATCATCAAGCGTTGATTATTTGAATCAGCTGTGTAGTGTTGGGGGGAGGGGGGGGCAAGACCAAGTTTGGGAAATCCTGCAGTACAGTACAGGTGGGTGAGGATTCAGTGACATCATTGCAACTAAATTGTGTGCAGAGTCGAAGTACAGTAGGGCTAATTATATCCGCATACAGGCCTACCCACCTACACTAATTGGCTTGTTGTTGTGTTCAGTCTGGGACAGTGTCCCATAGAGATCCTATTCAATTACTAGAGGAGATATGTAATTGAACACAAAGTTCCAGAATGGAAAATGGCAGCCATATTGGTCAGGGAGAATTCCAAACCAGTCTAATTGGAATTAATGGCAGTAGAGGCATAATCCTAATTTTCCTTATGCAGGAAAATAAAAAGGTACGTGATATCAGAAAGTGAGAATTATTCTCAATCTAAAATATTGTCATATAATTATCGTTTATAAAGGTTTTATGCACATTTTTGGTATAAATAGCCTCTAATATATATACAAACAGACCATAAATGTAGAAATGTGTTTTCCTGGGAAGCTGAGAGTGCTATTATATGATACAATATCCGTAGGCCTACTTGTTACATTTACAACTTGTCTAAATCCTATCATCAACTGATTTCAGACCGTGTATGGCTGTGGATTGATTGCATTGTGTGAATGGGATGTTACAATATTGGCAGTTGACTTGACAAATGAACGGAATCATTCCCCTAAAAAAGGCTGACTGGCTGGCTAGCTAACATACAGTGCAGATCAGTTCTTCAAATTCCTTATTTTAAATAATATCTTATCACAGAAATGGCAAGCCATGGTTGACCCAACTCCCTGACCAAAATGGTTTAAGTGTATCCTATCATAAGAAGGTTCATGTCCTTTCTAGTATTCTAATTCTATGGGGTGTGACCCTTCAAAATGTCACTGGTGTGACCAAAACGGACAGTATCGTGCTCGTGTCAATCTGTCAGTGAGTTTACAAACTAAATCACACATCATGCAATGTAGAGATGCAAACGACTGTCAAATGGAACTACCACAATATTGCATATATATTTTGTTTAGAGCTGTTTTTAGAAAATGACTTTCATCCTAGCACAGCCTACTGTAAATGACAGTCAGGCGCAAAATCAACGCTCCCACCATTCATAGCGCCTGTCAGACAACAGAATGTAAACAACGACATGGTTAGAATGTAACTCCGTGAAATCGCACTGTCTAGGGAAGTATGAGTTATACAAGCACAATAACAGATGCTGTCAGAAATTAGCCAAATTAGGTCGCTGATTTCAGACTGCTAAAGACGCACAAGTACAGCAGACACGGGTGCCCGAAATGGCCATTCGAATCAAACGACGTTCATTTCCTTTCTACCAGCCCATCTTTCAATAGGCAATCACTGACCCTCCCAGTTTCCCAGCCACATGGATACGAGTGTAGCCTATACCTTTATGAAATGCATTTAAATACGAGGACAAACAGGCGAAATATTTCCATTTGGAGGGCAGACGTAAATAACGCATTACGTAAATAATAATTTTGCCACTTACTCAAACATGTCATGAGGTGTTTTAAATTTGGACGTGATGTCCACACGCTGCTTCATAGTGTCTGTATCACCAGGACACCGGTCCTGTGTGCACTGCGCCGAGCCAGCCGACGCTACACTGTCCATCCCGATGTCTGTTTTGTCGGATATAAAAACGCACAGGGGTCCCCGAATAGAAACGAGCACTTCATGTGCGACCTGTTTCACTTCCCCATCACCAACATCCTTCCCTCGCATCCAGGCAGGTAGCGCGACCTCAACCAGTCTCCTATTCCGTGTCTGGGCAAACTAGCGTTGACAAGCTGCGCCCATAAATAATCCGTACTGAACACACAGGCAGCAGAGAGAGGGGGGAGGTGGAGGCACAAGAGAGGCCATGCACGGATGTACAGTAGCAGTGCACTCTTAGGAAGAAAAAAAATAACTAGGTGCCATCTAGAACCTAAAAGGGTTCTTCAGAGAACCCTTTTAGGTAGAACCCTTCCCACAGAGGATTCTACACTGAACCCAAAACGTGGACAGCCAAAGAACCATTTTGGAACCCTTTTTTTTTTCTAAGAGTGTAGCGTTGAACTGGGAGATTCAAATAAAATAGGTTTTTAGAGGACTTGAGTTATTTTAAAATCAATAAGCAATAAGGACAGTACTGGGAAAGGTTATGGAAGACTAAATGCAAACATGAATTAGGGCCAGTTGTAGACAGATTATATATAGGCCTAACATGGTGTAATAAAATATCACAGCCGTTTGCTAACATGGTTTATCACGATGACTGTAATTATCCAGTACTAAACAGTGCTGCCCGCAGTGTCCACCTGACCGAAGCCCACCCAGTCGTTCAACCCACAATCGCTCTGTCCATCTCTGGATTAGAGACCCACTGTGTAGGATACATCATAATCCATGCTGTGCAGATCCCCCCCTCTCTTGCTCGCTCCCTCCCTCTCTATGTAATCTGCTTTTCTGAGGTACAGGAGTGCCTACTGTAATCTCTTCCATTCATAGGGCAGGCGGGGATGATGAAGGTAGCAAGAGAAAGAACAAGAACATGCTTAGAGAGAAAAATAAAGAGTGGAGGGGGAAGAATCTGGTCCCCGGCACATTCAACAGGAAGTCACTTATTACCAAAGAGCAGTGGTTGCACAACGTCAGTGGGGAGAGATCAATGTTCTTTGGGCTAATTAGTTGAGTGGTGTTTCAGGCCTGTGCTCAGCACATTTTCAGGTGAGGCCCCGTTCCAAACTCTCTTGCAAAAAAAATGTCTGAGGCAGCTTTCTGCTGAGTGGGAGACCTGAACCAAAACTCAATTAGTCAACGTTCATCCAAACATAAATATGATGAACTGGGGGCGACACCAAACACCTCAAATATAGGCTACAGAGAGACACAATGGACAATTGATCTGCAGTTGTTTTTGTGTGTCGGTGGATTATCAAATGGGATTATGTGGCCAGCAGAGAGGTGAATTGGAGGGGAGGGGGGGGGGGGGGCGCCAATTACTCAATTAGATATCCGTCTGCCAAGCAGGTCAGGCCTAAACAGACAGGGAGGACATGTATCAGCTAGTAGTTTTCCCTTCACCTCAGTTAACTTAACCCCAGCCTGCAAGTAATGTTTGACGACCTGTTCACAAAAAACAGCCCAAGAACATATGCCTAACCTACTTTTTAAAATGTGATGCTTTTAGTTGTTCAGCATCAAGTGTGCATTCAACAGTGGTGGAGCTGGAGAAAATATGAACCCCTCCACCAACCACCATATTACTGTCATCCATCCTCTGTTACCTAACAGATTATGGAGCATTGTTACACGTCATGTTTGTCTTACATTAACACAACCGCCAAAGGAAGTGCAAACTTTAAGA
This sequence comes from Salvelinus sp. IW2-2015, assembly GCF_002910315.2. Taxonomy (NCBI): domain Eukaryota; kingdom Metazoa; phylum Chordata; class Actinopteri; order Salmoniformes; family Salmonidae; genus Salvelinus; species Salvelinus sp. IW2-2015. The sequence continues at coordinate 11,085,493 of NC_036874.1, read as the reverse complement.
TGTTTACTGATTTCATGACTGTGGTGTTGAGACCTGATAGCCAACAGTTCTGTGTTCGGCTATTTACTAGGCCATTTACTAGCCTTATATTGGAAGAGGTTGCCACGCCGTCGCTCAGACTATCGCTACAATTCTGCTACTGCTTAGACAGTTGTGCAGTCAGTGTTGCACAAGTGACTGAGGTTTGATCACCACGGAAAAGTGCTTTTAAACCACTGAGGAATCCAACTTGATCTCTGATAGATAAAACACACAACAAAGCTGTCCCCAACCAACAAAGTGTTGGAGTCAGCCAAAAGGAGCCTATAGACTATGTAGCCTATCTGAGGTTTAAGGTAGAGGTAATATCACCTTAGTAGACTAAGGCTAATATTTATCCTAACTACCAAGTCTCTACAATAGAATGACTGGGAGATGTGGCTACACAGCATCTTGTAGGAACATGCCTCGCATAACATATCTCGCATTTCTCCACGTCAGACTGTTTCGCACACGAGTTGTTGGCCTCTGATTCGAATCAACTGCCGCCCCCACTAAACACCCCAGAGTACTCAACTGTATTAAAACTCATTATTTGCATTGGAATCGATCCATGTTCTTCCAATGCAAATCGTTATTCAGATCCCCATGGAAATCAGCCGTCTGTTGAGACCACCACAGCTGACACGCAGAAGTCATTAGCCTAACCATAACTGAAACGCCTTCATTGGCCTTAATCATCCGTTCCCGTCAGGGTGTGGCTGTCAAATGGTCAATGATTCTCATCTACACTGTGGGTTAATTTCATGCAACAGGACAAAAACAATGGTAACCAAAGACATTAAATGAACTGGCTAGTGTTTTAATGATATAAGAATACTGTGCATCATTGTATTAATGCGTCCAGGCTAAATGGGAATGAGTCCAAATAGTCTCAGGCCTAATCATTTCACGTGTCCTCTCAAACATCAGAGACGGCCGGCTAGTGTTACAAAACACCGGAATGAAACAGAAAATGCCTGGATTTCACAACAACTTGATCAATGAAGTGTTGATGACAAGATGACTTTATCATTCACAGCCATGGCCTTTTCTGTTTTATATATGAATACCACCAGCACTCCCATTTCTCACTGTATTACCTGCCTGATGCTCTGACTGCATCTAGAAAAGGATTCACTCAGAACCTAATGTATTGTCAAACAGTGGTATATCATTTGACAATGGCAACATTCATATAACAACAGGAGTAGGCGATGTGCATAGATCAGTATGAGGTGTGTACTGTAGATAAACAAAGCCCTTGCTTTTAGATGATGCATGTAGCCTAAACAAACAACACTCAGGTGTGTTTGCAGTGAACGGGTGTCGTTCATACTAACAATAGCGGTGCACTGTTTTCATTTAGGCCTGTACACTTGCATTTTATTTTTTCCTATAGTGCACTGTAACATTTCGGGATTCAGTCTTATGAACTCCCAACTGTAAATCCTTAATTTTGTWAACTAGAATCCTTAGTTGCTACATCMATTTTTTAAACTTAWTTTCTGAATGAATGATTCAATGATACATGAAATCATTKATTAAGCATGGAATTAATTACATATAGCCATTGATTCTTGACGATAACTTATGAGCTTAGTTCAACTGGCGTACCACATTTTTTTACTGTAAACAATGTAAAAGCAAAAACKATTATTTTGACAGCATTGATGGTCAGTCCTTATATCCATAGCTCGGTCTATGAATTTGAAAGTGGTTACATTTATCCAGGCCCATCCATTAGCTTTTTACCAAAACAGAGGCGGGGTGGCCGCTTTGTTATTGTTTCAACCACCGTACATAGAAAATACAGGCAGTATCATTAAGGAGCTGTAAAATAATGTCAGAGGTYTATCTAAGTAATATGTTTCATTAAACAAAACAAAAACTGGGTCAATAAAACTGGTTGGTAAATGAACAGGACAAGGGCACAGCTGTTCATATGGAGCGGAGAGAGGAACACCCTCTGCCTGCCTGGATGGCCCTTTAACGGGCCCACCGAGGACACTGCGGGCTATGCAGTACCCCCTCCTATTGGACGGAGGTGACATCATCAGACGAAGCGTGGGCTCCTATTGGCCGGCGGTGATGTCATGCATTCTAAGCAGGATGAGCGGTGCACACAAACCCACCTCCCTGCTCCTTGTGACTGACCAAGCGGAGGTCTCTTTCTCTCTCTCTCTCTCAGCTACAACAGATAGACCTCTCGTTTTCCCTAACATTTMATTTAGCCTACTCTCTTTTCAGCCTCATGCCTTTGTCTTCATATGCTTATTTCTCTCCCTCAATTTTACAATTTATCTAGAATAGAATTTAAAATGCAGGCTTACTTCAATTATGGCGAGGTAGCACCTTTAATATTGTGACATGGGCTAATGGTTTTGTTCTCTGAAATAGTATAAGAGCATGATGAACATGTTCCTCTGCCTGCCTTACCAAATCAAACTGTGATATAACCCAGACTGGAGTTCACCAGGACTTTAACAGCATAATCTGCCCTCTGCGGTTTTAGTGCTTAACCAATAAGCCCTGTCTGCTGTGCCCTTTCCAAATAGTTGGCTTGTGGTGTGCCATTACAGAAAACTCCACTCCAGTCGCTGTCAAACAGTGACATCTTTTATCTGTGACAACATAGTCTCCTCATCTTATCTAATGTAATATCAGTGAAGTATGTAGCCTGTGAATGATCATTTAGCCTAATGCTTAGACATAAAATGSACTAAGTGCCTTAAGTTACAGTTTCCTGATTCAGTACATGGCAAGGCCATGAACCAAAGTCCTGCAGCTAGCAGATAACTGAGCCCATCCCTAGATGGGAGGGCCTTGAGGGGATTCTGAAGTGAGTGCAGGGAACCTGAGGCCTCTGGCTGCCTGCCTGTCCTAGAGAGGAGAGAGATAGAGAGCAGAGCACTGACCTGCAGCTGTCCCAGTCAGACTCCCTGCTGAGCAGACTCCTGAGGGACCAGCGTGAACGCCAGCCGGGAGACGAGCTACGTGACCGGGAGGTACGAGACGACGGGGGTAGCAAGAGGTCCGGGGAAGGGCCCAGGACCGCGTCCACCCCTCTTGCCCCCCCACGTGGAGAAGGGAGAAGTGAGGGGCTTCTTTGAGCAGCGCTCCCCTTCACCCTCCCCTTCTCCTCAGTGCCGTCCCAACAGGGTTTGGGTGACTCCTCTTGTTCTCCATCTCTCCTCTTCTTGATCCGGGCTCTGCTCCGGTGGGGGCGGGAGCACCGGTGGCGGCGGGGAGGCCGGGGGCTGGGAGAGCGAGACCAGGCATCGGTGTCTGAGGACGGGGGGAGGATGTTCAGCGTGGGGATGGGGACGAGCTGTGTCATGGAGCCGCCGCTTTCTGGTCCGGTGGTGGCCAGCACAGACATGGTCATCATTCTCAGAGCTTCTTCAGACCAATTGTTTTACTTCAAAACACCCAGATGAATGATGCTGACACCAAGTTAGGATGTTGAGGAAGTYGGTCAGATCCGATCACAGCTTTTTGGTACGAATCAATTGTGGACTGGTCCTTGACAGCTAGGCTAACATTTGTGAATGTACCTCATGTTTCCAGTGACATCCAGATGGTGCAGTATGAAAGATCCCATTATGGAAGGCAGGTTTTATTCTCCATGGTAATGTAGGGCATGACAGTACTACACTAGGTTACAGCCGTTTAGCTTCACCCGCTAATTTTTGTCAATAATGTTGCAGCCAGGGTGGGGCCCTCATTGAATTTAATACAATGCAGTCTTCTTCTCTAATCTTTTCCAACTCTCCACCKCATGCTCTGTGCGCAGGGCTTTTTTGCATCTTTTTGTCAGTCGTCTGTAGTTTTGTTCCTCACTTCCTCCTCTTCTTCTGCAACTCTCCCTCTGTCCGATGTCCCYGTCTCTCCTTCGATGCGCTTGCTGTACCTTTTACCTTGAGCCAAGTTCACAGGGCGTGCAGTTTCACAATTGGTCTCATCATAGCTACAGTTGAACTTGCAGTGGGAGAGATAACGATCTATGTCCGGCTGTAGCAGGGGGCTGAGGAGAAGAGAGACTGTAGTATTGGCTAACAGTCTAATTCTCTCTTAATAGACAGAAAAAAACTAACATGGTAGAAAATCAGTTTTCTGGACAAAAGATGATCCCAGTTACTTTGATACATGTTGATGTCTATTTCTATTGCTTTTGTGATCTGACCTCAAATGGTATCAGGAAGTACTGCATGACACAGACGGCTTGTGAATTATTGATCATCAGAGAGACASATCGATGGAAGTTATGTATTCCGTGTCCAATATCAGTGGTGTCTGATTGCTTTTGATGAATTGTTTGGTTGGAAATTGCTGTTAAGACAGATTTTTCAGGTTTGCTCCCTTCTGGTATTAAGTCAGTAAAAGTGATTATAGCGCGCACTTGGGAGTCAAATGGAGAGTTTAAGCTATTCAAGCACTTTTTAAAAACAAAAAACATATACAATACGTACAACAATCCTTTATCCCATCTCAAAGATCAGCTCAAACACCCCAACAACACGTCAACATCTCCTCTCCTTCAAATCTCAAGGTCCAGCTCAACCACATTAACATCCCCTCTTTTCATTCTTAAAGCTGCAATATGTAACTTTTTGGGCGACCAGACAAAAATCACATAGAACAGATCTACCGTTTCTTAGACATCCTATGTGTGCTATTTCTGTGCTTCCTGTTTTATTTTCGGTTTTGTACACCAGCTTCAATACAGCTGAAAATACAAAATGTTTGATTATGGGAAAAATATTTCACAGCRGTTTAGATGGTACAATGATTCTATACACTATAAAATCGCTTGTTTATTCACAAACTGAAATGAGGCAACCTGGAAATGGTGGAGCGATTTTAATCGACAAAGCCAAATCAACTATCTCAGCCAGTCAGTCATGGCCAGCACTGATGATGCCGAACATACATTATATTGTCAGACATACAGACATGATAATGTGTGTGTGTGTATATATATTGTCTAGCTGCTTTTGACCAATTCAATGCAGGCACCTGTTAAATTCAAGGCCCAAGCCCTACAGTGTATTTGCTCAACTGTTTGCGCAAGATAAATCTTGGCATGCTCTTGTTTGCTCAGAGTAATCAATGGTAATACTCGTGTGACCCTCTCCATCTTTACTTCACACACAGCCATATCTTGTAAACTAGCAATAAAACACACCAGAGATTCAGGTGGGCATTAAACAATCAACAGCAAGGACACCAAATCCAAATCATGCTTCCGTAGGTGCAATACTAACCTGGCWCCAGTCTTAAAAGGCATGATGACACAAATGCATGGGTAAAATAGGATCATGGCATTGATGACAACAATTCTGTTTAGACAGGGCCAAAAAGTTACTGGGTAACAGTTGGGTTTCTAATATTCACAACTTCAAACGGGTTTCAATACAGTAACGGTATCCAGTCGGTATTCAATACAGTCTGTCTAGTTAGCTAACTAGTATTTGGTCGGTACAATAAAAATATATTAGTATTGTAACTAGTTAGCTCAAATTAGCCTAGCTAACTGGCTTGCCAAGCTTTCAATATCTTCAGAGCCTCTGAGGAAGTTGCCAACAACGTGCTTCTACATCTGATTTGCTTGCTGTTTGGGGGTTTAGGCATCTGCTGATGCAAAAAGGGCTTTGTAAATACATTTGATTGATTGATTGCACAACACAAACTTTAAACGGTTAACCGTTGCATTCAGTCCTACCTCCCATTTGATGAATTTCCCCCATTTCGATTATCTTGCTCGGCTTCGAAGACAAGCCGAGCGACAGTGCGAGGAGYGATATTAAAATCCACTTTTTCACAGGATCCCATTAGCAGCATCCTTTTGAGAAGTAAAACCCTCCACTCCTGCTGCCAACACAGCAGGCAGCTCGCCGACAGAGACCTGACTGACAAGATAGCTAGTTAGCTAACCAAACTTCCTGGCTAAATATACACGTAGCTAGCTACTGGTGGAACATAGAAGCAGTCAGTGTATTGTTTATTCTGACATTTGCCTCGTTGAAGCGAGCTAACGGTTGGCTAGCTAACAACAACAACACCCTTAACTAGTTATACTAACGCCGTCGCAAGCCAGCTAGCTAAGCACCGGGTAACGCGGTTCGTTGTCTGCTGGCTGATGGTCTGACGTTAACTGGCTTGCTAACTGTCTTGTGCTTTTATCTAGTTGGCTTAAACATCGATAATGAGTCTTATATGGGAAACTTTWATGTTTCCCATTTTTGTGTCTAGCACTTAAGTTGTTGGCTAAATAACTTCTGCAAGACAGAAATCGATCGAACCGAAAAGCGGAATCTCAACARAGCCAAACAAAAACTTTGAAGAGGGGGGCATCAACAGTCATATATATTAGTGTATTTCCTGACTACTTCTAAAATGTAACATTATGTTCCGAAGCAACAAAAATATCAAACTGTGGGTTGATGTTTCTCTAAATGCTTTAAAATATTGCTAAATAATAATACATTGTTACATAATACTTTTTAATTATAACCCAAACCTCAAAACTTGTGGTACAGTCTGGTTATAAGAACGCTGGAGGACAAATAACGGGTTCTCATGATGATGGGAAGCACTTTAAGCGAATCAGACGAAGCTATATCCTAGTAGGGCGGGCTTAAAACGGTGAAACGTTATTCAGCCAAAGGTTACTGAATCAACGCCATCTCAACGATCAACACTAGAATACAAATAGCATTGGAAGCGCCCACAACAATCTGTCAATCTGTAATGCCTCTCAATTAATGACTTAATACCATGGGAGCTGTTTAAACCAAGTCCAATAATGCATATAGAAATGTATAGAAGGGCAGGAATAGACTTGTTGCGCCCKCTTGTGATTCAAATATGTGCAGTCACAATAATGTTATGCAAAATGATGGACTTAAAACCACGCTTGAAACTTCACACAAGAAAAGTACAACTAAATACACAAATATTTAAATTACTATGAAACAACCTTGGTATTATGKATTAATATAGGTTTATTAGTCCGGATCTCACCTTTATGAGGTAGGTCACACTGGCCCACCATTGCTGCAACGCTTGCGTGTGTATGCTGCTATCGGCTAGTCTCTCTGAGCTGTAACTGATTAATTTCGGGCGGAGCTGAGAGATACTTTATCCATATAGTCGAATACTTCGCGGCTGCAGGCGCCTGGGCGAAGGACAGGTCACCTTGTTCTGGAAGAAGACTGAAAGCAAGAAGGGGATATTGACAAGGAACAAGAGYATTTGGTTTCACCACTTGGACATTATATCAGAGAGACAACAGACACAATACAGTTACCTATTTTTATACTAATAATAATAATAATAATTAATAATAATAATTTTAGTAGCCGAAAAATATGTATGATATAAAGGTATAATATTTAGGTTACTATGAAAGTGCAATGGTCAACAGATCAATGTTCGTGTATGGCATCTAGACAGGGGCAGAGACATGGACAGTGTTCATGCATGTGACAATATTTATTTACATAAGTAAATTCAATATGCTCTCTCTGCTCACCCTCGTTTCTGTGTAGGCCTATATTGTATAAGTGCATGTGTAACTAGGCTATAACGTGACAAATACGTAATGCTGTCTTAGCCGTTACCTCAAAAACTTGTGATAAAGTTTTTGAAGAAATAGACTGCTTTGTCTACAGTTTGTCTACATCATGATTGATACTTCAGAGACAGGTGGGCTACAGAGCTATATGTAAAATGCATAGAAAGATCAAATCAATAGTCTAATCAATAAATTACGTTGGTATGTTCGTTTGTTACATTTAATRTGATAAATAAACCAAATGAAACAAATCTATCACACTATTATGGTCCATACCTGAATAATGTTGCTGGTAAAAGCTGCTCCTCTCACAGGTGTTTATTAGTTTCACTCAAGCTTCAGTTTATCAGACTATTTCACAAGACAATTTTCCCGGAGAATAGCCAATACTGGTCGCAATTACTTAGCATTTTCAGAATTCACTCTTTGGTTTACATCKTTGCACTTCATGGTAATTACATTCCGTTAGAAACACTTGGACAGCTCCAGTTCCAACGACTCAACGAGAATCTGAGATTATGCCTGCGCCAACCACTTCACGTCACAGAGAGATGTGTTGCTGAACGCTTCCCTTCGCAGATTGGGGAACTAGAAACCCGATCTGGGCTAAAAATAAAAAACACCAGCATGTGTGGTTTGGAATAAAGAGAGGGGAGGTGTGTGTGTCCTATACAGGAGTGGTGAAAGCAACATAACAAATTGATGTCTCCCCCTCCCCCCTCCCCCTCTACATCAACAGGCATCAGTTTCATACACAACTGTAACTGTGTTTATCATGAGTCAATATTTGTTTTAAAGCTTTAAAGTTGTCAACCCTCAAGGCCTAAGTCTACGTGTGTGTGTGTGTGTGTGGCTACATCACATGAGAATGTCCTAGACATCCAGAACATACAAATAAGACCTAGACATTCCCTGACAGAGATTAATTGCATCTCTTGTTATTGCGCATATCAAATTACTGTACATCAGTAGAGCACATTTCATTAACCAGCTGAGATTTCCTCACATAACAAMTACATTTGAAAACATGTGAGGTATACATGTGTACATACAGACAAGGTAAAGAGGTGATGAACGGCATGTTATTRGATCCTTGTAGGCTATCTGCTCCTTGTGTCTTTTTGTCATTATGTTGTCCTTCAGTCATCTGTTTTGTTGACCTTGYCTTCTATTGCAATAGCCTTGTGTTTCCAAGTAATTTGGCATTGAATGAGCTTCAGAATCCTGATAAAAGATATCTGAGGACATCTGATACAKCTTGTTGATGCTGAGTCAACCCTTCCTGTGCATCAGACTGACAGTTGAAAAAAAAGTTWGCTTTGCCAAGGGAGTTATTAGAAATAGAATAGAATACAATAGAATATAATAACTTCATTTTCCATCCCACTTCTGTCACTAATAGGAAAGGCCAACAATGACAAATACATTCATGGATTGTTTGATATTCTGGAACATTATAGAGTTGTGCATCATGTGTGTCCTATAGGCAAACTATACACAGGCACACATTTGAATACACATACGCATGTCTGTATCTTGCCTCATTTGCTTAACAAATTTGATATTATATCACATTTCCTGGTCAGTGATATTAAACTGAATATTTATTTATTTTATTCTCTACATTTAGAGTGTGGACAACATGTTTATCAAAATAATCTTCCTTCATAACCAAACTGTTAATTGGACAATGTGCATTACAACTGCAATTTTATTATTGCCTATAGGGTCCATCTATTCTCAGAGATTAAAACCATAATTGACAGACCATTCAATCAAAACGTTAGGCCACTGAAAGAATCCAAACAAATAACAATGTAATTGATGGATAAAATAAGAATCGTTTGCTCGTTATATACCTCAGAAGGATCAAACCCTTTTTTTCCAATTTTCGCCTAAAATAACATACCCAAATCTAACTGCCTGTAGCTCGGGACCTGAAGCAAGGATATGCAAATTCTTGATACGAYTTGAAAGGGAACAATTTGAAGTTTGTGGGAATGTGAAATTAATTTAGGAGAATATAAAASATTCGATCTGGTAAAAGATAATACCAAGAAAAAAACATGTATTTTTGTACCATCATCTTTGAAATTAATTTAAGCCTCCTGCCCATATCAGATATGTCTATGTCCTGGGAAATGTTTTTGTTACTTACCTTACATCGTGTTAATCACATTAGCCTACCTTAGCGTTAAAACAAAGCTTAAATGGTGCGTGCAAAAAAACAGCACCATATGGTAATCAGTTGGGTAGGATTTGCATTAAAAGGTTTGGATGGCTTGGCTATCATGCAATAGTACAGTCGTGGCCAAAAGTTTTGAGAATGACACAAATATAMATTTTCACAAAGTCTGCTGCCTCAGTTTGTATGATGGTAATTTGCATATACTYCAGAATGTTATGAAGAGTGATCAGATKAATTGCAATTAATTGCAAAGTCCCTCTTTGCCATGCAAATTAACTGAATCCCCCAAAAAACATTTCCACTGCATTTCAGCCCTGCCACAAAAGGACCAGCTGACATCATGTCAGTGATTCTCTCGTTAACACAGGTGTGAGTGTTGACGAGRACAAGGCTGGAGATCASTCTGTTATGCTGATTGAGTTCGAATAACAGACTGGAAGCTTCAAAAGGAGGGTGGTGCTTGGAATCATTGTTCTTCCTCTGTCAGCCATGGTTACCTGCATGGAAACATGTGCCGTCATCATTGCTTTGCATAAAAAGGGCTTCAAAGGGAAGGCTAATGCTGCCAGTAAGATTGCACCTAAATCAACCATTTATTGGATCATCAAGAACTTCAAAGAGAGCGGTTCAATTGTTGTGAAGAAGGCTTCAGGGTGCCCAAGAAAGTCCAGCAAACACCAGGACCGTCTCCTAAAGTTGATTCAGCTGCGGGATCGGGGCACCACCAGTACAGAGCTTGCTCAGGAATGGCAGCAGGCAGGTGTGAGTGCTTCTGCACGCACAGTGAGGTGAAGACTTTTGGAGGATGGCCTGGTGTCAAGAAGGGCAGCAAAGAAGCCCCTTCTCTCCAGGAAAAACATAATGGACAGACTGATATTCTGCAAAAGGTACAGGGATTGGACTGCGAGGACTGGGGGTTGAAGTCATTTCTCTGATGAATCCCTTTCCGATTGTTGGGGCATCCGAAAAAAAGCTGTCCGGATAAGACAAGGTAGCTCTAACACCAGACCTGTGTCAGCCAACAGTAAAGCATCCTGAGACCATTCATGTGTGGGGTGTCTTCTCAGCAAGGGAGTGGGCTCACTCACAATTTGCACAAGAACACAGCCATGAATTAAGAATGGTACCAACACATCCTCTGAGAGCACTTCTCCCAACCATCCAGGAAGTTTGGTGATGAACAATGCCTTTTCCAGCACATTGCCATAAGGCAAAAATGATAACTAGGTGGCTCGGGGAACAAAACATCAATATTTTGGGTCCATGGCCAGGAAACTCCCCAGACCTTAATCTCATTGAGAACTTGTGGTCAATCCCTCAAGAGGCGGTGACAAACAAACCCCACAAATTCTGACAAACTCCAAGCATTGATTATGCAAGAATGGGGCTGCCATCAGTCAGGATTGTTGCCCAGAAGTTAATTGACAGTTAATGGACATTTCAGTTTGTCGTGATGTGTACGCCGAGGAACTTAAAACTTTCCACCTTCTCCACTACTGTCCCGTCGATGTGGATAGGGGCGCTCACTCTGCTGTTTCTGAAGTCCACGATCATCCTGAAGCCCCGATCATACCTCCCATTGGATAATGAATATATCACAGTGAAAAAGAGATGGAGCTTACTGTGGTGGCCGAAGGTAATGGGGATCCTCCCAGTAACAATGTTTTCTATATCTCTTGCTTTTTAAATAATCTCTTTTAATGGTCTTTGTTGTGTATGTGACAAAGTCCTGAAGTTCTCCTTCATTTTTTCAGTCAATCTGACCACGGGCTAGCATACTAGACTCTTTCCCTCTTAGTAAAAATGTCTCATGTAACACACATTTATGTGACAATGGATGAATCCCAAAATACTGTTAAATATCCACATTTCCTTTTCTTACTTCCTCATCCTCACCAATTTAAAAAAAGGCCATAAAACCAGCTACTTAAAATAATTCATTCACCTGAACTTTACATGTGCTCTATAGAATGAAATGAATGTATACAGTAAAAGTACACATGATCTCTGCATAGCACTTCCTCTCCTCCCTAGCCAATCGGCGAGCTGTTGTCGTGGTGTCAGAGATCATGATGTAACGTGCGATCGTGGTGCTGGCAGCTGTGGATGTTTTGGTGTGATCCCACAGCTACACATGAGATCTGAAGGCTGACACGAGGCGCAGGACGCCCGCAAAGCCTTGAGGGCACTCAAACGAAGCTGGCCTCTGAATAAACGAGTGAGAGGCCAGTCTTAACTATCTGCAATGTATCTGTCATACTGTGCAAGTATGTACAGCACCAACAGAGATGTATCATTGTGAATTAAAGGGATGTCCAATGGTACAGTATCTCGCATTCTACTGCCTACTATGCCGGAACACTGTAACTTCCACTTCACCCTCCATCGCTTTACTCCTGAACATTAACTCCAGTCTAGCTTCTTTTGAATTTACAGACCTTTAGACCAAAGGACAAATGTGATGGAGGCTTCTGGGAGTGACTTGATTACGGTGAGTTGTTTTTTGAAATCCTTCTCACATGATTGAAGAGTGGTGATTTTATAGGCTGATTGACCTGGTAGAGTAACTGTAGGGACGCGCTGACTGTTAGATGAATAAGTTGAATTATAGCTTTCTATTCTAAATAAGAACACATTTTACTGGCAATCAAAAGCTTTTTTTGCGTTGATCTAAAGCAGATGTTCGATTCTTGATGTATTTTGTTGTGTGTATCTAAAAGTTAAACACATAGGTGGAGAACTCTGTCAACAAACATGTACCGACTACACTGACTAGGCTAATACCTTCATAGAAACATAATTTGAATGTCTTAGCATAGTGTGTAACACATGCAGTTTACAATGTACTTGATTTACTGTACGAGGTAGTTGCAGCTGGCGTGAGTGGTGATTAGATTGACAGGTGGTGCCGAATAGCCTTAGTGTGTCAACTCAAGAGAGAATGTCATCACGTGATGGATCAACAGTTCTGACAAAGCTCTGATTGCAGATGGTTCCACCTAAGCTACATAGAACGCTTTGGCAGGAACAACCGTGCATCTACATAGATAGATCTCATCTGCAACCATGTTGTTTCAGTTATTTTTCATCGCTTTGGTGCTATTTTCACAACTCTTAATCCAAAACTCCAAGCTGCTCACACGTGTAATGCAGCAAGTCTTTCATTCAAAACCTGTCATTATGCATTCATTTGGATTATAAACATATCTCGCCACACAACCATTGACTCAAGTTTATTGTGAAATGTAATGAGAATTGGTTTAAATCACCAAAACACAACGATATCTTTTCAAATTAGTCGTTGTAATTACTAGTTAATCCAATAGCAAACCACGCAAGATACGTGTTTCAAATCGCAAGATACGTGTTTCAGATCGCCCTTAGAAGTGCTGATTGCATCATAGATAAACTGTCTGTAATCAAATGTAAGAAATTAAATGAAAATAAAACAACGTTTAGCATGCATTCATTTGCATCAAGCCTGTCTTGAGCATTTGGCCATAAATTCTCATTGACAAGTGAATGTCATTGTTCATGCATTGCAGTAAAAATCTTTTGGTAAGGCAAATCCATGCTTGATATTGGTCTGCATTGATGGTGTCACATGCCTCATCCATGGCCAGAAGGGGGGTGGCACGCTCATGGGGTAAGTAATCGTAACCTTCTACCTCCATGCTGAAAATAATTCCTCAATAGGGTTGAGGAAAAGAGAGTATGGGAGCAGGTATAGGGTTACAAATCAAATTGTATTGGTCACATACACATGGTTAACAGATGATAATGCGAGTGTAGCGAAATGCTTGTGCTTCTAGTTCCGACAGTGCAGTAATATCTAACAAGTAATCGAACAATTCCACAACACCTACCTAATACACACAAATATAAGTAAAGGGATGGAATAAGAATATGTACATATAAATATATGGATGAGCGATGACCGAGCAGCATGGGCAAGATGTAATAGATGTGTAGAATATCGTAAACTCAGCAAAAAAAGAAATGTCCTCTCACTGTCAACTGCGTTTATTTTCAGCAAACTTAACATGTGTGAATATTTGTATGAACATAACAAGATTCAACAACTGAGATAAGTTCCACAGACATGTGACTAACATAAATTGAATAATGTGTCCCTGAACAAAGGGGGGTCAAAATGAAAAGTAACAGTCAGTATCTGATGTGGCCACCAGCTGCATTAAGTACTGCAGTGCATCTCCTCCTCATGGACTGCACCAGATTTGCCAGTTCTTGCTGTGAGATGTTACCCCACTCTTCCACCAAGGCACCTGCAAGTTCCCGGACATTTCTGGGGGGAATGGCCCTAGCCCTCACCCTCTGATCCAACAGGTCCCAGACGTGCTCAATGGGATTGAGATCCGGGCTCTTCGCTGGCCATGGCAGAACACTGACATTCCTGTCTTGTAGGAAATCACACACAGAACAAGCAGTATGGCTGGTGGCATTGTCATGCTGGAGGGTCATGTCAGGATGAACCTGCAGGAAGGGTACCACATGAGGGAGGAGGATATCTTCCCTGTAACGCACAGTGTTGAGATTGCCTGCAATGACAACAAGCTCAGTCCGATGATGCTGTGACACACCGCCCCCAGACCATGACGGACCCTCTATCTCCAAATCGATCCCGCTCCAGAGTACAGGCCTCGGTGTAACGCTCATTCCTTCGACAATAAACGCGAATCTGATCATCACCCCTGGTGAGACAAAACCGTGACTCGTCAGTGAAGAACACTTTTTGCTAGTCCTGTCTGCAACGTGGGTTTGTGCCCATAGGTGATGTTGTTGCTGGTGATCTCTGGTGAGGACTTGCCTTACAACAGGCCTACAAGCCCTCAGTCCAGACTCTCTCAGCCTATTGCGGACAGTCTGAGCACTGATGAAGGGATTGTGCGTTCCTGTTGTAACTCGGGCAGTTGTTGTTGCCATCCTGTACCTCTCCCGCAGGTGTGATGTGCGGATGTACCGATCCTGTGCAGGTGTTGTTACACGTGGTCTGCCACTGCGAGGATGATCAGCTGTCCGTCATGTCTCCCTGTAGCGCTGTCTTAGGCATCTCACAGGATTCTGACAAACTCCAAGCATTGATTATGCAAGAATGGGCTGCCATCAGTCAGGATGTTGCCCAGAAGTTAATTGACAGTTAATTGGACCATTTCAGTTTGTCCGTGATGTGTACGCCGAGGAACTTAAAACTTTCCACCTTCTCCACTACTGTCCCGTCGATGTGGATAGGGGGCCGCTCACTCTGCTGTTTCCTGAAGTCCACGATCATCCTGAAGTCCACGATCATACCTCCCATTGGATAATGAATATATCACAGTGGAAAA
>NC_036874.1:11024928-11070338 GCF_002910315.2 Salvelinus sp. IW2-2015 | reverse complement strand
AAAGAAGAAATTCAAATAAATAAATCTATGGCTTGCATCCATCACTGCAAAGTCAACCATGTCTATCTTCTACTCAGATAAACACTTTGTGTACATCACCGGACAGCCTGATCAACAGAGTGAGCCAGCTGATCCCATATTGGATAGACCCTGACTCGAAAATCCCACCCAACACTCTACAGTGACGTGAAGGCGTAACAGACCACCGCATAGAAACATGGAATGAGGAGCTCTACGATGGTCCCTGAAAGCATGTGGGCCCAAAGGTAAAGACTATATCTTAGATATCCTGATGAATGGTGGACCATTCCTAATCAGCGACCTGAATTGGGGAATAATGGAAGATAGGGGCCATGCAATTTTTTTTTAAACAAGGCGACGAATGTGATCGGCCAATAAATGCCGCACTTTTACAGACAACTTGTCTAAATTTGGAAAATGAATTGTCCTCCCGAAATTTGCAATAAATTAACACATCTTAATATGTGGCCGCTGTATTTTTTCTTTTCATTAAGCAAAACCTGTGTGGTGAATTCTGATCTGCTTTTTTAAACTCAATAGAAACAATTATACGAATACAATGTGTAACATATGTTTAATGCAGCCTATACAAATTAGGAACAATTATAGGACGGCATTCTGAGAGTAAACGTCTGCTTAACGTAGAGAGCCATTGACAGCTGGTCCTAGATCTGTTTGTTCTGTCATTGTTTGTGCATAAGAGCCGCAAGGACTGGCATGATGGAACGCAGCATAACAACTGGTAGCCCAGGATGTATTTTTTAGTCTCATTATTTCCATTAGAACACTTCAGTAGGTCCACAATCAGGTAGGTCCCTCCGTTTTCGTTCTTATCTACTTTGTTTGCCCATCTTCTGTTAGTTTCTTTTGGTTGAATAGCTATAGGATTAAGGCTAACATCATATGATGGCTGTCTGTAGACGTAGACGGCCTATGCCGCGTTCAATGTGCTAGTCGGAAAAGAAACGCTGCATTTGTCGACTTCACTACCTGGTCTAGGTAGTCTGAACTTAGAAATGGACATGGGTTCAGGTGGTTATTCGGATTTCAGGCTAGACCGCTACCGAACAAAATGTAAACAAAGGAATCAAAAGCATCCTGTGACTTTTCAAATTGCATGATTACATCCCTATGCTATAATTAAGTGTGGAACAGTCAAACAGAGCAACAGTCGTGTTTGTCACTGTTGGCAGTTGTGGCCTCTGTGTCACCAGCACGATAGTTTCGCATATCAGCTGTATGATTTACCGTGGGGATGATCTTCATGGCTGTGCAACTGCTCCCCTGGCCTACCGGTTCCTTCTCCGCATGCTGAGTTTCTGGTCCCTGTGTGAGCTGCAAGCATTCAGGAGAGCTACCAGCTGCTACAGCTTGAGCTTTCCAGAGAGGGAGAGAGTAGCCCTGCGCAGGTGGAAGGAACCTAACGGCATGGCCAACTGTACCATCCAGACTCGGGCCGTGCCTACGGGACGACGAGGCACTGTTTCGGGTAGGAGCTACGGCGCCCGGTGCTGGCGACCAGCCCGGCTGTCAAGAGCTTGTGGGGGTCCGATGGAGTGAAAGACTGGCTCCTCATCACTGCCACTACCTGAGCACGAGGGCGTGCGTCGGGGACGCCTAGCCACGCGCCGAGCGCCATACCGGCAGTTCGCTGATTGGGCATTGGAGCAGGCCGACTACTCCAAGAGGAGCATGAGAGTGGCTGCATGCCGAGGGGCGCTGGTGGAGAGGGACGATCCCGCCAGCTCAGCCGGCAGATCAAGTCACCCAGGAGGCTGGTGAAGAACCTCATCAGGCACCATGTCCCCGGGAGACTTCCGCAACAAGTTTGACACAACCAGTACGACGACCCCATGACCCACAACTCAATACGACAACACTCCAGCCACCCTGATGTCCATGCAGGCGCGACATCAGAGAGGACAGTCGCGCAAGATCCGAGAGGACTGCTGCAAAGGGGCCGGCGCGGCTCACCGACCCAATGGGTCCGCATGGAGCATGCCCAGTTGTAAAGCAACTGGTGTGGGGCGGGTGGCGGAGGACTTAAGAAACTCAATTAGACTTTGATAACTTCAACCTGATTGCGCCCATGTGCAAATGGTCCACTTCATTTGGAGCACGAGATCGACCGCGCAGAGAAGCACATTCAAGGCAGACAGGAAGGAGAGAGAGAAAGAGTGCGGGAGTGGAGGAGTCAGAAGAAGAGAAAGGGAATGGGAAAGATACAATTAAACATCACTCTTTGGCAAAGGTGGCCTGCTGGCATGGATGCAAAGAAGTTTTTTACTCAACTTTGAACAAATGGACCATGAATGCAAAATGAGATAAAAGCGATATTTTCAAATCAAAACTTTATCTATAAGTCCATGTAACACATGGTGTTCAACACAACATCGAAGAAGGATGAGTGGCAGCAAAGTGTTTGAAATCATTTGTCTGTCATTTGCAAGAGTCGTTTTTGCTACATTGGGTTGATTACGATGTAGCGGTGTTAACACACCAGAAAACTAGAACAAGCACTACTACAACACGGTTACTTGACCTTCTGTAACTCAACTGTGCTTTACAATAATGCTACAACCGTGTCAGTGTCTGGACACAATGGTAATGGTATTAGACTACAATAATCCATTTAATGAACAAATACTTTGTCTGTTTAATAAGCTAAGTGATCTACTTTGACATGGATTGTGTTTCTTTACTGAAATGAAAGGAATGAAAGCATATAGAATAACTCGATGTTCGTTATAATGAGGCAGTTTACTGAAACTGCTCTGAACTCAAATACGGGAAACAGAAACCTCTGAGATTTTTTTGCACACTTCCTGTCAGATGAAAAATATGAAGTAGGAGGTAAGCTTTCAGGTCAGTCAACCTCAGAGTCATTGACCGAATGCTAAGTATCTATGAGTGGAATGTGTCGGTGACTTCTTCCAGTTTTGCATTTTGCCTCCCGCAACTTCAATAGTCGATTATGGGTGTGCGGTAGATTCTGCCCTATGAATGCCATTGCACTAAAGAGGTACTAACTCAATCTTCACTTGTCATCGTGACTATAATATGTTATATTAGGATTGAGACCAACACTTATCTCCTCACTATCCATCCCAATCTATCCTGGAAGCTGCTCCAATGCAGCAGGTTGCAGATGACCATGGGATTTTCCAGTTGTCTCCAATACGTGTGTCTGCCCGCGGCAGTGCCTGTGTGACGGCCCGTGGAGAGGTGAGTCCTTTGGTCCAGTGCGTGGGCAATGTAACTGGTGATACGGATCTGGGAGCTCTCTAGCTTCTTGAGCTGATGTAGCTCAGCATGATACCAAACGTGAAGAACTAAACATACCTACCATCAGTAGAACGTCACAAATCCCTGAACTTGGAGCTTAGGCATAGCTCTGCCCACTGGGAAATGGCCTGCTGGGTAGTGTAGTTCTGAGGGAGTACTGGGACCGGTAAACCTGTGCCATTCAGACATGGCTGTAGGAAGGATAGCAGGAGAGTCTGCAGCTCTGTGCCGTTTTAAGTGCAGCATTGTGACCTCTGCTGTGGAAGGGAACTGCTGCTCTGTCAACTGATAAGGGGGGAGAGCCATGGTCAGTACACTCGCCCAATGAGCACACACAAAAAACACAAATTTCAGAAAGTAACAGACACCACAAGCCCAATTCGACACGAACACACGACTGGCTGTGACCTCACTTCTCTGGCTGTAGATAAGTAATTTCAGCTTCTGCCTCATTTCTGTTGACCTGCCTGAGAGAACTTGGTGTTACACACAATCTGAGACACAAGTGTAGGACAATTAGCAATGTAGAAAAATATGTAAAATGAAGAGTGCAAATACTTTGGAAGCTCAAGCTATTGTTGCTCAAAGGCGCTAGTAGAAGATGGTGACCTTTTAAATAGAGTACTCCGTTGATTGAGGTCTTCAATCAACCCATAAGGGTAATAACTGTAAGGTAATCCTGTTCCACCTACTCTTCCTCTCCAAGAACAAAGCAGCATTCAGACAAGAGGGAGAGTGGCGAGATTACGTTACAACAGGAGCAAATCACCTCCAAACGTCCTAGCTATCCTACTGCTTGTCCGTGTGTGCATGCATTACCTGAGACTCACCTTCAGGGCCTAAGCATTGCAGACGGAATGAACAACATAATTGTGTCAACTCTATTCTACATGATAAACACATCCCATTTAGTAGACACCACAGGCAGTTCTCCCCTATGGAGTCCTGGATATCTTCATAATTTGCAGATAAAATATTGTTTGACTATGCCTTTAGATGTTTGGTGTAAGCCTATTGTATGTTTTCTGGACCTCTGGAATAACTGTATAATTTATCCTTTTGATTGTATTTACTATTCCACTGCAATGAATATCAAGTTGTGTCGTGTAAATTCTCATCTGAAGCAGAGTTGCCACTTGCTGTCATTTGGATTAGTTTGTGACAGAGGACCGCTGGCTGTGGCAATGTTTTAAGACCAGAGACGTCCTTCAAACACAAAAGGAAAAGTAGAGTTTGTGAGCAATTGGATTCGATTTTGCCTTGCCTCCATATATGACAGTTTCAAATTCTTCAACTACTGAAGAAATATAGTGGCAGGTCTAGACGATCACACTCAACACACCCACCTTGCAAATCAACAGTCATACATTCATAAACACTGCTTAGGCAAGCCAAAGTAGGTTGAGCATTCAAATACTTTTCCCCCATTGCTTTGTACTATTTTCACAGTATGTGAGAAATTTCACAACTCTGACTACATGACTCAAAACAGATTCAAAAAGGCAGGTATTATTTTACATATATTTGACCCATCACTTAATCCAACTGCGCTTAATGGTTAATCACTTAACCGTTTGGTAAAGATTACATTTTAAGCTTTGTTAATGATGTATGGATTTTGAGACACTACAGATATAAAATGTACGCATGTAAAGTAGAAACATCTAAATACCTGTATGATACATGATAACCATACTAATAATGCGTCATTATTGCAATTGATTTACATAGGGTTAACCGAACAATGGTCACCAATAAAAGAGGTGCGTGTCAACACTTGAAATTTCTTTCAACATGGAGCAGGATAGACAGCAAGGGAGAGAATAAATCAGAGAGTGGGCATGCCCCATCAAAGAGTCAAAGAGGTGGCATCAGAGAGATGGCAGGGAACTTTTGTCAGTGAAGTCCGGGCCATCGTCGTTGACCATGTGGTAAACAGAGGCCTTACTATGGCAGAGGCTGACAAGATTTGTTCACCACCCCATTCTGAAGAAAAACTCAATTCCATCATGAGAACATTTAGCCAAGAAACCAGTAGAGCTGTAGGATATGCACGCATACAAAATATAGCTGCTATGCTGACTTGCTTTAAACAAATTGTGGTTCTACTGACAATTGAGATGTACAAACTATGGCATAAGGGAACGATGAGCGGATAACGATGAGGCATTCAGTAACTTCGATTAAGACATTAATGAGCGAGCTAACGGACATAGTCAATATAACTATGTGTTCAGCCCTTTGAAATGTACAGCAACAGAATGGCAAACATGGGGCTGCCTTACAGTAGTCAGAACCTGTAGATTAAGGGGGCATATAAGCAGACATGAAACCTCTAACAATATTAGATGACATTTCTCAAACAGATTATAGGCTACTTGTGCAGTACCACCGATGAGAAAAGCAGCAACGTTAAGGTGAAATTAAGAAGTGAAAATTGACCCAAATTATTTGTGGGCACATGGGCTAATAACACTTACTACACAACATACACTTAGTATTACTTAATTAACCTACAGTATACATATCTCCCTTGCAAAGTCCTCCACAGTTCCTTGGAGAGTTCATCAATGACTTGACGCCCTGATAAGTTCTTTCTGAACGATGGCTCACCTCAAGTTCTGGTGACTTGTACCTCCCCACGTCTTACCTTTGACTCATTCCTCTCTGCCCTTCTTGCCATCTCTCCTCTTTTACCTCACCCTTCACCTGCCCGCCCTACTCAAGAAGGCAGGCAATACGCTTGACCTCATCTTTACTAGATTTGTTTCCACTAATCTCATTGGCAACTCCCTCCAATTCTCCGACCACTACCGTTGTATCCTTTTCCCTCTCGCTCTTCAATCGAACACTCACACTGCCCCTACCGATGTAACAGCCCGTCGCCAACCTTCGCTCTCTCTCCCTACTCTCTCCCTCTTCCATCCCTATAACAATTCTTCCCTCTCTCAAACCTTCTCCAGACCTTCTGCCTGATCTGCCTCCTCCCTCAACCCCTCCTCTCCTCCCCTTTCTGCATCCTTTGACTTCCTATGTCCCTTATCCCCAGGCCGCTCGGTCCTCCCTTCCTGCTCCGTGGGCTCGACGACCTCATTGCGAGCTCACAGACAGGGCCCGGCAGCCAAGCCGGAAATGGAGAACTCGCGCTCCCCTGGCGACAGTGCTGCATCCTTTCACTCCTCCTCTCTACTCCCTCTTTCTGTCTCTTGCTGCTAAAGCATATTCTAGCCACTCTAATTCCAAGCATGCGCCTCTAACCCTAGAAACTCTTTGCCACGTTCTCCTCCCTCCTGAATCCTCCTCCCCCTCCCTCCCCCCCTCCCTCCCTCTCTGCGGATGACTTTCGTCAACCATTTTTGAAAAGAAGGTCGACGACATCCCGAATCCTCGTGTGCTGTAAAGCAACCGACACCGGCTGGTTCTGCTCACAGCTGCCCTACCCTGTGCTTTGACTCTTTCTCGCCTCTCTCTCCAGATGAAATCTCGCTCTTTGTGACGGCCGGCCGCTCCAACAACTGCCCGCTTGACCCATCCCTCCTCTCTTCTCCCGACCATTTCCGGAGACCCTCCCCTTACTCACTCGCTCCATCAACTCTGCCTGACCGCGCTGGCTACGTCCCTCCGTCTTCAAGAGAGCGAGAGTTGCACCTCTGAAAAAAACCTACAACTCGATCCTCCGAGTCAATAACTCACGCACCAGTACCCTTCTTTTTCTTCTCTCCAAAATCTTGAACGTGCGTCCTGTGGCCAGTCTCCTGCTATCTCTTCAGAATGACCTTCTTGACCAAATCAGTCAGTTTCAAGACTAGTCATTCAACTGAGACTGCTCTTCTCTGTGTCACGGAGGCCTCCGCACTGCAAAGCTTAACTCTCTCTCTCTGCTGCTCAGTCCTTCAGTACCTATCGGCTGCCTTTGATACTGTGAACCTCAGATCCTCCTCTCCACCTCTCCGAGCTGGGCCATCCTGCGCAAGTTTCCCGCTTGGATTGCTCCTACCTGACCAGGCGCTCCTACAGGTGCGGGCGAGAATTGTCTCCGCAGCGCACTGCTCTCACCATGTGTCCCCAGGGCTCTGTTCTAGCCCATCTCCTATTCTCGCTATTACACCTGAAGTCACTTGGCCTCTGTCATATCCTCACATGTTTCGTCCCTATATGCTCATGCAGACGACACACAATTAATCTTCTCCTTTCACCCCTCTGATAACAGGGTGAAAGTCGCCTCTCTGCATGTCTGCAGACATAGTGCAGTGTGATGACGATCACCACCTCAAAGCTGCACCGGCAAGACGGAGCTCGCTTCTTCTCCGGGCGAAGGACTGCCCGTTCCAATGATCTCTGCCATCATCGGTTGAACAACTCCATTGGTCCTCCTCCAGAGCTAAGAACTGCTGATCCTGGACAACACCTCCTGTCGTGTTTCAACTAACATCAAGGTGGTGACCCGTTCCTGTAGGTTCATGCCTCTAGCAACATTCCAGAGTACGACCCGGCTCACAGCAGCAGCGGCCCAGGTCCTAACTACCGAGGCACTTGTCATCTCCCGTCTGATTAACTGTTGTCAACTCGCTGTTGGCTGGCTCCTGCCTGTGCATTAAAGCCCCTACAACTCATTCCAGAACGCTCGCAGCCCGTCTGGTGTTCAACTTTTCCCAATTCTCTCAACTCCCCCCGCTCCTCCTCTTCGTCCACTGGCTTCAGTTGAAGCTCGCATCCGCTACAAGACCATGTGCTTGCCTACGGAGCTGTGAAGGGAACGGGCACCATCCGTACGCTCAGGCTCTGATCCGGCCTCTACACCAAACACAGGGCACTGCGTTCATCCACCTCTGGCCCTGCTCGGCCTCCCTACTCTGAGGAGTACAGTTCGCCGCAGCCCAGTCAAACACTGTTCGCTGCTCTGGCACGTATCCCAATGGTGGAACGAACTCGCTCACGACGCCGGTCAGCGAGTGTCAATGCACACCTTGCCGGAGACACTGAACCCCACCTCTTTAAGAATACTAGGATAAGGATAAAGTAACTCCTTCTAACCCCCCCCCCTACCATTAAAAAGATTAGGATCACTATTGTAGAGTGGTTGTTCCACTGGATTCATAAGGTGAATGCGACCAATGTAAAGTCGCTCTGGAAAGAAGCGTTCTGCCTAAATGACTTAATGTAATGTAAATATTACATCATGTATGCAGCAGCATACAAGAATTGGACTCCACCTTGCTTTAATGTGCACGCTCGTCGTAAGATGATGAAACCACAGGCGCAGCCTGCTAGATTCACAATCCTTCTTGTACCATAATCAGAAACCTGCTTCCTTCCTTTGCAACTACAGTCCGAACACACATTGTCTACATTGACATAGTCGCCTGGTGTGCACACCAAAGGCTCGCTGCGGCACACTGGTTGTGGTGTTGGGACAAGCAACTTAACTATGTTAGATCAAAAGATTTAAAAAGCACTGTGGAAACACGGTCAAACACAGCCACGAGGGCGTAAGATCTGGGTAACTCTCAACTTCAGAAGTCGAATCACGTTGATACACTTCCAACCAAAGAACCAAAAGCGAGACAAACGTAGTTCTGTCTCTAGATTGGCAAAGCAAAAATAATGAGCTCCAGAAGCTTTACCAATCATTAATATCATTTTAGACCCAAAGCTCTTATCTAGAAACGACCACATACACAGCTTGAGTGCAAGTGTCCACCTCAGTCATGCACTCATGATACAAAACACGTTCTCACAGTATTGCATTCTCTCTATTTAAGAGGGACGGGCGTTAGAAACATCCCCCAAATCCGAATATATCAACAGCTTCAAGTCATTAGTATGTCCAAAAGTTCGCTCGACAGTGGTGAATGTACTCTGGCTCCTCGGTACGTGAGGGATTTTTTCACACTTGGGTGGCCACGAGCAGCAAGTACTTGGGGACTGGGCGAGCCGGAAACTGTCTTCCTCAAGGTAGGAGCACACGCAAGTGGAGACGCATTCCTGTTGGTGAGCTGGATAGAGCGAAGGTACAGGCCCTCAAGTCCGTAGCAGCACAGTTTAGATTCAGCTTTAAACTGAAGCCATGAGAGCGAGACGTACGTGAGAAGAAACCTGAGAAGTAAAACGGACCAACGGTCGTCCGCTATCTGCGGATGTCCCTTTGTTGAGGTCTGGCAAAATTTTGTCACTAGCGCAAACACACAGCCATGGCAACATTCGATTCCAGTAGACGCAGAGTTGAGATTTGACTAAAGTGGAAGACTGGCCGCGCATTATGCCTTCGGAAGCAGTAGTGCCTCCGACAAAACAAAATGTTGAAGAGCATGACACGACGCAAATCGTCCACACCTTGCGCTCAGATGTAAATGACGAGAAGTGTTGTACAAGGACACGCAAGCTTATAGCTAGGCTCTTGGAGTGAGGCACAATGAGTTGTCAACCGTATGGTCGAGATCATGGACGGCAGTCCTTCCCGGAGCTTAAGCACATCCGTCTTATGCGTCGATGCTTCCAGACTTGTAGTTAGGTGGTGATCCACGTCAGCCACACTGATACGATCTCCAGAGACCAGAGATTGCGCATTTCCAAACCAGTCGTACAAGGGGCACAGGTAGAGAGAGTTTAATTGAGTGGCGTACCAGCATAGGGATGAATAGAGAGACATTAGGATAGAAAGCAAGTGACTTGGGTCATGAGGCGAATATAGTGAGTAGTGCGATAGAAACAGAGCCCTGGTGGACACCAGTGTTGAGTGAGTAAACCGCGGTAAGTACAATTTCCGTCAATTGGCGATCCCTAATAGGTGACGACCTGTCCCCTAGGAACGTCAGATCAGGCGCGACTGCCGAGATACCCACAGGTACGGATAGGACGGGATTTGAGAGGGAATTCTTAATTTGCGGCTTCACAGTCACTATATAAGGATCTGCGATTACGTCTAACATACTATAAGATGCAGAGAGAGGTCCAAAACATTGGGCAGGCACCTCTCGTGTGCAGCAGGACAAGAAAAGCATCCGTCAGTTAAATGACTCTAAATTGAATTCCACGACCTGAGATTTGAAAATCAAAGAAAGCATTCTGTAGTAGGAGATCCGGCCTGAAGCGCCCCATGAACAGGACACTTTTCAGAAAGTAAGGATAGTTTGGACGAATGAAACAGAAAAGTCAAAGGAATCCCTGGCTATTACTTGAACAATCGTAAAGCTAACTGTACATATAGAGTCCGATTAGGTTTTTTCAGATTTGACGGGTCATTAATCTGTGGCCAACTCTCTAACTCCGTATGAAGCAACCTTGTAAGAACTGCAGCGGTCAAGGACCCTGTACTTTGATAAGCAGGAGCATCTCAAGGATGAAGTACTCCGGAATGGCATGAGAATATGAGTGCAGGAGCGAGCTAAAGGTTATAGATCGGTTGAATGTCACCTTACTAGACTTAAACTGTATCGATACTGAGGGCGTGTCCCATGAGTGAGAGAGACAGAGCTGAGCGAAGCACGCAAGCATCTCGAGCTCACATGGCGTTAAGTTTGATATACATGCACAATTACAGCCTCACGGAGCAGCATGGACAAACCATCAACAGAGTAGGTCACTGAGATAGCAAACTGAGAGACGAATATCACTCGCGAGACTTATTGTTATGTGCCATCAAAATACGGTCTAAGACAAACGCAAAAAAGGAGAAGCAGGGTATGATGTCAGGCTTTGATAGATACAAGAGAGAGACTCTAAGGAGGACCTATTGTTGCACATCTGCTTGCAAATCTGAGATTCCATACATAGTTAGAGAGGCCAAATAGCTTATGCGATAGCAAAAAATTACGAGTGCGTAGAAGAATTTGCTCTAGCAGCAACGACAAGAACACGAGATCGTAGAGAAGAAGGTTGAGTAGAAACGAATCATAATATATATACCACTGCATGAATTTCATTTACATACACTTCAGGGTTGGAGTACTTACAAACTCGTTTTTCAACACTTACACAATTTCCTTGTTATACGGCAAAACTATAGTATTGGCGAAGTCGGTTAGGCACATCTACTTTGTGCACTAACAAGGTTAATTTCTTCCGAACATTGCTTGTTACACGACAGATTATTTTCACTCTTATAGATATCCGTGTATCCACAAGTTCAGTGGAGTGCAGAAGCTTCATACATGCCACTCAAGTCTGACTGTGCCTTGTAAACAGATTCTGGAAGCAGAAGGAATTGTCAGAGGAAACACAGGCTGCAATTCGCTCAATGGCTTTACGAAGACCTATGATAGGCTGAGATTTGACGAAGTGTCATTTTCGATTGCAGTGAGACTTGTGGAGGAAGAGTAGAAAACCGGATACCCGAAGCGCGAAGATTTGACTGTTACAGCGCACAGGATGTGCAAGAATCACCAGTCCAAACGTGCTAGCTATTCCTCACTGCTTTCCGTGCGTGTGCTTTACATCTAGGGCAATGGAGACTCACACTTCAGGGGCATAACCGCATCTCAAATCGCATGACGCATGAACAACAGAATTGTGCTTCAACTCTATTAAAGCATATAAAGACCACAATACCCAGATTAGATTAGACACCCAGGCATTCTGCACATCAATGGAGTCCTATGTGATAGATCCTCATAATTGCGCAGATCAATAAATATGATTGTTTGACTACGCTTTGAGATGTTTCGGTGTAGGAGCCGAATGAAGGTGTTGATTCGTGTGTACCTGATCGTGGAATCAAAACTAAGTAATAAGTATATGCCTTATGAGTGTAATTTAGACTATCGGTCGACTCCCGCATGAATATCCAGGGTGTGTGGTCGTCTAAGAAATCTCTACATAAACTATAAGCAAGAGTTACGGCGCACAGACCGTTGGGCGATGTTTAAAAGCAGTCCATCATTTATAGCTGAGTTGAGACAGCTGTTGGACAGAGGCTACCGGCAGGCTCATGGCAAACTCGTAGTCAAGGACAAAGAAGGAAACCTACTAACAAGTCCAAGCCATTCTGGCGGAGGGAAAAACTGCAACCAAAGGTACATCGGTGAGTTGTGAGCGGATGTGCGAGGAAGAGGCTACCCCCAACAACAGGAACTAAATATAGCGAAATACTATCAGATTATGTTGCCTCTTGCGCTCTAGACATAATATGAAGTTCAAATTCTGCTTACACACATCTACAAGAAAATATAGTGGCAGCCTAGACCGATCATACTCAACAGACCGCACGCAAATCACAGTCATTTACCACCATTGTCCCAATACACACCTAACATGCTTAGGCATAGGCCAAACAGTACTCATGGGTCTTCATTGCAGAACTTTCAACGTTGTCAAATATCCGTTGTTCTATCTGGTCCCATGCACATAGGTCTTACGTGGTACTATTCTAAATCCAACGTTATTGATAAAACTTATACACAACTTTCGTGTATACTACATGGATTCTTCTAAATCTGACTACTTGAAAACGGCAGGATATTAATTCTCTCATCAACAATATTATCTTCTTGTAAACCATGCTAATCTAATAATCCAACTTGCGCTTTATATTTCTTTGTATAAATCAGACATACCACCGTTACTGTAATAGATCTTCATTTCTAAAATTCTTGTTGTGTTTCTGGTAAACATGTATAAGATACAAGTGCTGATAAATCATTGAGATCAACTACAGAATACTAAAATATATCGCTCATGGTATAAGTAGAAACCATCTAAAATAGCCATTCGGTATTCGAATACATTGATAAAAATGTCTCTATTACCTAATACTTGACAAGTCATTATTTATCGAGCTCATTGTTTACTAGTGACACATCGTTTTTACCACCACAGTGTGCACCGATATAACAATGGTGCGGTCAACTTGATCATTAATCTTCCTCAACATGGAGCAGATCAATCGACAGTAACCGGAGAGTAGAATCAATCAGTCAGAGAGGTGTGCCATCCATTCACTGCGTTTCGACTCCCCAAAATCCATAGGATGGTCAGAAGAGGTCGAGGTGCCTCAGAGAGATGGCAGGGAACTTTTGTCTAGTGAAGTCGGCCCATTGTCATTGACATGTGGTGAAAACAGAGGCTTACTTATGGCAGAGGCTAAGATTTTTGTTCACCCAAGAAATCAAATCTGAAAGGCAACTTGTTTGTGGACTTCAGAAACAGCGAGGAGGGCACCCCCTAGTCCACATCGAGCGGAGAGAGTGGGAGAAGGTGGAAGTTTTAAGTTCTCAGCGACACATCAGACAACACTGAAATGGTCCACCCCACAGACAGCGTGGTGAATGAAGGCGCAGCAGTGGCTCATCCAAAATCAAAGCTTTAACAAGATGCCAAATGTGAGCATCCTGTGGCGCTGTAATCACGCCTTGTACGCACTGCACGTATCACTGCAAGGCTCTCCAGAGGGTGGTGCGGTCTGCACAACGCATGACTGGGGGCAAACTACTGCTCCAGGACACCTACAGCACCCGATGTCACAGGAAAGCAAAGAAGATCATCAGGGACAACACCACCCGAGCCACTGCCTGTTCACCCGCTACCGTCCAGAATGGCGAGGTCAGTACACGGTACATCAAAGCTGGGACGAGACTGAAAAAGCTTCTATCTCAAGGCATCAGACGTTAAACAGCCATCCACTGACACAGAGAGGCTGTACTACATAAAGCCTCCGAATCATCTGCCACTTTAAATAAACGAATGCCATTATATAGATGTCATTCTTGACATTACTCATCTCATGATGTATAAGAACTCAGCAAAAGAAGACGTCCTTTTTCAGGACATGTCCTTCAAAGAGAATTCATAAAGAATCAAATAACTTCAACAGATCTTCATTGTAAAGGTTTAAGCATCTGTTTTCACATCTTGTCAATGAATCTATAATACAATATAAGCGAACACTGTGGAAGGTCGTAAGATACTAAAGCTTACAGACGGTAGGCAATTAGGTCACAGTTATGAAAACTTAGGACACTAAGAGCCTTTCTACTGACTCTGAAAAACAAAAGAAAGATGCCCACGGTCCCTGCTCATCTGTGTGAGCTTGGTGCAAGGAGGCAGAGGATGCAGATGTGGCAGGGCTAATAAATTGCAATATCCGTCTGTGAGATGCGTAAGACAGCCGCTACAGGGAGAACATGACGGACAGCTGATCATCCTCAGGTGGCAGACCGGTGTAACAACACCTGCACAGGATCGGAATCCGACACCACCTGCGGGAGAGGTAAGGATGGCAACAAAACTGCCGAGTCATCTGGTGCAGTCATGAGGAGGAATGCACTGCAGTACTTAATGGCAGCTGTGGGCCACATCAGATACTGACTGTTACTTTCATTTTGAAAGCCCGCGATTGCTAGGAGAGGAGAGGGAGTGCTATGCAGAGATCATGTGTATTTACTGTACTACATACCCCCCGCCCCCCCCCCCCCCCCCCCCCCCCCCCCCCCCCCCCCCCCCCCCCCCCCCCACCCCCCCCCCCCCCCCCCCCCCCCCCCCCCCCCCCCCCCCCCCCCCCCCCCCCCCCCCCCCCCCCCCCCCCCCCCCCTCATTTCATTCTTAGCACGATGTATAATCAGGTGGAATCGAATTATTAAGTAGCTGGTTATGGCCTCATTTTTTAAATTGGTAGGGATCAGGAGTAAGAAAAGGAATGTGGATATTAACAGTTTTTGGGATTCATCCTATTGTCACATAAATGTGTTGTGTACATAAAGACATCGTTTTTTTATTAAGAGGGAAAAGTCAGATATGCAGCGTGGTCAGATTGACTGAAAACATGAAGGAGAACTTCAGACTTTGTCACATACACAACAAGACATTAAAGAAGATATTGATTTAAAAAGCAAGAGATAGTAGAACATTGTTCACTGGGAGGGATCCCATTACTTCGCCACGCACAGTAAAGCTCCAGTCTCTTTTCACTGCCACGCAGTCATGGGTGAACAGGGTAGTACAGGAGGGGGCTGAGCACGCACCTCTGTGGGGCCCCAGTGTTGAGGATCAGCGAAGTAGAGATGTTGTTTCCTACCTTCACCACCTGGGGGCGGCCCATCAGAAAGTTCAGGACTCAATTGCACAGGGCGGGGTTGAGACCCAGGGCCTCAAGTTTAATGATGAGCTGTAGTCGATGAACAGCATTCTTACATAGGTATTCCTCTTGTCCAGATGGGATAGGGCAGTGTGCAGTGTGATGGTGATTGCATCGTCTGTGGACCTATTGGGGCGGTATGCAAATTTAAGTGTGTCTAGGGTGGCAGGTAAGGTGGTGATAAGATCCTTGACTTGTCTCTCAAAGCACTTCATGATGACAGAAGTGAGAGCTACGGGCGATAGTCATTTAGTTCAGTTATCTTTGCCTTCTTGGGTACAGGAACAATGGTGGCCATCTTGAAGCATGTGGGGACAGCAGAATGGGATATGGAGAGATTGAATATGTCCGTAAACACACAAGCCAGCTGGTCTGCGCATGCTCTGAGGACGCGGCTAGAGATGCCGTCTGGGCCGTCAACCTTGCGAGGGTTAACATGTTTAAATGTCTTACTCACGTCGGCCATGGAGAGGGAGGGCCCGCAGTCCTTGGCAGCGGGCCGCATCGGTGGAACTGTATTATCCTCAAAGCGGGCAAAGAAGGTGTTTAGTTTGTCTGGAAGCAAGACGTCGGTGTCTGTGACGTGCCTGGTTATCTTTTCGTAGTTCGTAATTGCCTGTTGACCCTGCCACATACAGTATGTCTTGTATCTGAGCCTTTGAAATTGCGATTCCACTTTGTCCCTATACCGACATTTTGCTTGTTTAATTGCCTTGCCTAGGGAATAAGTACACTGTTTATATTCGGCCATATTCCCAGTCATCTTTCCATGGTTAAATGCAGTGGTTCGCGCCTTCAGTTTTGCGCGAATGCCGCCATCCATCCATGGTTTCTGGTTAGGGTCGGTTTTAATAGTCATAGTGGGTACAACATCTTCAAATCACTTAGGATTGAGGCCAGGGCTTTGTGATGGCCACTCCAATACCTTGACTTTGTTGTCCTTAAGCCATTTTGCCACAACTTTGGAAGTATGCTTGGGGTCATTGGTCCACTTTGGAAAGACCCTTTGCGACCAAGCTTTAACTTCCTGACTGATGTCTTGAGATGTTGCTTCAATATATCCACATAATTTCCTACCTTATGATGCCATCTATTTTGTGAAGTGCACCAGTCCCTCCTGCAGCAAAGCACCCCACAACATGATGCTGCCACCCCCACTTCACTGTTGGGATGGTGTTCTTCGGCTTGCAAGACTCTCCCTTTTTCTTCCAAACATAACGATGGTCATTATTGCAAACAGTTCTATTTTTGTTTCATCAGACCAGAGGACATTTCTCCAAAAAGTATGATCTTTGTCCCCATGTGCAGTTGCAAACCGTAGATCTGTCTTTTCTATGTGGTTATGGAGCAGTGGCTTCTTCCTTGCTGAGCAGCCGTTCAGGTTATGTCGATATTAGGACTCGTTTTAATGTGGATATAGATACTTTTGTACCTGTTTCCTCCAGTATCTTCACAAGGTCCTTTGCTGTTGTGCTGGGATTGATTTGCCACTTTACGCACCAAAGTACGTTCTCTAGGAGACAGAATGCGTCTCCTTCTGAGCGGTATGACAGCTGCGTGCTCCCATCGTGTTTATATTTGCGTACTATTGTTTGTACAGATGAACGTGGTACCTTCAGCGTTTGGAAATAGCTCCCAAGGATGCACCAGACTTGTGGAGGTCTACGATTGTTTTCTGAGCAAAGAGGCACTGAGTTTGAAGGTAGGCCTTGAAACACATCCAAGGTACACCTCCAATAGACTCAAATGATGTCAATTAGCCTATCAGAAGTTTCTAAAGCCATGACATCATTTTTCTGTATTTTCCAAGCTGTTTAAAGGCACAGTCAACTTAGTGCATGTAAACTTCTGACCCACTAGAATTGTGATACAGTGAATTATAAGTGAAATAATCTGTCTGTAAACAATTGTTGGAAAAATTACTTTGTGTCATGCACAAAGTAGATGTCCTAACCGACTTGCCAAAACTATAGTTTGTTAACAAGAAATTTGTGAAGTGGTTGAAAAACGAGTTTTAATTACTCCAACCTAAGTGTTATGTAAACTGAATTCAACTGTATATATATATGTTTGTTTTTTGGTGGGGGCTTGCCTGTTTTGCATGCTATTTTGGCATTAATATGTGTCACATATCAGTTTGCAAACAATGTAAAAGAATATATATCACTGAGTTAATAAAGCCACATACACACGGTCTATTTTTTGTTTTCTTGAGTAAGGCAGCTCCAATATGCAGGTGTTTCAGTCTAGCTCAGTGCTTTCTGTGGTGGTGGGGCAAGCCAGCAAAAAATAGGAGCATTGCGCCGTGATTCGCTCAGTGTTTTGTCACTCATGGGGACACTACGTCATCGCTAAGTTTAAGTCCTTAGTAAGGGTAGACATCCAAAATTTCAGCCCTTTGGGTCCTGCCATAGAGTTATATTACGAGTGCCCTTCCAAGAAGGCTCAAGGTCATTGGCCACAGATTAAATGACGTCAAATCACGTTATATGTACAGTAGCTTTGATTGAACTGATCRTGTCAACATCTTACTTTCAAAGTCTTAGCTAGAAGTCATCATCATGAATCAAGTTAGCAATCTACTGCCAAATCCTTGTCATATGAAGAGAAATAATGAAGAGAAATTAAAGATAAAACGTATCGGTTCTCATCGGCCATTGGACATAAAGATAGACAACAAGTTGGAAATCGCAAATTCCTACAGAGTCGTTTGGAAGGAATCAGTGGCTAACTACTGCAAGCATTGCAAAGCAACCACTAGCCTGCTATTCAATGGAGTGGCTGTGTTTTTTGTTCGAGTTCCCACCAATAATCCAGATAATGCCAGACTTTGATGACAAATTTGCAGACAAAGGACCGCTGCGACACTTTCATGTTTACGTGAGCACATCACATGTCACGCCCTGACCATAGAGAGCTGTTTATTCTCTGTTGGTTGGGGCGTAATAGAGACTAGGGTGGGTCATCTAGGTGTTTAATGGTTTATGTTGGCCTGGTATGGTTTCCAATCAGAGACAGCTGTTTTTCGTTGTCTCTGATTGGGGATCATATTTAGGCAGCCATTTCCCCTTTGTGTTTCGTGGGATCTTGTCTACAGATAGTTGCCTGTGTGCACACCAGTAGCGGCACGGTTTGTTTGGTGAGTTTCTATTAATTAAAAGATGTGGAACTCTACGCAGGCTGCGCCTTGGTTCAATCATTACGACGAGCGTGACATCACAAGCCAAGGTGAGTCCAATGTCTTGTATGCTGCTGCATAAATGATGTAATATGCAAGGGAGATATGTATACTGTAGCTAATTAAGTAATACTAAGTGTATGTTGTGTAGTAAGCTGTTAGTAGCCCATGTGCCTCACAAATAATTTGGTCAATTTTCACTTCTTAATTTCACCTAACGTTGCTGTTCTAACTCGGTGGTACTGCACAAGTAGCCTATAATCTGTTTTTGAGAAATGTCATCTAATATTGTTAGAGGTTTCATTGTCTGCTTATATGCCCCCTTAATCCTACGGTTCTGACTACTGTAAGAGCAGCCCATGTTCTGCATTCTGTTGCTGTACATTTCAMAAGGGCTGAACACATAGTTATATTGACTATGTCCGTCTTAGCTCGCTCATTAATGTCTTAATCGAAGTTACTGAATGCCTCATCGTTATCCGCTCATCGTTCCCTTATGCCATAGTTTGTACATCTCAATTGTCAGTAGAAACCACATTTGTTTAAGCAAGTCAGCCATAGCAGCTATATTTTGATATGGTGCATATCCTACAGCTCTACTGGTTTCTTGGCWAAATGTTCTCATGATGGAATTGAGTTGCTCTTTCCAGATTGGGGTGAACAAATCTGTAAGCCTCTGCCATAGTAAGGCCTCTGTTTACCACATGGTCAACGACGATGGCCCGGACTTCACTAGACAAAAGTTCCCTGCCATCTCTCTGATGCCCACCTCTTTGAYCTCTTTGATGGGGCMCATGCCCACCTCTCTGATTTATTCCTCTCCCTTGCTGTCTATCCTGCTCCATGTTGAAAGAAATTTCAAGTGTTGACACGCACCCTTTTATATGGTGACCACTTGTGGTTAACCCTATGTGAAATCAATTRGCAATAATGACTTGTCATTATTATGTATGGTTATCATGTATCATACATGTAATTTAGATGTTTCTACTTTACATGCGTACATTTTATATCTGTAGTTCTCAAAATCCATACATCATTAACAAAAGCTTAAAATGTAATCTTTACCA
Organism: Salvelinus sp. IW2-2015; assembly: GCF_002910315.2. Classification (NCBI taxonomy): domain Eukaryota; kingdom Metazoa; phylum Chordata; class Actinopteri; order Salmoniformes; family Salmonidae; genus Salvelinus; species Salvelinus sp. IW2-2015. The sequence continues at coordinate 11,050,717 of NC_036874.1, read as the reverse complement.
AACGGTTAAGTGATTAACCATTAAGCGCAGTTGGATTAAGTGATGGTCAAATATATGTAAAAATAATACCTGCCTTTTGATGATCTGTTTTGAGTCATGTAGTCAGAGTTGTGAAATTTCATCACATACTTGTGAAAATAGTACCAAAGCAATGGGAAAAAAAACGTATTTGACATGCTCAACCTATACTTTGGCTTGCCTAAGCATGTTTTAGGAATGTAATGACTGTTGATTTGCAGGTGGGTGTGTTGAGTGTGATCGTCTAGACCTGCCACTATATTTCTTCGTAGTGTTTGTAAGCAGAATTTGAACTGTCATATATGGAGCAAGGCAAAATCGAATCCAATGTGCTCACAAACTCTGACTTTTCCTTTTGTGTTTGAAGGACGTCTCTGTCTTGAACATTTGCCACAGCCAGCGGTCCTCTGTCACAAACTAATCCAAAATGACCAGCAAGTGGCAAACTCTGCTATCAGATGAGAATTTAGACCACACAACCTTGATATTCATTGCAGTCGGAAATAGTCAAATACAATCAATAAGGATAAATTATACAGTTATTCCAGAGGTCACAGAAAAACATACAATAGGCTTACACCAAACATCTAAAGGCATAGTCAAACAATATTTTATCTGCAAATTATGAGATTATCCCAAGGACTCCATAGGTGCAGAATGCCTGGGTGTCTACTAACTGGGATGTGTTTATCATGTAGAATAGAGTTGACACAATTATGTTGTTCATTCCGTCTGCAATGCTTAGGCCCCTGAAGGTGAGTCTCCAGGTAATGCATGCACACACGGCAAAGCAGTAGGATAGCTAGGACGTTTGGAGGTGATTTGCTCCTGTTGTAACGTAATCTCGCCACTCTCCCTCTTGTCTGAATGCTGCTTTGTTCTTGGAGAGGAAGAGTAGGTGGAACCAGATTACCTTACAGTTTATACCCTTATGGGATATGAAGACCTCAATCAACGGAGTACTCTATTTAAAAGGTCACCATCTTCTACTAGCGCCTTTGAGCAACAATAGCTTGAGCTTCCAAAGGTATTTGCACTCTTCATTTTACATATTTCTTCTACAATTGCTAATTTGTCCTACACTTGTGTCTCAGATGTGTAACACCAAGTTCTCTCAGGCAGGTCAACAGAAACTGAGGCAGAAGCTGAAATTACTTATCTACAGCCAGAGAAGTGAGGTCCACAGCATTCGTGTGTTCGTGTCGAATTGGCTGTGGTGTCTGTTACTTTCTGAAATTTGTGTTTTTGTGTGTGCCTCATTGGGCGAGTGTACTGACCATGGCTCTCCTCCCTTATCAGTTGACAGAGCAGCAGTTCCCTTCCACAGCAGAGGTCAGCAATGCTGCACTTAAACGGCACAGAGCTGCAGACTCTCCTGCTATCCTTCCTACAGCCATGTCTGAATGGCACAGGTTTACCGGTCCCAGTACTCCCTCAGAACTACACTACCCAGCAGGCCATTCTCCCAGTGGGCAGAGCTATGCCTAAGGCTCAAGTTCAGGGATTTGTGTACGTTCTACTGATGGTAGGTATGTTTAGTTTCTTCACGTTTGGTATCATGCTGAGCTACATCAGCTCCAAGAAGCTAGAGAGCTCCCAYGATCCGTATCACCAGTACATTGCCCACGACTGGACCAAAGGACTCACMCTYCCACGGGCCGTCACACAGGCACTGCACGGGGCAGACACACGTATTGGAGACAACTGGAAAATCCCCATGGTCATCTGCAACCCTGCTGCATTGGAGCAGCTTCCAGGATAGATTGGGATGGATAGTGAGGAGATAAGTGTTGTTCTCAATCCTAATATAACATATTATAGTCACGATGACAAGTGAGATTGAGTTAGAGTACCTCTTTTATTGCAATGCATTCATAGGCAGAATCTACCGCACACCCATAATCGACTATTGAAGTTGCGGGAGGCAAAATGCAAAACTGGAAGAAGTCACCGAACACTTCCACTCATAGTAKCTTAGCATTCGGTCAATCGACTCTGAGGTTGACTGACCTGAAAGCTTACCTCCTACTTCAATATTTTTTCATCTGACTGGAAGTGTGCAAAAAAATCTTCAGAGGTTTCTGTTTCCCCGTATTTGAGTTCAGAGCAGTTTCAGTAAACTGCTCATTCATAACGAACATCGAGTATTCTATGCTTTCATTCCTTCATTCAGTAAAGAAACAAATCAATGTCATTAGAATCACTTAGCTTATAAACAGACAAAGTATTTCATTAAATGGATTATTGTAGTCTAATACCATTACCATTGTGTCCAGACACTGACACGGTGTAGCATTATTGTAAAGCACAGTTGAGTTACAGTAAGGTCAAGTAACCGTGTTGTAGTAGTGGCTTGTTCTAGTTTTCTGTGTGTTATAACACGCTACTGTAATCAACCCAATGTAGCAAAAACACTGCAAATGACAGACAAATGATTCAACACCTCTGCCTCATCCTCTTCGATGTGTGTTGACACCTGTGTACATGGACTTTAGATAAAAGTTTGATTTGAAATATCCTTTTATCTCATTTTGCATTCATGGTCCATTGTCAATTTGAGTAAAYTCTGCATCCATGCCAGCAGGCCACCTTGCTAAGAGTGATGTTTTAATCTTATCTTCTCCCACTCCCTTTCTCTTCTCTGCTCCTCCCACTCCCTCACTCTTTCTCTCTTCCTCTCCTGTCTGCCTTGAATGGCTGCTTTCTCTGCGCGGTCGATCTCGTGCTCCAAACTGAAGTGGACCATTTGCATGGGCGCAATCAGGTTGAAGTTATCCAACGTCTAATTGAGTTTCTTAAGGTCCTCCGCCACCGCCCCACACAGTTGCTACAACTGGGCATGCTCCCTGGGACCCATGGGGTCGGTGAGCCGCGCCCGGCCCTGCAGCAGTCTCTCTCGGATCTGCGCGATGTCCTCTCTGATGTCGCGCTGCATGACAATCCAGGGTGGCTGGATTGTTGTCGATGAGGTTGTGGGTCATGGGGTCGTCGTACTGGTTGTGCTCAAACTTGTTGCGGAAGTCTCCCCGGGACATGGATTCCTGAATGAGGTCTTCCACCAGCCTCCTGCGTGACCTTGATCTGCCGGCTGAGCTGGCGGACGTCCCTCTCCACCAGCGCCCCCTCGGCTGCAGCCACTCTCATGCTCCTTCTGGAGTAGTCGAGGACCTGCTCCACTGCCCAATCCACTCGGAACTGCCGGTATTGGCGCTCGCGCTGGCTAGGCGTCCCCGAGGCCACGCCCTCGTAGCTCAGGTAGTGGCAGTGCTGAGGAGCCACGTCTTTCACCTTCCATCGGACCCCCACAGCTCTGAAGCCGGGACTGGTGCGCCAGCACGGCGCCGTATGCCTCTACCCGCGCAAACAGTGCCTCGTCTCCCGTAGCAGCGCCCGAGTCTGGATGGTACAGCTTGGCCATGCGCAGGTAGGCTTCCTTCACCTGCGCAGGGCTACTCTCTCCCTCATCTGGAAGCTCAAGCTGTAGCAGCTGGTAGCTCTCCTGAATGCTGCAGCTCACACAGGGACCAGAACTCAGCATGCGGAGAAGGAACCGGTAGGCCAGAGGGAGCAGTGCACAGCCATGACAGATATCCCCACGGTAAATCAACAGCTGTATGGCGTAACTCATCTCTGCTGGTGACACAGAGGCACACACCTGCCCAACAGTGACAAACACGATGTTGCTTGTTGTACTTGTTCCCACACTTAATTATTAGCATAGGGATGTAAATCATGCATTTGAAAAGGTCACAGGATGCTTTTGATTCTTTGTTTACATTTTGTTGGTAGCGGTCTAGCCTGAAATCCATAACCACTTAACCATGTCCATTTCCTAGTTCAGACTACCTCAACCAGTTAGTAAGTCGAAAATGCAGCTTCCTATTTCCGACTAGCACATGAACGCGGCATTATGCCATCTACGTCTACAGACAGCCATATATGGATGTTAGCCTGTAATCACTAGCTAGCAACCAAAAGAAACTAAACAGAAGATGGGTACAAACAAAGTAGAAAGAACGAAACGGAGGGACCTACCTGAATGTGGGACCTACCTGAAAGTGTCTAATGGAAACTAATGAGACTAAAAAATACACTCCTGGGTACCAGTCTGTTTGTGCCATCATCATGCCAGTCCTTGCCGCTCCTTATGCAAACAATGACAGAACAAACAGATCTAGGACCAGGCTGTCAATGGCTCTTACGTTAAGCAGACGTTTACTCTCAAATGGCCGTATAATTGTTCACTAATTTGTATAGGCTGCATAACACTATGTTACTACATGTATTCGTATGTTTTCTATTGAGTTTAAAAAAGCTAGATCAGAATTCACCACACAGGTTTTGCTAATGAAAAGAAAAAATCAGCGGCCAATATAAGATGTGTTAATTTATTGCAAACTTTGGAGACAATTCATTTTTCCAATTTAAGAATGTACTGTAAAAGTGGGCATTATTATCATCACATTCGTCGCTTGCTTTAAAAAAAATTGCATGGCCCCTATCTCCATTATTCCCCCTTCAGGTCGCTGATTAGGAATGGCTCCAGCTCCATCAGGATATCTAAGAATATATCTTTGCCTTTGGGCCCACATGCTTTCAGAGGACCATCGTAGAGCTCCCTCATCCTGTTCTGGGTGGTTCTGTTAGCCTTCACGTCACTGTAGGTGTTTGGGGTGATGATTTTCGAGTCCAGGAGTCTATCCAATATGGGATCCAGCTGGCTCACTCTGTTGATCAGGGCTGTCCGGTGATGGTCCACAAAGTGTTTATCTGAGGTAGAGATAGGACATGGCTTGGGACATTTGGCAGTGATGGAATGCAAAGCATAGATTATGTATTTGATAGGGTCCTATATCTCTACACCCTACCTTTAATGTTGAGTGTATGTGTGTAGGGTGTGAAAATTCGAGGATAGGCGTGAGGCACTTTTTCTAATTCATACAGGATTAAATAGGCTATGGGAAGTGAAAAAATGCTGTTGAAGATTCTAGAGGGCAGCAGTTGCACCTACAGAATGTTGGAGAAGAAATTAAAAGGAAGGACTTTTGTGATTGTTCATGAAGATAAATACTTTGGGTATTGAATGTTTCCCCATAAACCATCACTAATTACAGTAAAACATACACTACTTTTCAAAAGTTTGGGGTCACTTAGAAATGTCCTTGTTTATGAAAGAAAAGAAATTGATCAGAAATACAGTGTAGACGTTATTAATATTGTAATTGATTATTGTAGCTTGAAACTGCTGATTTTTAATGGAATATCTACATAGGAGTACAGAGGCCCATTATCAGCAACCATCACTCCTGTTCCAATGGCACGTTCCTATGTCAGCTAATCCAAGTTTGTCATTTTAAAAGGCTTATTGATCATCAGAACCATTTTGCAATTATGTTAGCACAGCTGAAAACTGTTCTGATTAAAGAAGCAATAAACCTGGCCTTTAGACAAGTTGATTATCTGGAGCATCAGCATTTGTGGGTTCAATTATAGACTCAAAATGGCCAGAAACAAAACTTTCTTCTGAAACTCGTCAGTCTATTCTTGTTCTGAGAAATGAAGGCTATTCCGGGCAAGAAACTGAAGATCTCATACAACGCTGTGTACTACTCCCTTCACAGAACAGCACAAACTGGCTCTAACCAGAATAGAAAGAGGAGTGTGAGGCCCGGTGCACGACTGAGCAAGAGGACAAGTACATTAGAGTGTCTAGTTTGAGAAACAGACGCCTCACAAGTTCTCAACTGGCAGCTTCATTAAATAGTGCCCGCAAAACACCAGTCTCAATGTCAACAGTGAAGAGGGGACTCCGGGATGCTGGCCTTCTAGGCAGAGTTCCTCTGTCCAGTGTCTGTTCTTTTGCCCATCTTAATCTTTTATTTTTATTGGCCAGTCTGAGATATGGCTTTTTATTCGCAACTCTGCCTACAAGGCCAGCATCCCGGAGTCCCCTCTTCACTGTTGACGTTGAGACTGGTGTTTTGCGGGCACTATTTAATGAAGCTGCCAGTTGAGGACTTACCACTTGAGGTCTGTTTCTCAAACTAGAGAAACAGACCTCAACAGACACTCTAATGTACTTGTCCTCTTGCTCAGTTGTGCACTGGGGCATCCCACTCCTCTTTCTATTCTGATTAGAGACCATTTGTGCTGTTCTGTGACGGGAGTTGTACCAAGGGAGTAGCCTTTTCAAATGATAAACTTGGATTAGCTAACACAGCTTGTCATTGAAACACAGGAGGGATGGTTGCTGATAATGGGCCTCTGTACTCCTATGTAGATATTCCACTAAAAATCTGCGGTTTCCAGCTACAATAGACATTGTTAATGTTGTAAATGACTATCTACACTGTATTTCTGATCAATATGATGTTATTTTAATGGACAAAAATAGATTTCCTTTCAAAAACAAGGACATTTCTGAGTGACCCCAAACTGTTGAACGGTAGTGTACATTTTAATAACGTCATCCTATTTGAGACATTAGGCTATGTAACACCTGGTTTAGTGCTTACCTTTGTTCATCTTCTTTGGTCCAGTTGCACTTGCCATTCTATCACCCGATGTTACGCAAGATCCTTGAGCTGTAAAATAGGCTTCATGAGACGCCACCAATCGGACACAAATATGAATAGTAGGCCTAAAGATAAATCAGCAAGCCATCTAAATGTGTGTTTATTGTAGAATGTATTAGGCCTATTTTGATTTGCAAATGGATATATATATACTACTGTATGCTATCATTCTGGTCAGAAGAGCAAAATAGAATGCTCGCATAAGTGAAAGTAAAACTGTCAACTTCCTTATAGTTTTCCTTCCCTACGTTATGAACATTTCAATGTAATTTATTTAGGCCCTAGATCTAATACAGTTTTGTTCTAGGATACTTTTGGGTTAACTGAAGTGTTTTTTTAAGCCTTTCAAAGATATGTATTTTTAAATGTCCAATGGACATGGCTCCTACTTTATTCGACTTACATTTCTTGAATTCCGTCAGTTCCTTTGAGACATCCTCGCAGTTAATTGCCGCCAAGACCTCTATAGCCACATTCAAAGCGCCGTCTTCAGTGAAAGTACGGGTCAGAATGTCTACCAAATCCACTGGGTCCGCTTTCTCAACAATGCCCCTGCGAACTTTTGGCTCCTGCTTACGGTCACAGAGTTTACGTCTGAACTTCTTCAATTCAGCCTCTCCCAAGTCATCAAGGACTCCAAGTAATATATCGCCAACGGTTTTCGACATATTTTACACAAGGTTTTGTAACATTAAGCTACGTGCCTTCTATTCTGTTGTCTAATAAGCTACTGACTGTCTTTTCAAGATACTGTACAATTCGCACCGTTACACGTCATAGGCCGAGGGGAGGTCCATCAGCACACTCCAGCAGAAACAAAATAGCCTACTCCATTACATTTTTACAAATATGTCATTTAGAATTTATATTAACGAATCTATTATATTATTTGTATATATTTTTGCCTGCTCATTTTAGTTTTATACCTTTCGAAATAATACAGAAAATGTAAATAGTATTTTCAAGTTATGTACAGTTTATTTACAAACATTGTTCCCTAAATCATGTAAATCACACATTTTATATTCAACAGAACAAGCATTGTCCCTCTTAGCTTTATTTTGTCATCAATAAAAGAGGTAGATATGTAAGAGTATAAAAATAGACAGATCCTCACAGTCAAAGTTAATGTCAAACATTGTTCAACAGCATGGGTGCTAATCAGGGGTGTCATGCACCCATTATTTTAGAGGGGGCAAGAAGTACTTGGGGTTGTTCATCACTAACCATGTCATTACCATAAAGAACATCAGTATTGGAGACAGCTGGGCTTACAGTTTCATTGAGCTCTTATTCTGCTGATGTTATTAGGAGGTAAGTCATACACTAAAACCAAATCAAATTGAAGGCTACTACTTACTTTTTTTAATTCAGATTTTTCAGCGGGTGCTGCAGCAACCTCAACACGCCTACTTCACACAGCTATGGCTACTACTGTATCACTTGGTAATAAGTGTTACACCAAACATTGTCTAATGTTGCAGAAAGAAATCCCATGAATAGAGCCGATGTTATTCCTTTCTACATGTCAAAGAGGCATGCTTGTTCTACATAGCATATTTCTAGTGATGTAGCCATAACACTATCAAGAGACAATAGCACCAATGAGAACCAGTGCTGCTGGTACACTCCTTCTACTGCGACGCCCATGCTTCGCTGGACACTGGTGATGATACTGGTGCCCCCTGGCCTTGCCAGGAGGACTCTGTCCCCGTGGGTAAAATGTTCAGGCTGGCCAGGACCTCCTGTGCCGTCTTTCCCAGCATCCCCTGCACGTCCAAGACGAAGCGGTAGACGTAGCGCTTGCCCGTCGTTTTGTGGATGATGTTCTTGTGGTAGTAGTAGCGCAGGCCACGGCTCAGCTTCTCGTAGTTCATCTTGGGCTTGTTCTTACACTGGCCCCAGCGCTTGGCCACCTGGATGAAACACAAAGGGGGTGATTGTTAAAAAATAACCACAAACGCCTGATAGCATATTCCCACTGCTCAATCCTGGGCTGGTTTCCAGGTTTTCCTCCTAGTACGAGTGGTTAAAATCGCTCACAATCAGCAGAGAAACTCACCTCTGCTGGGTCGGACATCTTGAACTCCCAACCGTCTCCTGTCCAGCAGATGAAGGTACAGCAGGCGGAGTCTAGAAGCAGCTCCAGTAAGAACTGCCACAATTGGATGGGCCCTGATCCTGAATAGAGAGAAAATACAATTCTGAATTTTTTTCATATGCATTATCTTTAGCCCTAGACTGCAAACAAAAGTTATTTTTGCCTGCTACTCTTAAGATATACTATGAATTTGTTTCAATTTAAAAGAAGACACTGTAATGACAAAAGCACATTCTAGAGCAAACACACAATCAGGCTCCAATATACACACAATACCCACGCTCTCTCACACACACACACACACTTGTATAACAGTAGTAATGATAAGTCATGACAAGAGACTAGTCTCACCTGGATAAGCTGACATTCCCATCACTTGTCCTCCTTCCCTCTCGGGTCTTTGGGAGTGTATACTTTTGCGTTTGGCCACACGGGGGCAGTATTGCTCTGAGGGCTGCTGTGGTCCAGGGGTTGAGGAACAAGATGGAGGGTGGTGAGGGGGCAGCAGGGATGCGCTGTAGCTGGGAGAGGGGTAGTCTGGCCAGAAGGAGGGTGACGTCTTCTGTGCTTCTGAGTCGTACAGTTGTTCACCTGAGTGACGGGTGTAGCTTTGTTCAGCTTCACCTATGGAAGAGGAGGAGTTAGACATTGCATATATTATCCATGTAATCATAGCCTATGGATTTCTGTGTGGTTATTTTTTACAAGTTAAATAAACGAAGAAGAGCTGGTAATAACAGACAGCTTGAAAAATTATTTGAATTAGACATTACACAGCCTACAAAAAAAACAACTGCCAATATGTTTCTAAACACAAATAGGCCTAATGGTCTTGCATTGGTTAATTTCATTTTTTGTGCATTATGTCTCATGTGTGTGGTCTTTCTTACTGAGGTGGTCCAGGCTGACAGTGCTGGGGGACCCGCTGTGGCTCGTTCCTTTTCCAGGGAGGAAGGAGTTGCTGGTGCTGGCATCCTCCAAGCCCGGGCTGAACTGTCCATTCTGGGCTGGGGAACACAGGGGCACAAGGCTGTGGTACGTCTGGGTGGAATCCTGGAACCCCGCTTGAGACTGGTCCAAAGTCAGCCCATCTAATAATGGATAGAGAGAAAAGTAATGAACAATCATGATCAATATTCATTCATTTCTAATACTACAACAGGTGTTGATAATAGAATCATTCTCAAAATAATAGAAACAAATGGATTGGAGAACAGGGGACTGACACTCACCACTTGGGTATGATGCCCAACAGTTAAACTCTGGGTATGAATCCAGGTTGAACAGGACAGAGTCACTGGAGGTTACTAGAAAAGAATGAAAGACGTCAACAATAAAAACATGTGAGCAACATTGGAAGTTAGTCAATGGTCACTGACAGGCCTATCCAGTGATTTTCTTTATTTATTTATTTTCCCAGAATGCTTATCAGAGTGGTCAAATAAAGTGGTTGTTAAAGTGTCTCTGTAAGAGTCTTCATAGGTGTACCTTTGTTGTGGTACGGACGTGGATTCTTCTGCGGCTCTACAGAACTCTCTGGATACTGTTGCTGCTCGGGTCCTTTACTGTCTAATAGAAAAGACAGGTCTTCATCACTGTAGTCTGGAGGTCACGGAGATAGAAGAGAAGGATGGTGATGAGTCAAAACGCATAAAGATCTAAACAGAACTCAAAATGGAATAGAAATAGAATTGGTTTAGAATGTAATAAGTTATATTGATATGAAGGGGCTACAAGCTTATCTCTAAAGACTGTCTAACTGCTATTCTTGAAGCAATAATATGTTATGGTCTACTACTATTACTCATTATTCTTATTGACGTTTAATAATAGTAATAATAATACATTAATATCTATTCAACAACTATTCTGCAGCACCCAGAACAAAATCTCAACCATACCCATTTGAGTTGAATGGAGGGAGAAGGGGAAACAGAGGGAAAGAGGAGGAAACGCCAGCGGAGGGAGTGTGACAGAGTAGTGATGAAGGGGGGGGGAGAGGGGCTCTAAATCTGTTGGAGAAGGAAGTCTGGAGGAAAGGATTAGGGAAAGAGAGCGGGAGGGTCTTTAACCCGACCACCCCGTCTCACTCTACCTCCCTCAGTCAGACTGACATTCCTACAAACAGTGCATGGACACGCACCCCTTTTCCTGACGCAGCCCTCGGTTGGGTAGAAGAAGCAGATGTCAAGGTCTCATTTTGAGTTTCTGGCAGGGCTGATGAGATACTAGCTATGCAAAAAACATTTCCGTTGTCCTTCAACTACTACACAGAGCTACAGGAAACATAGCTCAAAATCTTATCATAGAAAAATGTGGATACTCTGAAAGTTATTTTCAGAGTGTACAATGATAACTAATAAAGTTGATGATTAATCATGAGTCTAGTGGCGTTGGTGGCAGTTATTTGGTTTGGGGTGTAGTTCAATCTGAACGGATACATTGATCAGTGTTTATCAATAAGTTATCCAATGAGAACATGACTTACCATATGATGCAAAGTCCAAACCAGCAGGGACTTCCTGTGTCCTGAAGTCTTCCATATAATATCCAGCTTGGTACATCTCCATCTGTGTGGAAAAAGTGGAATACATATGTCATGCCCATTTTATTGTGGAACATCTTTTTCATATAATTTTACATCTTTGGTTGATATGTATAATCGGATTTCTTTAAAATGGTATCTGAATGTAAATATATATTGCATTATTAATACATTTAAGTGTTCGTGCAGGCTGCATACATGAACAAACTTAAAATCGCAGGAGGCAAAATCCTACCTTTTTATTTTAGAGTCTCTGGTGTCTATGTTTCTCTCGTTGGATTTCAGGATGGTATCCCAGCACGTATTTGACGGGAACAGTTGCTTCCACTTGGAGTTCAGAGTTACAGTTGTGTTGTCTCCCTCTGCCCGGCCCAGTCCCGTTATAAAGCAGCGGAGCTTTGAGGGGCGTGCCTGCTCCCCGGTGCAAAGGAATTTGTCCTCTTGCTTCGTGACTCCCCGGTCCCAAAAAACTGCTGTTTAACTGGCCGTGACGTCAGCCACGACTCACGAACACAGATTTGGCAGCCAGACACACACTCATTCACAAAAATGTATCATAAAATGGTCAATTGAGCGCCCAAAATCTAATTAACATTGCATGCCCAATTGGCTATCTTACTCCCATGATAAATTGACAACCCATTCATGATCATATAATGTATGGATAGTTTTAGTGTATTCATAGATATATTTTATAGGAATACAACTTGATCTACAAATTATTTTATTTAAATTAGGCCAATATAAAACTAGCCAATGTACTGAGAAAATGTTTTCCCCCAATTAGGTCAATAGCGATTACACAATAGGCTACACCAAAACGCCTGTATTCCTATCAATTGGCTATTGACTTAGTCATTAAAAAAATCTATGGAAATCATTACCTTTTTCTATGCTTGGCTGCGTCGACTAAGCATAAACCCATGCCAGCCAGGGCGGAGGACAGATAGGGTGTTTTAAAAATCAAAACTTGCAAGTTGGTTATAATGAGGTGGGCGGCCATATCTTTAGAAGCCATTCGACAGAACAATAGCCCGTAAACTACATGCTGAAGCGCTGAAATCACGGTGTGAGTGGCCTGAGCAGATAAGGCCCACACAAGCGCCTTGTATAAACAAACACCGCAATTTTCCCCAGCAGAGACAAAATACATCTGGAAAAGTGAGCTGCCAAGTCGTGTACGGTGTGGGAGACACGACTCGTGATTAGTCCCGACTAATCCCCCCCCTCCAGACAAGGACACATGGGGGTTCGAGTTACACAACCTCGGTGCCGGCCTAATGATGACGAGTCCATCATCAACTCAACTGGTTTACCAACTGAATGACACAATGAAAAACTCCTGAATATTACAACGCTGAACAATGCCATAACCTTAATCAAAATATCTCATAGATCTTAATAAATAAAAATGGTCCTAAACATTGTTCAGTGGACTGAAGGGACAGTTCAACTATATTTCGTTATTTCCTTCCACAAACGAGGAAACTTTTAAATGTATACGACAGAAAATGCATACTAAATCTAGGCATACTAGTAGGCTATTAATGCTGTGCCTTGTAAAGGGCTTGGGATCATCTCAGCTGGGCTATTTATTTGAATTTATTTTTACATAAAAGGCCAAAGAAAGTTTCGATTTTCTGAATATATTATGGTGATAGACAAACTAAAGTAGGTATGGGCTGCTCCATGCATGCGTTAAAGCCAGATTGAGACATAAGCAATGTGTGATAGCTTTCATGATAAACCCATGGAAATTGATAATTAAAGACAAATCTTTTCTAATGAAATACAGAAACTCACATTTTCTATTGTCTAACTTTGAAAACTTAAGTAATAAAACAATGTTTTATGAATTTGTTTAAAGTCACCTTTTACATTCAACCTCAAGGAAGTGCATTGGGCCTATCATATTATAGCCATATCTATAGTCTCCATCTATATATAGACCGACTTGCAGACTAAAAAAGTAAAGGCCTTAAAATATGCCCTTTCCTACATCGACGATAGATGGTTATTTGTCAGAACATTTAGTGATCTGTTTGCTAAGGGGAACATGGTCTTACTTTGTAACCTACTTTGGAAGGAGGTTCTTTTTATCACAGTGTGCAAGTTTGCGGTCAGATTTTTTGACATCAGTTGCAATTTCCGGAGTCATATTTAGAAAAACTACAGGAAGGCTATACAATGTTCATTACCACTATGGTTATTATGGTGAGGCTATTCAAGTTTAGAAAGTTGCAAGCAACAGGCTTTTGAATGCCAAATGAATGTATTTATCTCAACAATGCCCAAGAACAAATTAGAAATAGGCCTACATTCATTTGTAAATTACATGTTGCTTGGAACACACATGATGTAATGTGTTTGTGCACCTCAAAATGCATGATGGCAATAAATATTTCTCAAAACATTGCTGAATGATAACAACACTCGGAGCAAAGCCTATAGAAGCTCAACCCTATCTGCACCTTWATTGCTCTATGTCCAATCATCAGCCTGATCAACTTTTASGCACAGTCAGATTAGGAAGATTGTCATCGTTGGTTTGTAGGCTAATCAGCAGGTTTGTGTGTGCAATGTTCTAAGAAATTAAAAAGGACTTCGTTTCACCAGTAGGGACCCAGCCCTAATGCGTTGTTAGAGTGACTTCACTTCCCAATTTAGAGTGAGAGAGAGAAAAAAAGCTGCCATCCGGTTATGGACTAAGCAAGAATTGTTGCTGCAATGGTTTGCGCCAAAGGGTAAATGCGCTTGTGTATGGGTTGATGCGATTCAGTCAGGCTATCCAGACTAGTTATAACGTGTTTAAATGACTAAATGAGAATCAACGACTGAGTGACTGCTACAATGGACTGTACGATAAAGGTAGGCGATTGAACTGGTTTTAATGTCGCTTGTGAAAACGATACGCAGCCACCCACTGAGTCGGTTAGCACGTCTGTTTGCTGAGTGAGAGAGGCAAAGCGGTGATGCGAGGTCCCCACTCTTTCCTTCTTGTACAAAATTTCCTCTTCCTTCCCGTTCGTGGTTGTATGTCGGCTCTTTAATAACACAAGTAACCACTACATCTTTACACACCGATAAAAACGAAATGGTGTCCAGCACTACACGCGTAAAAAGGGGAGCGCAAAACTCGCGATTTTAATTGTTTCATTTAATCAAGTTTTATGCACACGTTCCTGGTTTAAAAGCACATATGCTAGTTTAAAGAAAGTTAAAGGTGATTTAAAGAAGTGATGCACCTGTCCCAATTTATGATAAAGACGACACATTTGAGGCACATTACACAGCATATAAGCAATCTTGATCAGTACAAGTTTATTGGAGCGCTCTCGTGGCAGGTGTCTTGGCGCCATTGAACGCATTTGGAGTATAAGGCCACTTTCCATAGAGTTGGAGGATCGAAATCCATGAGATGACTGGTATTTCATATTTTACATTTCTTTCAACATTAATCATCATTACCACAACATATGAATAACTGTTAGGATTATTTTATCCAATTAACAAAAGGACTTCAGTAAATTATTATTCTTTAATCGAATTATTAAAATGGAGTAATGTAAAGACGACCTAAAGCTTACCGAAATTGATGAGAATAACTAAGCTATTAGATGTAGCCTAACTGTTATTGAAATAGATAAAATATTGACTTATCGAATTGTTCTGAAACGCATTTTTCTCATGAAGGTGGGGCACAAACGCTGACCAAGACAACAGAACAGCATCAATTACAAATATAACGTATTGAGGTTTCCTTGTTATAGCAATGCTGATTATTATTTTCACATAATAGGGTGAATTTAACCAAACGGTTAACGAATAGTTCGACAAAAATATGTAGACCAGATTAAATAGCGTGTCCTATAAAACAACAAGGACCTTCAATTTTGAGAAAAAAATGCACTAAAACAACGAATGGATTTTCCGCCAAGGTTATACATCTCACGATCAATTCAGTCTATTTGCAGAACGAAACATATCAATTTAGAGGCTAATAACGAAACGAAATAAACGATTTAACAGGTTTTGAAATTGGTTCCTCAACCATGTTGATAATATTTTGAAGTAGCTAAGGCATTGGAATAAACCACTTACATTAAAATGTTATTAAACTTGATTAAATTGATAAAAATGTATATGTTTTGAACCAACAACTTTAGCCTACTTTCACGCATTGCAGGTGTCCATCCTGTTTTCTCTTCCACTGAAGTCAAATCACTTCCAGAAACGTATAACGAAATGATCATTACTTTTCTTCATACCCTACAGCTATTACAACATATAGGCCTAACGTACTTAGGCTTTTATTTGGATAACCTGAGCGGGGGAAAAAATAGGCTACTTCTGGTTACTGAAAATGTATGTTATTACAGTGACATAGAGAGCGTAATTTAGAAGCGCGCGCACACACTTTGAAAACTTAAATATGAAGGCCCATCTACTGAAACATGGATATTTACTAAAACATCCAGATAAAGTCAGTTGTTTTTGTCAAAGTTATTTAAAGAATATAGTGGCCTAAACTGCAAACAGGAGCGCTTGTCAGGTGTCGTTATCTGAACTCTGCAGGCTTCCTGTCTCAAACCTCAGACTTTCCGCACACATTTCCGCTCCCTCCACACGAAAAAAGGCAACAGAGCCTTTGCAAAACAGAATCAAGTCACTGGATGTGTCGAGGTACTGCATTGTTTTAGATGTGAATAAATTAACTCTGAATATAGCCAAGACGACCGTGCTCATACGCCATGTGTATCCTTTATTATTGGCAGCTACAGTACATGTTTTATGTTTCTACTGTCTAAAAGCAATATAAAAAAAAAGAAGCAATGATGTCGCCATATCAAAAGTTGTGAAAACCACATGTTTTTGCATGTTGAAGGAGCAGCTGCTGCAGACCTTTGCAAAATCAGCTCGATTCAACCTCTACTTCTGCTTTCTTGGCCTCTACACCATATTGAGGACAGAGTTGGTCACATGTTACATGGATCACCGTAGTGAATTAGTGATCAACTGCATACAATAAGCAAAACAAACAGTTTCTTGATATATGGCTCTGGATTCAATAGGCAGTTATTTATTCATTTAAATTGTGATAAACAATAGCATCATTTTTTTAAATGTACACTTTTTATCCATTGACTTTTTAAAATCATAGACGAATGAATATTTAGCAGAGTCAATCTTTTCTTGTTTGGCAATGAACATTCACCTTGGTAGACAAACTCTTTGCAATTCGAGGCCTCTGTGGAAAGGCACCATAAGCACAGATCAAAGCTAAAATACATTCACAACATAAATCAACTTCAGCAATGATATGGAACAAAAGTTAATCTAATCATAGTTAGGTAAGTAGACTGCAATGCATTTGGTTTAGACTAGTAATCAGTCTCCCTTGTGAATCAAAGATATACAGTTGAAGTCGAAAGTTTACATACACCTTAGCCAAATACATTTAAAATCAGTTTTTCACAATTCCTGACATTTAATCCTAGTAAAAATTCCCTGTCTTAGGTCAGTTAGGACCACCACTTTATTTTAAGAATGTGAAATTTCAGAATAATAGAGATAATGATTTATTTCAGCTTTTATTTCTTTCATCACATTCCCAGTGGGTCAGAAGTTTACATACACTCAATTAGTATTTGGAAGCATTGCCTTTAAATTGTTTAACGTGGGTCAAACATTTMGGGTAGCCTTCCACAAGCTTCCCACAATAAGTTGGGTGAATTTTGTCCCATTCCTTCTGACAGCGCTGGTGTTACTGAGTCAGGTTTGTAAGGCCTCCATGCTCACACACGCTTTTCCAGTTCTGCCCACAAATTTTCTATAGGACTGAGGTCAGGGCTTTGTGTTGGCCACTCCAATCCCTTGACTTTGTAGTCCTTAAACTATTTTGCCACAACTTTGGAAGTATGCTTGGGGTCATTGTCTATTTGGAAGACCCATTTTCGACCAAGCTTCAACTTCCTGACTGATGTCTTGAGATGTTGCTTCAATATATCCACATAATTTTCCTACCTCATGATGCCATATATTTTGTGAAGTGCACCAGTCCCTCCTGCAGCAAAGCACCCCCACAACATGATGCTGCCACCCCCGTGCTTCATGTTTGGGATGGTGTTCTTCGGCTTGCAAGCTTCCCCCTTTTTTCCTCCAAACATAACGATGGTCATTATGGCCAAACAGTTCTATTTTTGTTTCATCAGACCAGAGGACATTTCTCCAAAAAGTACGATCTTTGTCCCCATGTGCAGTTGCAAACCGTAGTCTGGCTTTTTAAAGACGGTTTTGGAGCAGTGACTTCTTCCTTGCTGAGCAGCCTTTCAGGTTATGTCGATATAGGACTCGTTTTACTGTGGATATAGATACTTTTGTACATGTTTCCTCCAGCATCTTCACAAGGTCCTTTGCTGTTGTTCTGCGATTGATTTGCACTTTTCGCACCAAAGTACGTTCATCTCTAGGAGACAGAACGCGTCTCCTTCCAGAGCGGTATGACGGCTGCGTGGTCCAATGGTGTTTATACTTGTGTGCTATTGTTTGTACAGATGAATGTGGTACCTTCAGGCATTTGAAAATTGCTCCCGAGGATGAACCAGACTTGTGGCGGTCTACCATTTTTTTTCTGAGGTCTTGGCTGATTTATTTAGATTTTCCCATGATATCAAGCAAAGAGGCACTGAGTTTGAAGGTAGGCCTTGAAATACCCTGACAGGTACATCTCCAATTGACGCAAATTATGTTAATTAGCCTATCAGAAGTTTCTAAAGCCATGACATMATTTTTCTGTAATTTTCCAAGCTGTTTAAAGGCACAGTCAACTTAGTGCATGTAAACTTCTGACCCACTAGAATTGTGATACAGTGAAATAATCTATCTGTAAACAATTGTTGGAAAAATTACTTGTGTCCTAACYAACTTGCCAAAACTATAGTTTGTTAACAATACATTTGTGGAGTGGTTGAAAAACTAGTTTTGTAAACTTCCGACTTCAACTGTATCTAGGAACTGTAAAAGAGATTAGGTGGGAAGCAGGTGTGGACAAGTAAATGTTTGTTAGCTTTTGCACTGTGTTTTAGTTCCAGTAGAGGTTATTAAGCTAGAGCTCTGTTGTGAATGCGAGGATGTTTCACAACAGTTGGTAGTACATGGTTGTGGTACAAGGATGTGTCACTATTGGTGAACTGTGTGAGCACCACCCTTTGCGGCTAATTCATAAGATGATTATCTGATGTGCTGCTAACCATCAACCATTAAGCAGCTGAACCTGAGACAACAGACTTCTAACTTACAGTCCTACATGTTCTTCCTGTGTATGGTTTAGTTGGCTTTTCTATTTTGTTGAACCTTTTTCTAGTATTAGCCTTAGGTGGGCCTAGTACATTCAGCACAAACCTTTCAATAGATAAAAATGGCCTAAGTGTGATAACGCACAAATATGCTGAAAATAAAGATTTGAATTTTGACAGCAGAACTGACAGGAAATTGATCATGTGCGTTTGTACTGTGTATGCTTGAACTTTGACAGCAGAACTGACAGGACTTTAAAATGTGTGTTTGTACTGTGTATGCTATGGGTGTGTGCAGACAAAAAAAATTCAAAACTATTTTGTGTTCCTCAGCAACAGGGCCTAGCTTCTACGAAACTCATTGAACAGGAAGTCAGTTGTGGCATTGGCGGTCAGGCCACATTCGGTATATTTGTGTCAGTTTGCAAGCTATAGAGGGAGAGGGAGGGGGGGGCGAGAGAGAAAGAGCAGGTGTATGAGCTTATGGCTGTGAATGCACAAACACGCCATTGAAACAATGAATGAACTTAATGAAAGATAAGAAGTTCAACAATTGATCAATTCACTCCAATGCATAACATTACAATATGAGAATGGTGCTCATGACCCTTTCCATGAATCGTTGCTGCTCAGCCTCAACCTCTTCTCAGCCCTTAGTTTCACTTCTGCTGTCAGGGCCTCTGCACAACATGAGAGGAGGAGGGAGACAGACAGGGAGAAGAAAGAGAGAAGCGAGAGGAAAGAGACAGAAAGAGAGGAGAGAGAGTGGGTAACGGTCAGGGAGGAAAGTGTGGTTGACCTGTGATGTGTTGTTCTTCTACCACTGAAAACAAACTTATCACGTGTGCTAACATTTCAGTATCAGTACTGAAATAATATTATGTCTGTTTGATATATTAATGTCATTTATTTCAGCTACAATGTTGCTATAGCTAACAGTCCTGTCACTGTTAGTCTGAAGAAGGAAATGCCACTAAATGTGTACCATGCATRAAACACTTTACAATGCTCAGGTAACACAATAGAAGAGCGGGACTTTGAACTTCAATCAAGGCTGTGTATTCTTGCTGTCCGACGTACCCAATCCTCCCCTACCTTCATCAACCCTAGGTTGTTTTCCAGCTTTAAATGAGCCACATCTTTACACTGTGGCCCCCCCTCTGTTTCCTTTCCCTTGGCCTGTGCCAAAAGGTTTCTCTGCACATGGGGGCCAGATTTCCTGTGGGCCACCGAAAAAGCCCGGCACTGACGTACGAGCCRCAAAGACAATAGTGAAGTCCTCTAAACACACACGCACTTAGACCTACACATATATACTTACCCACACAAAGACTCAAAAACAAGGCCTATCCTTACCCACTGTATAGACACAATACGCCCTCGCAGACACACACACACAAACACACACACACACACAGAGACACACAGAGAGACACACACAGACACACACACTCACACAGAAGAGTGCCATCTTGAGGAATGGTTTGGAGTTTGGGGGCCTTTGTCAGCGTTAAACAGGAAGCAGCACAAAGAAAGCGTCTCAAATCTTGATCTGACTCCACCAAGCTCCCCCCCATCACCCCAATCCCAACGTATTAAAACTGTGACAAAGATCACGGAAGCTCTCATTTCTCCAAACGTCGATGCCAGTGTACAGCAAGTAATTGCAATCAAACATTATGGTACAGCTAAATTGATCAAATAAAGACAGTGATTTATAAGCTTCATGCCCCAATCTCCTATTTTCCATGTAATGTTCCTCAAGTCACCAATCACAAATTCTAAAGACATCTGGACTATGACAAAGTTAGAAACAGGAATTAATAAATCCTTCATCAATAGAACAAGACTCATTAGGGTGTGGAATCTCATCATGCGTGTTCCATTCAACGTAGTGTGGAAAAACCTCACAGAGGTGTGGGCAGTTTCCTGGCTACCATCATTACATGACTAGTTGTGGCTCATACTTACCGTAACCGCTGACTCCACTGTTTGTCCGTGCCGGCAGGAAGCACTGTCCGTGGTGAGCGAGGACCAGTCCATTTTCGAGTCGCCCTTCCCTGCCGCCACGACCATGCACATGAAGGGCGAGATGACGTCACCGGGAAGCTTCAGCCAGCCCTCCGAAGAGAGCCAAGAACCCACCGAGCCGGAGTGGGCCGGGCCGGGAGCCACAGAACCCTGGGAAGAGAGGAGAGCACATCAACGGAACCAGGTGCATCACAATTAGTAGTCTTTGAGAGAAGTTATACACTTATTTATTTCTTTATATATATAATATAATATATATACACCACATTCCACTTATTAGTGTTATATATACACCACATTCCCACTATTCAAGTGTTAATATTTACCACATTCCCACTATTTAGTGTTATATATACACACATTCCCACATTTAGTGTTATATATAAACCACATTCACACTATTTAGTTAATTATACACCACATTCACACTTCATTTAGTGTTATATATACCACAGCATCTCCACTCATTTAGTGTTATATTACCACATTCCACTCATTTTAGTGTTTATATACCACATTCACACTATAGTGTATATTACCACATTTCTACACCATTTTAGTGTTATATATCACCCATTCACACTATTTAGTGTTATATTACCACATTCCACTCATTTAGTTGTTATACTCACCACATTCACAGCTTAGTCGTATTTATACATACCACATTCCACTCATTTAGTGTTATGTATCACCACATTCCACTTATTTAGTTTAATATACACCACATTTAGTTATATACACACATTCAATCATTTAGTGTTATATATACCACAGTTCACACTCATTAGTGTTATATATTTACCACATTCCCATATTTAGTGTTATATATTTAACACATTCCCACTTATTTAGTGTTATATATATGCACCACATTCCCACTTATTTAGTGTTATATATTTTTTACATTCAAGAGTTTACCATCACCATCATAAATACTGCAACAGGATCACACAGAATCATACCAGAATATTACTCATCTCCCTATTCTCTCTCTCAACAGTCGTGAGTCCCCTGTGGACTGCAGTGTGACCAAACGCTCCAGACACATGAGCAGCAACGAAGGGGGTCAGCTGGCCTACCAGGCSTCATACCCTGAGCCCCGCGCCAGCCCCCAGACTGCCACCCCGCCCAACAGCGCCACAGAGGAGAAGAGAGTCATAGTGCCCGCAGGTGAGGTGCCAACACACTCAGCGGAGGGGTGTCCAGATCCTAAGGCACACAAGGATCTGCGAAGAGAATAGGCTGGGATGGTGTTCCCATCATATTGCCTTCACTTGTTAAATGATCTTCCATCATTTGGGAGTCAGCCATTAAGAGCAGATTTTAGGGACTGGGAAGAAAGCACATTTTTGGAATGGAATCCAGCCAGTGAGTCATTGTTGGGAGATTCCACCTAAGATGACATTCCAAACATGAGACATTAGGTGTGTTAAATCTATACAATTAATAGACAAGACTACAAGGTTTGATTCTTAGCCTGAGTCACACAGGCCAAGCTATTCTAGTGGCCATGATAATACACGGATATTACATCACAGCTGTGTTAAACAAGGACAATGAAGACCCTAGGGCAGGGCCCCATCCCCCCCAAGTTCTGAACACAAAAACATTGATAAAAGTATTTTTTATTTTGGGACATAAAAAAATAATAAAAACACCAGCAAATCAGCTACAAGTGATTTACATTTTGGAAATCTGTTAAAGTATTCCCACACATAATAGATAATAAAAATGTAAGCAAGGTTTGAAATTGTTTTAATCAAATATATCTGTTTGGGCATCTTGCGGTCAATTTGCAGTCAACAAATGATTTGTAATTATGTTCCAGCCCCCTGACCATCCGCTCAAGAAAAATAAAAGTTGATGATCTAGTTGATGATGGTCAGGACCCACTTCTGGGACACCGGATGAAAACGCTTTCAGTGTAAACTTAAACCAAATAGAAAGTATGTAGAAAATATAAAGGACCTATTTATTTTTCAATAATAGTCTATAATCTTTGAATATTAACAATCAACTAAATAAAAGCTAGACAATCAGCCCCCGTTGATTTTGTAATGTTTTAGCATAAGAACACAGCATTAGCCATGTCAAAATGCATGGAATTGTAGGAGATTAGCTATGAAACTGCAACATTTTCTCTCCGCTGCCAAGATATGTTTTACTTATAATTTGGTCTGTGTCTGGTTTTTTTCACCGCTCAACCCTTATGGTGGGTCGCAACTCAAAAGACAACTCAATTGCTGGGTCACAAAGCAAAACAGTTTGGGAACCCATGCCCTAGGGTACAGACAGAGGCGTCTCCAAACTACAGTCTGATATTTTTGGGTATTCATGAGGTCCATACATCATCTTTGGGTTCTTACTGTACATKTAAAAACACCTTTAGTTTCATTTGAGGAGAAGAAAACAAACCTTTTTTTTTACTCAAAAGAGTAACTTCTCAACTTTATGAGATGATGGGTCTGTGTGGGTTACAACAACCTCCTGTTACCACGACTTACCAATCTCTCTTCCTTCTCTCCCTGTCCTCCTCTTCCTCCTGGTCCCAGACCCTGAGGTGTGGACCCAGGACCATGTGCGCCAGTGGCTGGACTGGGCCATCAAGGAGTACAGCCTGGAGGAATTATTATACACATTCCAACATATTTAGTGTTTATAATTTTATTATACCACACCTTATACATATTCACACTCGAGTTAGTTGTTATATTTTTATAGCGACATTCAACGACTCATTTAGATATGTTATATGCTATACCACATTCTACGTACTCAGGAACTTTAGTGTGTATGTAAATACCCATCATTCCACACTTTTCTATGTATCGCTTTAAGTTATATAACTAAAAACACACCTACATTCCTCACATTATTTTAAGTGTCTATATATATAAACATCGCGCAGCATTCCACGATAATATATATGATGTGTACTATATACAGTTAACATACATCCGCACATCTCTTAAGATGTTATTATATACACACCAACTTTCCCACATATGTAGGTGTATTTACTCTATTAACCACATTCCATGAATTAAAGTGTTTTAATAATATTTTTTAGACACATCTCCCAATTTAGTGTTATATTTTACAACAATCACTATCGCAATATTCCCTAAACATTCCCAACTTATTTCACTCGAGTTACACTATTTTATTTGCTTTATTATACATTCAAGAAGTTTTAACCAATCACCATCATAAAACCTTACTTGCTTACTATCATGGATCATATCAGCAGACTCCACTAATACAACAAGAAAAGAATGTTTTATCTCATCCACATATTCTCGTTCTCTCTAACAGTCGATGAGTCCTGTGGACTGAAGATGTGACAAAGATCCAAAAAAACATTGATAAGCAGGACAACGACAAGGAGTGTCACTGGCATTAACCAGGCGTCAACACAAGGCACCTGGTACGCCCCCGGACCAGCCCCGCAAGCACCTGCCCACCAGACACCGCCCAACAGACGTCCAACAAGAGGAGAAAGAGACGTCACATAGTAGCTCACGCAGGTGAAAGGTGAACTTGAACATCTAAACTCAGGCGGAGGGGTGTCCAAATCACTAAGAGCAGCACCCAAATTGGATCTGAAACGAGAGATACAGGCTAGGGAATGGGTTTCCATCAAATATTGCCATCATATCACTTGCATTAACACTTGAAATCATTCCATCCAGATTTTGGTGAAGTCAGTCTCCGCATGTCACCGAATGCAGAGTGGTTTTTATGGTGACAAGGGAGAGACAAGCACCACCTATTGTGGAATAGGAATCCACGCCAGTGAGTCACATTGTTGGGAGATTCACCACTAAAGATTGACCATTCCAAACTGGATAATCATTAGGTGATGTTAAAATCTATACGAATTCATAACAAAGTTAGACTTAACACGGGGTTGATTCTTAGGCCTGAGTCCAACAGGCAAGCCCATATTCTAGGATGACCGAGTTGGAAAATAAATAACTTACGGAATATTACATCACATGATGTGAATTTACAACAATGGACAATTGATGAGACTCCCCCTGTAGGGCAGGGTCACAACATATCCTACCGCAACCCTTTTCTCAAACACAGGAAAACATTTGATTATCAATATTCTATTTCAATGTTTGTGAGGACCATAAAAACATAATAAAGACACACAACTCAGCAAATTCTCAGCTAACAGTTGATCTATCTCCATCATTTGGTAAAGCTGGTGTTAAAGTAATTTCCCACACACATATATTCTAAGATAAATTGATTGGTAAACTAACATGTTAAAGTCACAAGGGTGGTTGAGATGTTTTAATGCAAAAATCAATATCTGTATAATGGAGCATCGATTGTGGTGCAACCTTTTGTGGCGGGAGGTCAAACAAATGATTTATTGTAATGTATCGTCTTTCCAGCTCGCCCTGACATTCCGCTATCAAAAAAAATAAAAGTTGAAGATTTAAGTTTGAAATAGTCAGTATCTTCCATTCTGAGGACAGCACGGGATAAGAACACTGCCTTTCCAGTTGTAAACTATATAAACCATTACATAGAAACTATTTTTAGATGGAAATATAATATACAAAGGACCTATTTTTATTACTTATCAATTTATAGTTTTCCCATACATCTTTTGAATATTAAAAATCAACTAACTAACACATAGGGCTAGACAATCATGCATCCCCGTTGATTTTTAGTATATGTTTTAGCATAAGATCACAGACATTAGCCATGTCCAAACATGCATCGCAATTCTAAGAAGATTAAGTTCCTATGACATGGGACTGCAAACATCTCCTCTCGCTGCCAGATATGTTTTATCTTATACACTTAATGGTTTCTGTGTCTCTGGTTTAATTTTTTTTTCTCACTTCGCTCAATCCCTTGACTCGCGTGAGAGGTCTTGGCAACTCAAAAGACAACTCAATTGTGGTCACAAGACGCAAAACAGTTTGAACCCATGCCTCTAGGTACAGACAAGAGGCGTCTCCAAACTACAGTTGATATTTTGGATGTATTCATGAGGTCCATACAGTCATCTTTGCGGTTCTTACTGTACATTATAAAAACACCTTTATTTCATTTGAGGAAGAAAACAATATCCTTTTTTTTTAACTCATAAAAGAGAACTTCTCACTTTACATAGAGATGATGGGTCTGTTGTGGGTTACAACAACCTCCTGTTACCACGACTTACCAATCTCTTCTCTTCTCTCCTTTTGTC